>NC_141160.1:129159290-129473457 GCF_053477565.2 Lygodium microphyllum | reverse complement strand
CCAAGAAAGAAAAGGTTGATCTTATTGCTCTCTTGCGAGAGTATATAGACGTGTTTGCTTGGTCCTTAGACAAACTCAAAGGAGTGACGCATAACATCCTAATGACTCTTGATGCAATGCCAGTAAAGCAGCAACCTTACCTGATGAATCCAAAGCATGCTCACGTCATGTAAAGGAAGATATTGGTAAGCTATTGAAGGTAGGATTCATCTACAAGATTGAGCACACAAACTAGGTGTCACCCATTGTGATTGCCTTGAAGAAGAATGGAAAAATCCAAGTGTGTGTAAAGTACAAGAAAGTCAACACCATGACTAAGAGAGATAATTATCCATTGCCTTACATAGAGCACATGCTTGAGAGAGTAGCAAGAAAAGAGGCCTACAATTTCCTGAATATCTTCTTAGGTTATAACCAAGTTCACGTACACCCCGATGACAAGCATAAGACATCGTTCGCCACATAGTGGGATGTGTTCACATACATAGTCATGCCATTTGGGCTAATGAGCACACATGCTACCTTCTAATGTTTAATGTGCATTGTTTTCAATGACATGCTTAGGCGAGAGCTAGAAGTATTTGTTGATGACCTATGCATGCACTCTAGCTAGAAAGAACACCTAGATAAGCTTTGTATAGTATTTGAATGATGTAGGCTTTATAGTCTCTCTTTGAACCCCCTAAAGTGCCAATTCTGGGTGAAACATGAATGTATCTTAGGGCATGTGGTGTCCAAGAATGGCATTGCCACATTGACTCCTTTAATATCAGGGTTATTGTTGATTTGCCACCACCACCAATTATAAGGGAGTTTGGTGCTTCCTAGGACACACAGGGTACTATTGGCACTTCATTCTGAACTATGCATTGATTGCTAGACCGCTTTACAAGTTGTTGATTGTATTCAAGTGGACTGAGAAGTGCCAACATGCTTATGAGGAATTGAAAAAGGCTCTCACTACCACACCAATTTTACAAGCCCCAGATTGGAATATAACATTCCATGTGCAGATTGATGCATCAAAGTTTGCCATTGGAGCCATTTTGTGCTAGCATGGCAAACATAACCTTAATTATCCAGTGAGCTTTGCTAGTAGACAACTCATGGATATGGAGATGGACTACTCCACAATGAAGAGGGAAGGTTTGGCCATGGTATTCACTGTAAAGATATTTTGGCATTATATTTTGGCTATACCCTTTACCTTCTTTGTTGAGCATCAAGCCTTGCTTTATCTTGTCAACAAACCTTGCACAACACTGGATGCATAGCTCAATGGTTACTTCTCTTTTAGAATTTAACTTTTCTGTGGTTGTATGCAAGGGCAAGCAATAGATCATATGTCCCACATACCCACAGGAGAGGCCCTTGGGCAAGGCATTATAGATGACCTACTTGATGCACACCTTTTTAGCATATCTAGTGAGAAGGATTTATTCAAAGCTGGCTTTGCTCTTGTTGAGAACTAGTCTGGGCATAGGTTGAAATACCTAAGGTAAGATAATGGGAATGAGTATGTGTCAAAATGTTTTGAGCAATTCTGCAATGACCGAGGTATTAAGTGTTAGTTGATCACCACCCCTTACACCCCTCTCTAGGATGGTATTACCGAATGCATGAATATGATGATTTAGGAGAGAGCTTGTAGTATGTTTACCCCATCACTTTTGGACTAAGACAATTACTACTATCATACACTTGATTAATAGGTCCCCTTGCACTACTATTGATTGCTAGATTCAAAGGAGGTATGGATTGTGACTCCTCCATCTTATGCTCATTTGTGAATCTTTGGTTGTGAGGCATTTTGCCATGTTCCCAAAGACAACCGAATAAGCTAGATCCTAAGTTTGTGAAATGTATCTTTCTTGGTTATGGGGATGTAGGTGAGATGTGCTATCACCTACGGGATTCGCAGCCTCGCACGGCTATTTGTAGCCATGATGTCATTTTCTATGAGAAAAAGATGCATAAGTAGTATGAGCAAGTAATTGAGGTATGTAGGGTGATCTTTTAGGAGGAGCCTCTTACTTCTGTATAGTGAGCTAGATAGCCTACAACAACTGATGCTCTAGTGGCCTAGCCCTACCTATTGTGAAAGGATGAGTTTGCTTTGAAAAGTATCCCTGGATTCCCCAAGCCCACTTATAAGGCCAGATTGGTAGCTAAAGGTTTCAAGCAAGAATATGGTGTTGACTTTGATGAATTTTTTTCTCATGTGGTTAAAATGATGTCCCTGCACTTGGTACTAGCATTAGATCTGGACCTTTATCAGATGGATATAAAGATGGCTTTTTTGCATAGGGATTTGCATGATGAGATCCATATGTAGCTGCCTACTAAGGGCTTTGAAGAAAAAGGCAGGGAACACCTAGTGTGCAAGTTGAGAATGAGCCTTTATGGCCTTAAACATGCACCTAGGGAATTGTACCACAAGTTTGATTCTTTTATGCATTTATTGAGATATAGCTATAGTGCTACAGATTTGTATTTATACACAAAGAAGGCTCATGATGGTAGCCTTATGATTTTTGGTACTCTATGTGGATGATATGCTTTTGCAGAGCTCATGATGATGAGCTAGATGCCTTGAAAGCTCGGCTCAAGGAGAGCTTTGAGATGAAGGACATGGGACATGCCTCACATATTCTTGGGATGTGCATCATGCATGATCACTCTAAGGGGCTCCTTTACAAAAGGAATATATCTAGAAAGTCCTTGAGTGGTTTCATATGCAAGATGCTAAGCCTATTGGTTGTCCTCTATCTTCTCATGTAAAGGTTAGTCAATTCACAGTCTGATGAGCAAAAGGCCGAGATGGCTAATATCCTTATACCTCCACTTGGACAGTTTGATGTATGCCATGATAGCCACTCATCTTGACATAAAATTTGTAGTGGGAGTACTTGGTAGATGGCATTGGGATGCCATCAAGGGTATCATGCGGTACTTGAAGGGCACATTAGCTATGTGTGTACGTTATGGTGACCAAGATATAAGAGTCATGGGGTACAATGACTCTAATTATGTAGGACATGCATACAATAGGAAGTCCACCACCTTTGGCTATGTCTTCACCTTTGATGGAGGTATTGTTTCTTGGATCTCCAAGGCATAGAAATATAGGGCCCTCTCTACTCTTGAGGCCAAGTTTATTGAATCCATTGAGGCTTGCAATGAGGCTCTTTGGTTAGGTCCAAACCACCTTACTATTATTGATGCAGTCCCTACACTGCATTTGGATTCTATGAGTGCTATCTAGTTAGCCAAGAATCTAGTCTTCCATGAGAATATGAAATACATTGAGGTGCATTACCATTTCATTAGAGAGGTAATTGAGGATAGGTCTAATGACCTTGTCAAGATCTCAACTAACTAAAATCTTACAGATCTGCTCACAAAAATTCTTTCACTGGAGCCTTTTGCCTTCCTTAAGAACTTGATGGGTGTTGGATGAGATGAAGTCTTTCCTCATCCTGTTATACTTATGTATATTTATAATTTGTCACTTTTTTCCTTCTTTTCCTCACTAGGGGCACATTCACATTTAAGCGGAAGGTTGTTGGGGATAAATGCACTTGTGTCACTTCATTCTTATTCTTTTAGTGGTGTTTGAATAAAGGGAAGGCCGGTCACACATTGTGACTATTGGAGTTCCCACATCTTCTCTCTCTCTCTCTCTCTCTCTCTCTCTCTCTCTCTCTCTCTCTCTCTCTCTCTCTCTCTCTCTCTCTCTCTCTCTCTCTCTCTCTCCACCATAGCTCTTGCTTCCACTTGCATGCTTCCACTTCAGGGTTACTTCCTTCATTAAACTTTTGATCATGATTGCTTATAATATTGGGTGGCAATCCATATAGTTAATAAATATTCTCCACAAATAGCTATACTAATTTAGGAATCTTAATAGTTATCTTTACTAGAATATGTCTACACATCTTATTAAGTCTATCCACTACTACCCAAATGCCATCATAAACAGGATTGGCAGTAGGAAGTTCAACAATAAAATCCATAAAGAGACTTTTCCACTTGTCATAAGGAATCTCTAAAGGATGTAAAAGCCCACCTATCTTTAGGTGCTTTGCTTTGTTCTTTTGACACTTTTGGCATTAAAAAACATATTGATCTATATCCTTATGCATTCCAGACTAATAAAAGTGTCTATATACATGTGCATAGGTCTTTCTTATCCTTGGATGACTTGCACTAGGATCATCTCACTTGTGGTATGTTCTTCTTTCTCTTCTCGTTGCTAGCATAGCCACCGCTATGGTGTGACCAACAAACACTCTTGGCTTTGTCTCTTTTGCTCATGATTGTTTCCTCCATGATTGCAGGCCACATGTAGAATAGCATACTTGATATCTTGTGACAAAGCTATTCAATACATGATAATCTCTCTCTCTCTCTCTCTCACTCTCTCTCTGTGTTTAGAACATTTAAGGTTATGTAAATAATCAAAATACCACACACTGTGAAAGGGAGAGTTGTCTTCTTATGGGGGGCCCCAATGATGATGATAGATCCATATAGATGGACAATCTATGAAAGGATTATTCTCATTAGACATCTTGTTTTCAAAGGGATGCAGGTTGGCCACACTATATACACTTGCAACCAACATAGGTTCATGCTTGTCTAATCAAGGAAGGGGGACACTCAAAGCTGGCAAGATACTTCTTACATCACTATAGATCTAGGAAGGATCTCTATGTCCCACGTAGATCCATATCTTCATCATTGAGGATACTATAGCTCATGTCTCCTTGATATGTTCCTTTATATATATTTTGGGTTTCTTCTAAACACAATGTGTTCTTGATGTGAAAACATAGGAGGAAGATGATGGAATGGTACACATACCATCATAGATCCTTGCACGTGAGCTCTCTTTCAGTTTTTTATGCTTCTATGCTTGGACATTGTTGTCAAATGGTTACTAGAAATGAAGAGACACCTATTAGTGTGGCAAGTCCACTTTTTCTTGATGTGTTATGTTGATATTTCATATTTTAGAAAAGAGGACAACATGTTTGCATTATATGGGAGGATGTTTTCTTAGGCAATATACTAATAGAAATGTATGAGTGTTGGTCATTGAAGGCTAGAAAAGCTTGAATGGCTACCTCATATAGGGCACCATCCTGGATTGCATAGTTTATAGGCTATGACGATGATAGGTTTTAACATCCATAAGCTAAACTATGTAAAATAGATGCAAATGAACAACATCTTTATATTACATAAATGCATTTGATAGCATGATGTCTCCTTGGGAAATACATTGGTAGAGATGTCACATGCATGTAGAATTTGGTTCAGTTGTAGAAGAACAAATGGTGTTTGATTTGAAACCACTTCACAACATGTTGTCATTATCTGTTGTGTGGTAGGTTATGTTGACAAAGGTTTGTTGAGCAAGTCCTAAACTATTTCAAATAGATGCAAGTCAACATGACATGTACCATTGATAAACACTTGGATAAATAGTCATCATAATCATTTTTGTTAATAATTAATTAATTGTAACAAAATTTTCATTTTCAATACTTGGCCTTTCATTTTTTTTGACAATAATAGTTATGTATCCAACAATTTGCATTGACCTTTATGGATATCATTTTTGTTAATAAATAATTAATTGTAACAAAGTTTTCATTTTCAAAACTTGGCCTTTCTTTTTTTTTTGACAATAATAGTTATGTATCCAACAACTCACACTGACCTTTATGGATGCTCTTGATGTTCACAGATCATGTCCTTCTTTGTCCCATTTGCCACTAGGCATTGCTTTCCTTCTATTCCTCCAACTCCATCTATTTACTAAAGAAGGACACGGGTGTAGGTGCACAAGTGGACTTGAATGCGAGTTAGAGGAGGATGATGTGGATGTCATTCCTAGCTCTCAACATAACACATCCAAATTGGACTCAACATTGTATTGTGATTACTCTTCCCCAGAGCAATATTCCTCTTTGCATCCATTCCAATTGTGAGAATCTTCTACATATGTTGTGGCCAGCTAGAAACATTCAACCCACGTGATATCAATCTTTATTATGTCACCCCTTCCTATCTCTCTACTATGCCAAGATAGATTATTGGCCTTTCCCAAACTACTCGTACTTACTTTGAATATGTGTCAATGCATCCTTCCCCTATGCACGAGATAGGTACTCCACAAGCTACATTGAGACAAAGGAGGAATGACAAAAGCATCCATGTTTATCATCATGGTCATACACAAGTTGATGAGAACCAACCTCCCATGAATAATCCATCAACAAAAAATGCTAGTGACCCTTTTGTCCACAAAGGCATCACATAAGATGCCACTAATTCTCGCTTAAATGCCTCATCAATAGTAAGAGCTCATTGGGACCTTCGAACCATTGGCATCTTGTCTGAATGTGAGAAAGCTTATGATGAGGGAAGGTTGAATGGTGGATTAATGAAGTCTATTAAAACTAAAGGGGAGTAGTGGAAAGACATTTCAAAAAAGTGTGCAACTAGACACCTTTTGGTCACCGGAGAGCAAGCTTGCTTGAAATGGACAAGAATGTGGCCTAGTTATTAGCAAGAAGTTTAATGTCTAGGAGTAGCACATACCCATTGGAAATTCTAGGTACTTCTTCATGACTACCACAAAGTCAAAACAAGAAAACTTTGGATCTCTTACTTTTAAACATGAGGTCTATGATGTGCTACATTAGCATTTTGGGAGAGAGTGATGTGTGAATCCTATAGTTCAGGTGGTGGATTCATGCAACCTAGTGGCCTCATGTATTTTAGTTTTTCTTATTTTACCTTGCACATTTAGATACTAGCTACTTTTTTCTTAGTGCATCCATTTTTTTGGTTCTACTTAGGTACATCCATATGGCTGTTGTTTTTTAGTTCTGCAAAATCACATCTTTTCAAAAAGCTAGGGGTTTTTTCATTATAGGTACCCAAGAATGTGGGAGGGTCCCCTTAGCATCTTCAATACAAACACCTTAGGGGAGAATCTTGTGGCTTCCTCAAAAGGTGTCCCAAGGAAGACCAAGAAAGGGTGTAAAAGGTTGATGTGGGCCTTAAACTAGCCAACGCTAATCTTTTTAAAGGCATGGAGATAGTAGAGGGTGGAGATGTTTAGCATCACCGTGAAAACACCCTATTGTAGTAAGAGTTATAGTAAGATTCAATTCAATCAATATTGCAAGATGTTGATCCTATTGCTTCATACATAAAAGATGTAGCAAGTGCCATTAGTAAGCTTGCTGATAGATTTTTGCAGAGATAGAATTGCATTAAACAATTTGGATTCATTTATATGAATATTCTTGAAGTCATATATCAATTTCCTTTTAGAGTATGCATGGACAACTACTACTAATAAAAATCGATGTTAGTACTAGAAGTGGTTAGGAGGATCTTATTTCTTATAGTTGTGAAACATCTAATGTGCCAATTGCTTGCAACCTGAGTGTGGAAAATATAGTGTAGCAGAAATTTATTTTGGGCCATTCATAGTTAATACTCCCCATTACTATAGATTTTGCAAAGATAGAATTGCATTGAACAATTTGGATTCATTTATATGAATATTCTTCAACTCATATATCAAATTCCTTTTAGAGTATGCATGGACAACTACTACTAATAACAATCGATGTTAGTACTAGAAGTGTTGAGGAGGATCTTATTTCTTACAGTTGTGAAACATCTTATGTGCCAATTTCTTGCAATCTAAGTGTGGAAAATATAGTGTAGCAGAATATTATTTTGGGCCATTCATAGTTAATACTCCCCATTACTTTGGTGGTGGGAAATTACAGACTTGCATGTCAAGCACAAAATATTGCAAGTTGTTAATGTTTGTTGTAGAATCTTGTAAATTTCATGGTTGTACATGTCTTTTTTCCCCTTTGTTTTGAATGATTGTATTTAATGGTTGGGGTTTTGCAAAATGCTTATATGAAAGCTATCTATCTATCAAGGTTATTCCTTATTAAGACTAGTACTCACAAGTGGCACTATAATGTGCTAAATAGGCTTAAGGATCTTGTATATCAATCAAGGTTTAGGCTTACTGCTATTGCTAATACTATCCAAATGTTTGCAATTTCATTCCACAATGTGGACTTGATAGGAACATGATTATTTGCATGTGTCTTTAGAGCTTTGTTTTACAAGAAACATATTCACTTATTGTTTTCACATCGCCATGGAGCAATAGACATTGATCTATTCTGTGAGGTGATGTTATAACAATCATGTAGGTAACATTTGTCTTTTGCTTGTTTTAGTACTATGTTGGATTACAACACATGTGGATTGCAATGCTTTTGTGGGATGCATGATCATGATAACCTTAGTAGACTGATGTTTTTAATTTGTTGATGTACTTGTATGACTGATTGAAAGAAAGGTCATATAAAATAATATTACATTGTCACTCATGCATGATACAAATGGTGAATAGTTACATAGTCCATAAGAGCTTCATGCATCCGCAATGTCACTCTCTATCATTGATATGGAGAAAGATACAAAGCTACATCCCTAGGTACCTCAACAAAAGGGTTGTCAACACCAAGATCATTGAGATCAATATGCCCTCTATCCTCTTCCTCCTCCTTATCATGCTCTAGCAACATATTGTGGAGAATGCAACAAGCATGAATTAACTTTTGCATAAAATCAATATCAACATTACCTATTTTTTTACATGTGTAGTACGATCACTTTCTTTTAAACCTACCAAAAACTCTCTTTGCCACTATGCATGTAGATGATAATTTAGAATCGAAATCTTCTTTTGTGAAATATAAGCTCATTTCTTTGAAATGGAATCATAAGCCATGGTAGCAAAGCAAAGCCTCCATCTCCAACCACATACTCTCTTATTTGAAGCTCAACAAATTAAAAAGGACCTATAAATTTGGCCTACCCTTAGCATAGCTTGAAGAATGTGGAGTTGCAAAAAACTCTCACATCATGTGTAGTACCTAGCCATCCAATATTCACAGTCATATATCACATATTGGCATCTACAATGCCTTGCATGATCATATTATACTAGCCATATTGGTCATACTAATAGCATTTCTCTCATGACGAGGAGGCATTTCAATTCAAAATGAGTGCAATCTATTGCACTGTAATAGTTAGGAAATCCTTGCAAAGCATGAAATCCTTCCTTCACCCCATTCGGTTCCCCTTCAGTAATAGGCCATGGAAAGAATGTGAAGCATTCCTACAAATGGAGAGTACAAAAAAATTGCACTATTTTGCCCATTGTGGAGTGACATAACCAACATTCTCTAATACATCTAGTTATTGCTCAGTGATGCTTAGCCACAAATTCACAATAGCACCACAAAAAATACATAGCTAGGGACTCTTTGAAGCAATTGTTGGATGCATCCTTGTTGCAAGTCATCGTGAATCAAGTCTATCACTTGTTGAAAGAGCCGAAGGGGCATTTAAAAAGGTTGAAATCTTTCATTGAAAATATGAGCACAATACAAGTAATGGTTCCATCAAATTATTGATGATCAAGGTTGTACATACTACGCTATTCGCTCCATTAGGTAGTTGCCCACAAAAGCAATTCCAAGGACAAGGGAAGTTTTGCCTTGTCTTTCGCTCCCTCTATGCTTTGCACATATTTGGAAGCACACAAATTTTGTACTTTGTTAACTACTCTAAGCAAGGAAAACAAAGATTGTAGTAGAGGGAGAACAAAAGACTCATCTCTAGTGAAGTGTGGGGGAGGAGTATCCTCAAGATCCATGGTTATGTTAGTTTGGCATGGTGTTGTTGGATGTTTGGCAATTGCTATCAAGATTTTGATACCTTAGAATATAGGGATCAGGCTACAGAATGAAGTTCAAAGGGTGTGGGAAAATAGTAACAGAGAGAGAGAGAGAGAGAGAGAGAGAGAGAGAGAGAGAGAGAGAGAGAGAGAGAGAGAGAGAGAGAGAGAGAGAGAGAGAGAGAGAGAGAGAGAGAGAGAGAGAGAGAGAGAGAGAGAGAGGGAGAGGGAGAGGGAGAGGGAGAGGGAGAGGGAGAGGGAGAGGGAGAGGGAGAGGGAGAGGGAGAGGGAGAGGGAGAGGGAGAGGGAGAGGGAGAGGGAGAGGGAGAGGGAGAGGGAGAGGGAGAGGGATGTGTGTGTGTATGTGTTACTAGTTCTTTTGTTTAGGAAGTAGATTCTCAAAGATCTGCCACTGGTTTTTCTATTTAGAGAGGGCCACACATGGTTTTCTCTTCAAAGAAGGCCATTCTATTGGGGTAAAAGGCCCTTGGGCCTGCTTGTGTACAGTGATCACCCATATTCTTTATTCATATATATATATATGAAAGTGCAATAAGGCTGTCATAACATTGTTGACAGCACCTACATTGTGTGTGCTCTTCTCTCCCGTGTCTCTTGCATCCCTTTCAACTCGTATCAGAGCAGGTCCTTTGTGAGCACTTCCCGGCCTTCTTCAGCATCTACACGAGGTATGAGAGCTTGCTTCTCACTCAGTTCTCAGCCATTCTTTGACATGAATAGTAGGGTTTCATGAAGAGGCAGCCATAGCTTCCATCATTGAAGCTTGTTCTCTTCACCTCTTGCTTGGACTTGTCCTAGGCTTGTGCAGGCCTATTGTAGGCCTTCATTGGGCTCTTGCTTATCCCCTACCCACCCTGATTTGGCCCCTCAAGTACAGTAGCATGCTTACGTTTTAGTTACGCTTGTTTGAAAAAATGGCTAAAAAATCACTCTTTTTGTCATATCTCGGGCATTTAGAACCCGATTTAGGCAAGGTAAGAGTCTAAGTTGGGGATTTGACACACTTCAGACGTAATGGTGATATCATATTTGCCAAATTCTGATGACTTAATATTTTTCAATAGATTTTAGGTCTGAGATAGCATGTATTTGTATGCCTATGGCTTATGTGATGCTTCTACTAATGTCTATTGATACCGGATCACTTGTGGATGTTGTGCCTCTTATATGAGACGCATTTGGAGATGATCTAGCTCAGCCATTGACTATTTTGAACAGTTCCAGGTCTATCCAAAATAGGGCAGCCACCTGTTACTTCAATTTTATGCTTACAGGTCTTGGCATTTGATGTTTAATTATGCCCGGTTGGTGCCTATACATACGAGAATGCATGCCTATGGTTTGCCTATGGATTTGAGCTTGGATTGAGCACTGATTTTCTTAGTTTATAGAGGTTATATGCTGCTAGAAACTTCAGTGGACTGAAGCTATTTAATGATTTTCCAAGTTATGCCTATTGCGTATGGGGTGCTCCCGGCTACTTGGGTTGATGTATTCATGCATTTGGATGATGCCACATGGTTCTTCTATGCTCCAAAATTGTTTTGAGCTGAGATTAGAGCTGGATTTGGGTTTGACAAACACTTCTTTGCAACTAGCATTTCATCTATGACATGGTTTATGCCTAGGCTATCCAGTACGGGTTATGATGGCTTGGTGAATGCTCTATGCTTTGGCTGTGGATGGCAGTTGTTTGAACTCATCTCGATATTCATTTGAGTATTCCCTTGAGCAATTGGACATTGAATTGGATTTTTCTGTTACGACTTGGCTTTTTCCATTACGACCTTGGATGCTATATGGGATTTGATGCCCTGATTATGGATCTCGGCTATTACTTGGATGCACTTACAGTTATTGAGAAATGAACTGCTCCCTTGTTTTGGCAGTTGCCTATTGAGTTGTGATTGCTCGTTTGCATTTGATATGTAGGATACTTACTGATCAGTGGACTTGGATAGTGCTTGGGATTTACAGTTATGACCATCCTGCTTCTCTATTGTATGGCATCTATGTTATTTGGGCTGCTATTGCCAGTGTATGTCAGGGAGCCGTTAATCTTTATGGCCACCCGTGTATGCCCATGGTCTGATGCTATGTATTTTTCAGAGCCTCTTACTTGGATGCTTTTACACATATATTTGGGCTTTTATTGGAGCCTGATTCTTGCAGGTTTATTTACCACTTGCCATTCTTGGCTGGACATGTATGTCAGTACATATGAGACACTGCAATGTTATGTATACTCCTATGTTTCGGGGATGCTTATGCATTTATGGCTCTGAGGCATGCTTATGATTGTATGGCTGCGAGCTACAGTGGTTGGATATGTCATGCTTTTGTCTACTAGGCTTGTCCGTGTGGGAGCTTTTGCATCTGTGGTTGATGCATTTGTGTTCTCCCCTTCTGGTTTGGATGAGTCCCCTTTGTAGTATGCTATGACGACTTCCAACTCTTCTAGTCATGCAGACAGACCTCTTCTATAGGTTTTACAAGTTCTGTTTGCTTTCATTGTGGAAAGACAGGGCATGTGAAGTGTAAATGCTTCAAGTGGATTAGAGAGTAGAAAAGATTGTGCCGCACTAAACATGAGAGTAGAGTCAGTGATACAATAGGTGAGACCACTATTGATAGTGGTATGGTGCATGTAATTACCCATGATGATGCAGCTGAGCCTAGACTCCTGGAATCGCGTTACCCTGTAGATTACTTGCTCAGTGATATGGCCTATACCTTTGATTGGCTTTTAGACAGTATGGCATCTTGTCATGTTACTCCACATAGAGCTTGGTTCTCTTCTTACAGGGAGATTGATGGATGTATTTCTTTGGGTGCCTTGAGCAGGATTGTCATGTTATTGGTACATGGGATATACATTTGGCTTTGCCAAATGGATCTTCTCTTGTGCTTCGTGATGTCTTGCATGTACCTACGCTCAGTAAGAGCCTGATCTCTGTCAGTCAGCTGCATGGTGCAATATATTATGTCTCTCTTGGGGATACTTCATGGAAAATCCATCGTGGTTTCTTGGTATTGGCCAGAGGTGCTAGATATGGCAGTGATTATGTAGTGTATGTCTCTCATGTAGGAGATTCTATAGTTGCAGTTACGCAGATACCACATGCATTGTTATGGCATTGTTGCTTAGGCCATGTATGACACACTGAGATGGATGCTTTATGTGACATGGGCTTATTGCTTTCTCTTCCCCATGCTACTTGCCCTCATTGTACTCATGGTACATGCAGAGCCTCTTTGGCTTATGGCGATCGTGTGAGGCATGCTCCTCTAGATCTAGTCCATGTTGTAGCATATGGACCTATGCCTTCCCAGTCACTTGGTGGAGTGTCGTATTTTGTGACCTTCATGGATCATGCTACCCACCGTGTTTGGGCTTACCCTTTGGTACGGATTGAGGATGCTGTTACTATGCTTGACAAGTTTATGAATTCTGTTGGTAGCAGATGGATTATGAGAGTCATGCTATCTCTCCCATCTTATGGATCTCTTATCAGCAATATGGCATTGATTTCTTATGCCCACGGTATTATGGGATTGCTCGTGGCATGTGCCTGAATTTACATGCAAAGGTTGCTTCTATGCTTACCATAGCTAGGTTGTCTTATGGCTTTTGGGCTGAGGCCCTTATGACGGTAGTCTACTTGGTTAATCGGACGTCGTGTTTCTCTTTGGATGTTATTACTCTGCATGAGGCATGGAGTGGCATGAGACCTTCCTATGATCACTTGAGGATGTTTGGTTGCCAGGCATCTATCAGTATGCCACATGAGCCTATGTCACGCAGATGCATACTCCTTAGTTATGGAGGTGGTGACTTTATGGCTTACAAGTTTTGGGATTTAGATGCCTAGCACGTTCTACGCAGCCGTCATGCTATCTTTTATGAGATGCAGACACCTCTCAGGCCTCTTGATACGCATTCAATGCACTTTATGACTGATTCTACAGCTGTATGTCAGTCTTCCACTTTGCTGAGGCCGCATACTGTCTTGAGACCCCGTTTGACTTGTGTCTGAGATGCTGACCCTCTTTTGATGATTGACCTTGGAGAGTCTGTATGCTCTCCGCTGTCTTTTATGCGCTGCACTGATGCTATGCACCACTCTGATGCTTTACAGTCATGCACTTATGAGTTGTGTTGCTTGCTTCATGGGAAGCAGTCATGGATTGCTCTATTGTTTAGAGATATGGGATTGCTTATCTCCTGGATGTCATGGACTTAGGGATGCTTGACTCTTCTTGTGATGAGGTTCCCGCCACTTATTGCACAGCTCGCTTTTTGATTGGGCATTGGGTGAGATGTCATGATTCCTCACCCTGTCTCTTTTCTTTTCTTTTCTTTTTTCACTCCCTGGCCCATTGGCCTTTTAGTGGGAGGTTGTTGGGGTAAAAGGCCCTTGGGCCTGCCTGTGTATAGTGACTGCCCATATTCTTTATTCATATATATATATATGAAAGTGCAATAAGGTTGTCATAACATTGTTGACAGCACCTACATTGTGTGTGCTCTTCTCTCCCATGTCTCCTGCATCCCTTTCAGATTCATGGTTTTTTTAATGGTTCTCAAGAAGGTGGATGGTAAGGCCAGCCATGTTTTGCTATATTTTGGAGAAGGCAAGAAAAATTGGAACAGTGACTTGCAAACCCACATGAGCTAGGCTTGTGTATAATCAAGTTATTGGTACAAAGGACTTAACGGGCATTAGTTGATGCATGAACAAAATTTAATAGCATGTGATAGTGTGTCATATGTTAAGGCATCAAGAGTGCTACTCATCAAAAGTAGGACTGTGGGGTAGCACTCTAATCCTCCCTCCAAACTCATTTACCTCTTACTACATAACAACAATCATTCCACCTACCCACTCCTTTGTCTCTTCCTTTAAGGCATTTTAAGGGCCCCAAAGTTAGCTTCTTATTCCATCAATGTGAAGGTTCAACTCATAAGCGCGAACGGGCCATTTTCCTACTCCTTTTCCTATAACTTCTTCAACTTTGGGTAGCTCCTCATCTTCTTTAATAATTCATACCTTGCTTGATTTAGATTGTTTGCCTCCATGACCTACCCATAGGACAACCCACATTTTCTCAGGCTTCTTTGTGCTTGTGACAACTTCCAACAACCATTTACCAGCCAACGAATTAGCAAGACATTGTTGAGTTGTTCTTGCACCTAATCATCACTTTATTTCTTTTCCTTCCTTTAGCTATGTCCCATATTACATGGTATCACATGCGAGGTGATCAAGGGAAAACCTCTCCCACAAATTGAGGGACAAGAGGAAAAGGAGTACTAGATAGTTGAATGACTTTTTCGTAACACTAAACTCACCTTGAAAAAAAACTAAAATAACACGACCAAATACTAGCAAACTACCAAATTAACAATACTAGTGCCCCTTATAACCTCACAATCATATAATAAATAGAGCATATCTTTCATAAAACAAATTGAATGTCTTGAGTTTAATATCAACTAGTTTCTTTACAAGAGCCTAGTAATAACAAAATAGTCACATTTGCTTCACAATCACAGCCACCTACTCATGAATGGCCACCACAGAACTTTTGGACATGACCTTGTAGATGCTAGCCTTCTCTTGAACATTGTTGGCTCCACCTCAACCATGATCCAAAGTCCACCCTCCTCCAACTTCTTGCTACACACTTTCGCATTAGCTACAGTCCAAAGGGGAAGGGGGACCTAACTAGTTAGACACCCCTCATTTATATAGCTTCACTTCAAAAATGTCACATGCTTTTGTAAATCCTTTTAGCTTTTTAATCTTTTACTTTTTTAAACTACTTGTCATTAGCTTTTCAACTTTATTGCTCCTTTCAATTACTAAGGATTCATGTTAGACTACATGTCCCATTTCCAGCCAAAACACAGTCCAATGACCCCATTGTCAACTTGTTATGAATTTAAGGCATAAGAGTTGACTTGCTTTTTATCAACTGTCCATGCCGCCACCTAAGTAGGATTATCCAAGCTTGTATAATTTGGAAAAAGATTTGTAAGTAGTTGTAGTGGACAATCCTACATGCCTTGAGCTTCATTAAATTTGTGTGGGTTTTTAAAATTTGATTCGGGATAGTAGATCAGTCCAACATCGATTATCAATCCTTCTCCAATCATCCATCTTCAGCCCCACTCGATTTGGAAGCAATCCGGTACACTGTCAGATGAGCATTCACCAATCGGGCTTCTTTCACGTGAATTGCCTCTTAGGGGAGAGAGAGGGAGGAGAGAGAAAGAGTAAAACATGATCTTTCAATCCGGGCAGCCATTGGAGGAGCAAAGGGTGATGATGGAGAGCGAAGAGAAGCAGCATCTACCGGGTAGAATCACTTCATAGGGCTGTATTGAGGTGGCATAGTCCCCTCACTTCCAAAACCACGTCGCCTGCAACAATGGCATTTATTTTTCTTCATGCAACATCAAATTTTGGGGTCCAAAGGGGCCCTCAAGGGTCACACCCTTTTAATTCTCCCTATTGGCCCTCTTTTTTGGTCTATCTCCTACATTCGGCGTCCAATTTGAAGTCTGTAAATTTTTGGCAGTCCGTCTTGGGGTCCCACACTACCTGGCACCTCTGGGGATCCAATTTGGTAGTCAAAAAAGTATGAAAAATTTGCAACTATCAGTTGGTGCATCTTGAAGCGCTTCCAAAACTCGTCTTTCACTTGCCACTTAAAATCAAACTGACTACAGCTGTTGCCTTCCACAAAATTTATTTTTCCCTCAAAATTCGTATTTTTTGGCAAATTTTAAGCACCTTTTGGAAGAAAAAATCCACCACTCATTGGCAACCATGGGGTAGGGCAATGACTTAGCCCATCAAATCCCACGAACAAAATTGCACATCAACACACTGATACAAAATAGATACACAATAAAATACATCACAGTGTCAAAACCAAGGCATGAAATCCACGAGGAGGAGATCAAGCATAATCTGACAGAAAGCCCAAAGCTAGTCACTAACTAATTGCTCCAACATGGCCAAGTGAAAAAGAAATATCAGAGAGGTCATCCTAAGTGGTGGTTTGAACTACCTTCCTAACTGAGGACAACTCAACCAAGAGCTCCTCCTAGGCAAGGACTCCTATAGCCTGATTAAGAGGTATTGTCTTTTAGCACATTGGCCCTTTAGGCCTTTATGTTTCCATACTCAGGCATGTAAAAAGAAGGGAGCTGAGCGTAGTGAGCCAAGGAGAATAGGGCATTGGCCTCAGGTCCTGTCTCGGTACCCAAGAATCTACCAAGCCCTCGAAAGGCAACACTTAATCCTTTTCTGACACTCACTTTTATTTTCACTTCAACCATCTCTGATTCTTATTTTTCCAGTGAGATGCCACCCCTAAGAAGACAAGGCATCGGCCCCGGGTCTGACTTGTCCCCACAAACATACCAAGCCCTCATGAGATGATGAACAACTGCTCAAGGATTTTTCTATGATGAACAACTGCTCAAGGATTTTTCTTCTTTCATTTTCTATTTTTATAGGGGTTAGCCTTTTTACACACCAACGTATATTTAGGAGTTTTTTGTTGAGATATCGAGCTCCACTCGTGATATGCGAGGGTGACCATTGTGTATTTATGTCACTGACTTGTTAGTTGCAGATGTTGTTTGTACACTGCCCATGAATAATAGCTAGATGACGGCTATCCTTATCTACTCTAGTTCATGGTTCAGTTACTATGCCACCTTAGTTAGTTGAGTTTGGTTTGAGACCCATATATAGGGTTCTTCTATTTCTTTGTATAAGAGTTCTTTTTGGCTTACACAACTAAGAAGAGGAAAACTGTTTTCAGCCTCCACCCTTGTGTGTATTCCCCCATTGTGCAAGAGAAAGCTACAAGTGAGACTCCTTCCTTATCTCCCACAATCTTAACATGGTATCAGAGCCTTGTTCGTG
Source organism: Lygodium microphyllum (assembly GCF_053477565.2). Lineage (NCBI taxonomy): Eukaryota > Viridiplantae > Streptophyta > Polypodiopsida > Schizaeales > Lygodiaceae > Lygodium > Lygodium microphyllum. Next base: position 129,455,688 of record NC_141160.1, on the reverse strand, counting down.
GTAAGGAGCTCAAGAAAGCAAACCAAGTTCGCGGTGTTTTGGTAAGAGGACCAGTGTTGCTTTCATTTTCTGTTTTGGGAGCAAGTCTCTGCAGGTAGCATAGGCGGAAAGTGCAAGAGTGCATTGTCTTAGATTGAGACGCCCTTTGCAGTGTAGCAAGAGGGCAGTATATGCTACGGGAGAGGCCTTTAGCCCTTGGTTACTTTATTTTTTTGATTTGAGGCCATTTCGGGGCCTGTTTTGGAGGCGGAAGTTTTCTGCACGCACTCAGGAAAAGGCCCTGTTTTATGCTGTGCGACCACTGTTCTACAGGTCGGTGAAAAGTTACTGTAGATATTGCATCGTATGCCTATGTGCAGAGACATTGGGAGTTACAAAATCATCCTTGTTGCCTGTTGATGCAAAATTTTCACTAGGAAGTGACTGTGTGGTCAAATACCACTTTCGTCAGTTTTGCAGATTTGCCCTTGTGAGGTTGAAGCTGTGTTTTTTGCAGTGACAGAATTCTTTATAGTGTTCTGTAATGGCGTCTGATTCTCTTTCACAGATTATCATTGAAAAGCTTGACAAGAACAACTTCCAAGCATGGAAGTTTAGAATGACGAATTTCCTTATGGGAAAAGGATATCGAGAATTTGTTGCAGGAATTGAAGAAGAACCAGTTCTTCCTGATGTTCCCAATCAACAGCAAATGCAGACATTTAAAGCATGGCATGAGAGAGCCAGGAAAGTTATGTACTGGTTGTCTATCAGCATTTCAAACTCTATGATTGTGCATATTCAGGATGCAAGTACGCCAAAAGGAGGCATGGGATACTTTGTCAAAAATGTATAGCACAAATACGCAAGCCAAGAAAATGCAGCTCAAACAAGAGTTGCACAATGTGCAAAGAGAAAGTATGAGCATCAATGACTACCACATGAAGGTGAAGAAGATTGCAGATGCACTTCGCCAGTGGAAGATGATGATTTAGTTTCTGTGACCTTGAATGGTCTAGGAAAGGATTATGCACAGTTCCAAACATCCATTTCCGTCCGTGAAAGATTTTCTGATTTTGAGGAGTTGATTGCTCTTCTAATTTGTGAGGAGTAGAGAAATGGTGGTGCGTCTTCTTCAGGAGGAACTTCAAAAGAAGCTGTCTTCTACTCAAATGCTGGAAGAGGTAGAGGGAGAGGTAGAGGAGGCCGATCTGGAGGCCATGGTAGAAATCAAAATATGCAGCAAACTCAAGAAAACCAGTCCTTTGGAGGAGGACGTGGTAACTCTAGAGGCAGGGGGAGCCAAAGAGGTCGTGGTGGATGGCAAAGAGGCCAAAATGCAAACAACAATGTTGAATGCTACTACTGTGGTAAAATGGGACATATGGCTAAAGACTGCTATAAAAAGCAGAATGACATCATGAATGGAAAATTGCAACAAGGGAATTATGCATCTTCTAGTAGATAGGGTGATGACAGAAATAAGCATTTGTTTATGGTGCAGCACATGAACAATTCTGTGACAAGTGCAAAAGAAAGCAACGAAGTGTGGTATGTTGACTCAGGTGCGTCAAACCACATGACAGGTCATGCAGAATGGATGCAGGATGCAAGGAAAATGGAAAAACCAGGATTTGTGGAGACTGGTGATGATAGTGCACATCCTATTGTGCAGATTGGAAAAAATCATTTGTCTATGCAGGATGGGAAAAAGAAATACCTGTCAGATATATTTCATGTCCCGAATATCACCAAGAATCTGGTTTCTGTTGGTCAAATGGTTGAGCAGGGCTTGCAGGTCAGATTTAATCCTCATGGATGCTTTGTTGAGGATATGAAAAATAAAGGTTGCTTGATAGCAAAAGGAAAGAAGAAGGGCAGAATGTTTACGTTGGATGCAGACATGTCTGAGTTGAGTGCAGCAATGTTTGCACATGGGACCGGTGTAGTTGCAGATATTGATATCTGGCATAAACGCATTGGTCATGTTAATGTACAGCGACTTAAATCAATGCAAGCCCAAAATATTATTGCAGGATTGCCTAAATTCAAGGTTGCAAAAATGCATAAGGTATGTGAAGCTTGTCAATTTGGAAAATAGGCAAGGAAACCATTTCCTAGACATGTTCAAGAGAGTAAGAAGCCATTGGAATTAATCCACTCTGATATGTGGACTACTAAAGCTGCATCTCTTGGAGGAAGCCATTATTTTGTCACTTTTATTGATGACTATAGCAGAAAATTTTGGGTGTATTTTATGAAAAAGAAAAGTGACGTTTTTGGGCATTTCAAAACTCTTAAAGCTATGGTTGAAAAAGAAACATGCCTGCAAATAAAATGCCTAAGGTCAGATGGAGGGGGAGAGTACCTCTCAAATGAGTTTGCAAGATTCTTGCAAGAGCATGGCATAAATTAGCAATATTCATGTAGTCATACCCCACAGGAAAATGGAATTGCAGAAAGAAAAAACAGACATATTGGAGAGGTATCTCGTGCCATGCTCGATGAAAAAGACCTGCTAGATTTTTACTGGGCTGAGGCAGTTGCTACAGCAGTCTACATAATGAACAGGACTCCCACTGCAGCAATACATGGCATGACTCCAAAGGAGAGGTATACTGGTAGGAAACCAAATATTTCTCATTTGAAAATTTTTGGTTACATTGCCTATGTTCATGTGCCAGATGAGTTGAGATCCAAGTTGGATCCAAAAGCTGAGAAGTGCATCTTTATTGGCTACTCTCTGCAGAGCAGAAAGGGTATAGATGCTATAACCCTTCTACTCGTAAGTTTACAGTGAGCAAAGATGTTGTTTTTGATGAGATGAGTAGCTGGTATAAACCAGTAAATGTGATTGATGATGTAGATGCACAAAATGGGAATACTGCACAGATTTCACAGCAGCAGTCACAAAATATTGGTGGACCTCGAGTGTCCTCTAGCAGTGGTTCACATTCTTCACCATGGACAGGCAGATTGAGATCAGGAGAATCTCCTCAAAACAATGCAGATAGTGGTATGTAGGTTTCACGAAAAGGAAAAGAAAAGGTAGATCAGCCCATGTTTGATGTGAATGCAGGTCACTCTTATGTGGATCGTGAATCCAGTGGCTCAGAACAGAGCATTGATTATGAGTTGGGTATTCCTTCTATTGTTACACCTGGAGTAAGGAAGACCACGGATGTTTTGAGAGCACCTGGAAGTGAGCCTACTTTGCGCAGGTCTACTAGAGCTAGGTATCCTGTGGATATACTGAAATATGATGGATTTACAACCATTCACTATGCCTATATAGTCAAAGTGATACAAGAACCAGAACCCACTTCTTTTGAGCAAGCCATGGAAAAAGAAAAATGGAAGAAAGCCATGGATGAAGAAATGGATGCTTTGGAAGCAAATGCTACATGGGAATTGGTACCTTTGCCTAAAGATAAGAATGCAATTGGTTGTAAGTGGGTTTATAAGGTGAAGCACAATGCAGATGGTTCTGTGAACAGATACAAGGCAAGATTAGTAGTCAAGGGATATGTACAAACATATGGCATTGATTATGAAGAAACATTCAGTCCGGTTGCAAGGATGGCAACCGTAAGAGCAGTCATTGCTATGGCTGCATCAAAGGGATGGTCTTTACATCAGATGGATGTAAAGAATGCCTTCTTGCATGGTGATTTGCAAGAAGAGGTCTATATGGAGCAGCCACCAGGTTATGTGCATGCTGTTCATCCTGAGTTTGTTTGCAGGTTGAAGAAAGCCTTGTATGGCTTGAAGCAAGCACCTAGAGCATGGTGTGACAAGATAGGACAGTATCTTGTCACTATTGGCTTTCAGATTTCCAAGGTAGTTTTCTCACTTTATGTGAGAAAAACAGAGAAATGTATTATGCTGCTTGTCATTTATGTTGATGATTTGATTATCATAGGTGATAGTGATGAAGATATCCTTCATGTGAAAATGCTATTGAGCAGAAGTTTGAGATGAAGGATTTGGGAGAGCTGCATTATTTCTTGGGCATTGAGGTGATTAGATCACCAAGTGGGATATGGCTCTTGCAAAGGTAGTATGGATTGGACATGCTGTCCAAATATGGGATGACAGGCTGTAAGCCTATTTCAGTTCCTTTGGAGTAGAATGTGAAGTTGAGCGCAGATGCAGGTGAGCTTCTCGAAGACCCTACTATGTACAGACGCATAGTAGGAAGTTTGATTTATATGACTATTACCAGGCCAGATTTGAGCTATGCTGTTGGATTAGTAAGTCAGTTTATGCAGGCTCCAAGGAAATGACATTTGGATGCGGCTAGATGCATACTCAGGTATGTGAAGTCCACATTGCAATATGGACTATTTTATGAGACTGGGGTTCAGATACAGATGCATGGATACACTAATGCTGATTGGGCTGGTAGTATTTCTGATAGACGATCTACCAGTGGATATGTGTTCTCTTTTGGGAGTGCTGCAGTCACTTGGAGCAGCAAGAAGCAGCCTACAGTTGCCTTGTCGAGCACAAAGGCTGAGTACAGGGGTGCAGCAATGGCTGCATGTGAGATAGCTTGGTTGCATAAGCTACTTTATGATATGCATCAGCCTACAGATGGGCCAGTTGTCATTTATTGTGACAACATGAGTAGTATACACTTGGAAAATAACCCAATATATCATGCTAGAACAAAGCACATTGAGGTGCATTATCACTATGTGCGTGAGAGGGTTTTACTAGGTCTTATTGATCTAGTTTATGTCAGCACAGAGGATCAGGTAGATGACATATTTACAAAGGCATTGGGCTCAGAGAAGCTGCGCAAGTTCAGAGACCTGTTTGGTGTGTAGGAATTGGGATTGAGCTCGAGGGGGAGTGTTGAGATATCGAGCTCCACTCGTGATATGCCAGGGTGACCGTTGTGTATTTATGTCATCAACTTGTTAGTTGCAGATGCGGTTGGTACACCACCCATGAATAATAGCTAGATGACAGCTATCCTTATCTACTCTAGTTCGTGGTTCAGTTAGTATGCCACCTTAGTTAGTTGAGTTTGGTTTGAGACCCATATATAGGGTCTTCTATTTCTTTGTATAAGAGTTATTTTTGGCTTACACAACTAAGAAGAGGAAAACTGTTTTCAGCCTCCACCCTTGTGTGTATTCCCCCATTGTGCAAGCAAGAAAGCTACAAGTGAGACTCCTTCCTTATCTCCCACAATCTTGATATTTTTTTCCCTTTGGATCATCATTTTGTTTAGCAAGCTTTTCTAACTTCCTCACACTAATAGGAACTCCTAGAACGGCTACCTAGCAAGTCAGCAGAATAGGGTCAGTAGAACTTCCTCTGAAAACATGTCTTTCAATGCCTGACCATGCCTTTGCAGGAGTCAACAACTGCTCAGACCTCCCACAGATATACCTAACCTAAACTTGGGACTTCATGCCTTGATTGTTGCCGGTCCCCAACAAATGAAAAGAAAGTAACCCCTTACATACACATATATCATTATTTACTTAAGAGAAAAGGGAAAAGACTCGGGAAGGGAATGAAACCACTTGGAATGGCCACAAGAAGCTCCTTTGCATAGCAAAGGCTCCCTCTAATGACTTCGTCAACCTATATGATGCAATCACTAAAACGGAAAACCATTAAACGTACCTGCACCAAACAGACATATGGCCCTCTTGGCCTAATGAAATAGCACATTTTACTGCAAACTAACTGGCCTTCTTGGCCTAAAGAAATAGATCATGTCACTGCAAAACAGACTAGCCCTCTTTGCCTAATGAAATCAAACATTAAAACTCTTAAAGCAACTGGCCCTCTTGGCCTAAAGAAATCAAGCAAACCAGCTTATATATATCCCTCCTTAGAAAATTTTATAAATAGGCAACCAGATGCTCTAGCCCAAGGAGGAACTAGGGCTCTTGCTCTAAACTAAATGCATCAAATCGTGACCCATATCTCCTGCATATATAGCAAGAGGCATACGCAGAACATGTCGGCTGATCAACCTATGGGTCTAAGATAATAGTGGTAGATGGGTCTCAATCACTCTTTGCATTACCCATACCAACCATCGCGTGCCATATAACACGTGGTCTGATAAAATTCCCCACAAACAACCAGATCCTGTCTCGTTATCAATAGCAACATCTGAACTAGGACCACAGTTGAAGAAGAGGTCCTCTTCATAAGCAAAATCGACTAATGAATCCACAAACTGATTCCAAGAACGTGGGATCAGCTGAAGAGAGACGCTCTCAAAATCATCAAGTAGGGTCATAGCAGTTCGATGATACATGCAAAGGATTGGATTCCAGACTGTGTATTTCTCATTTAGTTGATTTAAGATCAGTTGGGAATCCCCTTTTACTAACAAACACTGAATAACACCTTTCTTAGCAATGTTCAGTCCCATAATCAAGGCTTTATACTCCGCCATGTTGTTAGTGAATCCTACCCCGAGATAAATAACTAATTTCATTGTAACTCTACGTCGAGGATCTCGGATAACTACTCCAACACTCCCTTTTTTATTAGGGCTCCTGGACACTCCATCAAAGTATAATGTGTATGTCCACAATGGGTTTACATAGCCAACCATCAAGAACTCCCCTATTCCTAATTATGATAGTCAAAAGTCAACATACTTAGAAGATGAACTGACAGCTCCATCCCACCTTCTTCATTGAACTCAACAGGGATGCTTGTCAGAATTTGTAAGTAGTAACGGGAAAAAACTTTGATTTCCCACACAAAGGTTCCATCTTCTTGCTCAATCACTTTGTATCCTTTACTCCAAACATAATATTAGTGAGTTTGAAAATCTCCCAATTCCCATGTTTTGAATACTAAAAAGGTGGCACTCGGATAATATGCCCATAAGGTTCTCAAAACCATATGATGTGACCTATCATTGGAAAGCACTTGAAAAATGGAATCTATTGAGCTATAGAGCGCTCGATTTGGAGTTGTATGTTTAAGTAATGACAAATCCAAAGATTTGACCATGTGTCCCAAACTTATGGAAAATTTCCATATTCCCCAATATGGTGTTTCCACCAGATAAGCTTCTCTTGTTGATATCGTTGCTCTAGATATGGGTGCTCCAAATAAGGGATTAACTGCCCAATTAACCAGTTTAAGCTCTCCAACAAATCTCAAATCAACCCTAGCATGGACCTGCAATGCATTTGGCGCGTTAGCATACTCAGTAATAATAAGGTTTAATCTTATTAAGATTAACCTTATTTTTAAATTTCATTCCCCGTAGATTAGCGAATAAAGCTGTGGACTTATTTTTACCTATCCAACTACCATGTAAGGGCCATCCCATCTAGATTCCAACTTCCCTGGAAATAGCCCCCTACGCGTATCATAATACAAAACTAACTGCCCCTTTTTAAAGGTATATTTATTTGCTTTTAAATCATGTAGTCGCTTCATCCGACGCTTAGCCACTTCCTGGTGCAACAAGCTCATCCAAGTGGGTCAGAGTCATAAAACACTCAAATAGGGCATCCTCATCACACAAAGAATGATTGATTGCGAATCTTATGGTCAGCAACTCAATCTCTAAGGGCAAGTCACACTCCTCTCCATAAACTAATTTGAATGGGGTGTGGCCAGTGGCTCACTTGAATGTTGTATTATATGTCCATACTGCCACATATAATTTCTGATCCCAGTCTTGTTTCTTTTCGAAGACTATCTTGGACAAGATACCCACAAGCTGCTTATTGGTGCTTTCAACTTGTCTATTTGCTTGCGGATTATAAGGAGTCATCTTGTTATGCTTAATTTTCCATGCTTTAGTCAAGCTTTTAATCACTTTGTTTAGGAAATGGGTTCCGTGGTCCGATACTATTTCCTTTGGCAGACTGAAACGGCAGATGATCTACTCAAGCAGGAAACTGATAGTGTCTTTTGCATTGTCCTACCTCATCGCCTGTGCTTCTGACCACTTTGTAAAGTAATCAGTGGCTACTATAATGCATCTCTTCTGAGTAGTAGATGATGAGGTAATAGGATCCACAAAGTCAATGCCCCACTTCTCAAATGGAAGGATAGCCATAATAGGCGTAAGTCGGTGCTTCCTATTCTCTCTACTGTCATGTCTTTGACATGTATCGCATCTCTTAACATACTCAATTGAATATTGGAAGATGGATGACCACCAATATCCAGCTCTTAAGGCCTTCTGTACCGTCAATTGCCCAGCAAAATGCCCTCCATAAGCAGATTCATAGCACTCCTCCAAGATAAATGGAACCTCATCAGGCATCACACATCGGCAATAGATATCATCAAACCCCTACCAATATAGTGTTCCTATAATTAACACAAATTTTAAAGCCTTTCGTTTAATTTTTCTCTTCTCGGATTTTGATAGAGTAGCTCCAATCTCGCCTGTAGATAGCAGCATACCAGGAGAGAATAGAAGCTGTATCAATCTTAAATAGTGCTTCCATGTCGCTTCCTTTAGCCAAGACCTCTTTTGGCTCTCCAAAATCCACAAGACACTCTACAATGCCTTGTAGCTTTGGTGGCTTGCTCTTAATCTCATAATCAAATTCCTGCAAAAAGTGATTAACCACTTTGCTAAACGATCAGGTGGCTGTGACACCACATGGCCTAACAATAGCCCATAAGGCACCCCAAAGACACACTTCCGTGGATTAAGAGCTATGCAAAATTGTTTGCAATGCTCAAAACACTTCCGTAAAATAATCAACTACCTTTCTCTTATGGTGGATGCTCCCAGGTCATCAATGAATACTTTCAACTCCTCTGGGGGAATGTCACCAAAGGTCTTATTGGTTGTTCTTTGCCACGAACCAGGTGCATTACATAAACTAAATGCCATCACATGGTATGCAAAGGTACCGAAGACAATAATAAATACCGTTTTCAGCTTGTCTTGCTTAACAATCGCCATTTGGTTATACCCCGCAAAGCAATCCACGAACGAATATATTTCCCTACCTGCTAGTTGATCCAAAATTTGGTCAATAAATGGCAACGAGTAGTAGTCTTTAACAGTCTACTTATTCAGCTCCCTAAAGTCTACGCAAAGCCGAATTTGATTATTCTTCTTTTTTTTTATCACAAGTGGTGAACACCATTCAATATGTTGAACATGGAAGATCAATCTCGCTTTCCGCAACTGTTGTAGATCCTCAAACAGCCCATCCCTTAGTGCAAAAGGCATGTGCCTTACTTTCTGACGTACATGCCGACTTCCTTCCTTTAGAGGAATGGTATATATAGCTAGGCTAGGAGAAATGCCTCTAAGTCCAAGTAAAGATGTTACGAAACTCTTGAATTAAGGACACATAGTGGAACCTAATTTGATTGGCTGTGAATCTTTTGGCGTACCAAGATCCAACTCAATTACATCCACGTCTCTTATTTAATCGTGAGGCTCTATTTCGGCTCATTCAATGTTATCTTATAGATGTCTTCTGTAGTGGACCTTTCTTTAGATCCATCGCTCAATGATGTCTCACTACCAGATGGATCATCTACTATTTCCAGTTCAATAGAGGATAGAGGAGATCTCTTACTTTGAGGAGCCTTAGGGTAAGCATCCAATATTACACGATTAGCACCTCTACCTAGAATCACTCAGCCAACCGGTATATTAACTTGACAGCCTGTTCATAAAATCCATGGCCTGCCTACTAGCAAAACTCGATAGCTAGGATGTCATGCAAACCTTATCACCCTAAAGTCCAGATAGCATTCCACGCTTGCAACAATAACGTGGACTTTAGTTGACGGAGGATCCAGTGTCCATGATAGCATGCTCTACTAATATTCCATCCACATATGTTGGAACCAGGACAATGCTTTTTACTATGATCAAACCAATATTCTCCCACTCATGATATTCCCAAAGGTTCTACAATATACCCAATATGTAGGATCTTCTTGAATTCCTTGTGTACTCCTGGAGACAGTTTAATCAATTGCAGGAGATTCACGTCTGGTTTAACTTCGCAAAGGGAACTCGCTAGATCAAAGTCGTGGTAGTTAACCAAAGCTCTCTTCTCGCACCAAACCATTCTCTCCTTTGGTCTTTGAACCGATTTTGGTGCCTCTTTCTTAACTTTTGCCTTCTTATTCTTTATCCTTCTTGGGATCAACTTTACTATCAACAGGCCTTAGAGGTCCACCTTCCATATCAAGATTCAAGACTTGCTTTCCCCTAGCATCTTGCTTAGGGTCTCCCTCAACAGGTTTTATAGTTCCTTTGTCACCCTCTCTAGTCTTTTGAACTCTTGTTACGGCTCATAGATTAGAAGTTTTAGCATCATTGACACGTATAGCCTCAACAAGGCTGATTCCACTGCCATGAGGCAACTCCTCTATAGTAGCCTTTCCTTTTTGCAGTATTTGTCTTGGTCCATCATCTTGCTGGAGATCATTCCCTTGTGTGCGGTGATTAACTGGACCTGACTATTTACTTGTTGGAGAGAACTGATCTCACTCCAACAAGTAGTAGCTAAGTGGCCAGACTTTCCGCAAATATCACATTTGACATTTGGACAATTCCTAGGGAAATGTTGGTCACCACACCACTTACAGCTGAATCTTGAGGGGGCACCCTCTTTAGGGCGTCGATTCCTTATCAAATTCTGCTGCTTCTTAACGAAATTGACATCCACAGCTATTTGTCTATACTGTTCAGTAATCATGTCAGTGTAGTGCTTCATCATATCCTTAACTTCACCAAGGACATTTGAGGCACTTGACTCATAGCCGCGATCATCTGTCTATTGTCCCATCAACCTAACCACTTGATTAGAAATCCATCGTTGACCTATTGGGACAACATTCGGGTTCATTGTTTGGCCTCCACCATTCAGTGGGGCCATCTGACTAGCCATAGGCATAGTCATAGTGGGAGGAGCTGGTAACATAGGCAAATTTGGCATGATACTTCCTCTTCCATTCTCATTTGTCATGGGGTCCCATTGACTCCCATTAGTCAGTGCCAAATTATTGCCATTCCAATTTACCCTTGCTACATAAGCCGCTTGCAAGCGCGACTCTACTCCTTCTGCTTGGGTAATAGTAATGTTAATGTCGACCAATGCAACACTACTAAGCTGCACCTAGATGTTGAAATCTAATCCATGTAGGAAATATTGCAATTGTGCATCCCCAGTGGAATGGGAATATAAGTATCAAGTTTGCAAAGAACTTGCTTTAGTTTCTTGGCATAGGCCTATACATTCTCATTTGGCTCTCCTGGCATGTTACATTCAAGACACGCAACCAATACTGTCCACCCCTCTCAAGGGCAAACTCTCTACAAAAGGCCGTGAAGAATTGGTCAATGCTAGTTATAGTTCCAGCCTCTAGACCATGATACCATACCGCTTCCCTTCCTTTTATTGTCATGTTGAAAAACATCATTAAATGCCCTTCGTCTTGGATTCGATAGTTGAACATGAGTTTTTGAAACTCATTAATATGGAGTTCTCCATCTTCTTCGGCCAACCCATGGAAGATGGACAAAGGTGCTCCTAATGCCGATAAGTCCAGTGTCCCTGATGGAATTGCAATGGGTTGTGCCATGGCTACAACCGGATTGACAATAGGAGTTTATGTAGGTAAGACTACACCCCCACTTGAAGTGGGTTGATTGACTAGAAGAGTGGAAGTATTAGGACTTCCTATTGCACTCAAAGGGCTGCTTGTGACACTTGGGTTATTGAAACCACTGCCGCTTATGTGTATCGAGCATTGATCCTTTGAGGAGAATAACACCTTAGAATCTTAGCCCGCCATCTAGCCCTCTCAGCATGTTTCTCTTTTTGTATTTTGGCTTGACGGTTCTTGTCAGAGGACATAAACCGACTATTTGATCCCTAGAGACCCTAGATTCGGAGCCACCCCTTATTGGTAGCTCTCGAAAAATGCACCACTTGTTGGGACCTACAACGGGCCCGACATTGGCTCACAGCCTCACATGGCCTCACCGCCTCACGGCCAGGAGCATCTAAGGCTCACACTACACTAAACTCTAATATTTATTTTACGTTTGTAATAGGACCTTTCTCCTCAGAGGGATATCCCATAACATATAGGTATAACACCTTGTATCACGTACACAAGGAGGCACCTCTCAGTTGACTGCCACGGCTCCACTGCAACTCTCCTACATCAAGGGGATTGGCCCCAAGATGCGTTGCCTAATATATAAAACATAACACACAAACTCCACTCTTTTCTTGTTTTGTACGATCTAAGAATATAGATCCTCACCAAATAGTCCCAAGGAAACTGTACAACTAACCTACAGCAAAGGACTTCCTCACACTCAATGTTGGTCAATGTTCGCCATATAGGTGCTTTGCATCTAGGATTTTATACCTCATGGCATGAAAAATGTAAAAGTGGATGCCTATTGTGCACAAACATTTTATTTTGAAACAAATCAGTAAAGTGGAGTGTAAAATCAGTCCTTCAATGATGTTCAATTTATTCGTTATTGCTACGTTGCTAGAGACTAGCACCGAACTTAATCATGCTACTAGCCTCTTAACCTTAAACAAAAGATCATCCTATATGACGTACACAACCAAAAGATCAGACTTTACTTCATTTTCCACACTTAAATACTTCCACCACCCTTCTTTTCCCCCTACCATTTATATGTTGCATTGTTGCATAGGTGTAGGGTTTTACTTTTTTACATTTTCGATGTATAAAGCAATAAAAATGCACTAAAACATAAAAAAAAGGGTGATATGAGGCTATACCTCATGCCTCAACCTTGCCAAACATTCATGGACACTAACCATATTTTTCCTTATTTTTCGAAGCACAAAAACCCATTTTTCTCTATTTTTTCCTATTTATTTATCAAGAAAATAGAATATTTATTGGTTTTTCTGGTTTTTCTAATTATGAAAATTGAGAGTTACCCATTTTCCACATTTTATCCCTCATACATCCTTTTCATCGAACTCGAAATGACAAAATCCCAATTTTCTTTGTAAAATGCGTTTTTTTCCAGTTTTAGAATTTTTTTTCAGCATTACCACATTATGTATTCTAAATTTTTTGACATAGAATCATCAAACATACAACAAAAAACATTCCTACCAATTTTCATCCAATAGGAACACCATTTGACCAATACAATATTAAAAAAGAGCCATTTTCCTTCATAAAAGAGAGTTACCGGGTTTTTTCCTTTTGTTGCGGGTTTTTAAAATTTGATTTGGGATAGTAGATCAGTCCAACATTGATAATCAGTCCTTCTCCAATCATTCATCTTCAACTCCACTTGATTAGGAAGCAATCCGGTACACCGTCGTACGAGCATTCACCAATCGGGCTTCTTCCACATGAATTGCCTCTTAGGGGAGAGAGAGGAAGGAGAGAGAAAGACTAAAACATGATCTTTCAATCTAGGCATCCATTGGAGGAGCAAAGGGTGGTGATGGAGAGCAAAGAGAAGCAGCATCTGCCGGGTAGAATCACTTCATAGGGCTGTATTGAGGTGGCATAGCCCCCCTCTCCAAAACCACGTCGCATGCAACAATGCCGTTTATTTTTCTTCACACGGCTGCAAAACCCCCCCACCACCCCCCCCCCCCCCCCCCCCCATTTGTCAAATTTTGTGGCTGAAAGGGGTCCCCAAGGGTCACACCCTTTTAATTCTCCCTATTGGCCCTGTTTTCCGGCCTATCTTCCACATCGAGCATCCAATTTGAAGTCTGTAAATTTTTGGAAGTCCATCTTGGGGTCCCGCACTGCTGTCTGGCACCTCTCAGGATCCAATCCAACAGTCAGAAAAATTATGAAAAATCCACAACTGTCAGTTGGTTCATCTTGAAGCGCTTCTAAAACTCGACTTGCCGCTTAAAATCGAACTGACTGCAACTGCTACCTTCGACGGAGTTTATTTTTCCCTCAAAATTCAAATTTTTTGGCAAATTTTAAGCACCTTCTGGAGGTAAAAATCCACCGCTCAAGGATGCATTATACACTGACCCCACACATATAAATGTACAAATTACAATGGTCTAGTACTATTCCTAGCATGTCTAACAAACAAAAGTCTTGCTTACTTCCCAAACTAGCAAGTAGCATACATGTCCTAACTCCATATATTTAAATTTTGGCAAACCAAGTATAGTCTCCTTCTTTTGCATGGTTTTCACTATGAGGGTATGAAGATATACCAACAATCATTTTCAATAAAAATTGACAGCATTGTTATCTATAACACAAAAAGTATCATTATCTACGCCACTATTTGCATCATAGTTTATAGTGATGAAAATAGTGATGCTTTTTGTGACACTATTTGTAGCACATTTAGCAAGGTAAATGTCAATTGCATTCTAAAAATCCCAGTGCAGAATTTTGAGAGAGCAACAAAATGAAAAGAGTGAAAGAGAGAGGGAGAGAGCTTGAAGCAGAGAGAGAGAGAGAGAGAGAGAGAGAGAGAGAGAGAGAGAGAGAGAGAGAGAGAGAGAGAGAGAGAGAGAGAGAGAGAGAGAGAGAGAGAGAGAGAGAGAGAGAGAGAGAGGGGGAGGGGGAGGGGGAGGGGGAGGGGGAGGGAGAGGGAGAGGGAGAGGGAGAGAGGGAGAGAGGGAGAGAGGGGGAAAATAATCAAGCTCGTTGTTACTGCCACCACCATTTACAAGGCAAGAGGAGAGGAGAAGCGCAAAGGAGAAAAGGGAGGGAAGGCATGAAAGCAAAGGGTTTCTTTGAGCCCTTGAGGTAGGTGTATTGTTTCTCCTTGATGTCACTCTCATGAGCACACCACCAAGACCCATGGACCACTTATTGTTTCAAGCGTTTGAAGTTGAGAGCTATGGCTACCTCTCACATAGCCATGCACACTCTCCCACACACAAATATAGTGATCTTACCTTTGAATCTGATCAAGTGCCTCCTCCCACAAATTCTCCAATAGCTCCACGATTCAAGAATGCACTCTCAAACAAGCTCCATCTCCAAACTCTGTGCTTTGACCTCCATAGGAATGTGCATAAGAAAGGAGAAGAAAAGAAGAAGAAAATGAAGAGAGGAGAAGAAGAGCTTCTCCACGGTCCCTCACTCTCACACACACACACTCTCCCTCTCTCACACTCCCTCTCTCATGCACAAGAAGGAAAAAAGAGCAAGAAATAAGAAGAGAATAAGTTTGGCCATACATAAGAATTCACTTCTTCATTCAAATTTTGACTTTTATACATGCCCTATCCCCTCCTTGGATGGCCATTTCCTTTTTGGTCTGGCCTTTGTCCATTCCTCTACTCTCTTTCCTCCTCCTTCCTATTAGCATAAGCCTTAACCCACACCTCTCATTCTTTATATCTTGCATGGGAGAGAGCCCGACGCCCTTTTACAAAATGAAGTACAATGCCCCTAGTGCTCTTGTTGCTAAAATATTAAGGTTTGCTAATTTTTATCCACTTTCTTCTACATTTTAGAAATTTTCATGCGCTTCATGTCTTTAGATTTTTTTGAGTGTGCCTTTGTCCTCCGTCTTTCTCTTGCCTTGGAATTGTCTTCCACTTTCGACTTCTAATTTTTCAAAATTTTTCCATCTTGGTCTTTCAAGGGTTAACATTACCCCCTCCTAGTAATTGAGTGCTAGTCCCATTGCATGTGATGGTATGGGCTAAAAATGTTGAGGATTAGTGTGGACTGGTTCGTGGTGCCTTTGGAGAGGTAGGTCATGTTGGGGATGCTCTGTGAAGCAGGCCTTGAAGGTTGTCGATGTTGGAGAAAGATGGTTGGTTGAAGAAGGCCTCCATAGTTGTTGGCTTGATGCACCACCATACAATGTTCCTTAAAATAAAAATAGTGCACTTCTTAAGGGTTGTGTCTACCTTACCATGCAGTGCACTATGCAAGTGATAGTGGAAGTGGGAGATAGGTCATCCCATACTTGAGGACCTAGTTCATGTAAAGGAAGGTGATGTGAGTAACTTAGGGAGACATATCTATCAATCGTGTCCTTCCCTTGATATGCCCTAAATTGTGAAGTGGGGGAGAGCTAGGGTGGTCCCTAAATGCAATGACTGTGACACTCATAGAGTATAGATGGACAGACTTCATGTTTGCGTTTCTTTTGTTTTCCATTTCTTTCTTTTCTTTTCTTTTTATTTTTCTCTTCTTTTTATTTTATTTTCTTTTCTTTTTTCCCCTTTTTTTGAATTACAAAGGAAGCACATTTAGTGGCATTCCATTCATGAGCAAGGGCCAAGCTGTGGGAGGCTTAAGGGATTTTCTTAGGAAGACCCTACTTTGCATATAGCCCTTCAAGTTAACTCTTACATTGAGGGATGTAGATAACAAAAATAGGTGGTTGCACCTAGTGGACCTACTGTCACTTATTTTCTCTAATAGGCTCATACAAAATGCTGGCAAGAGGGTGGCTCTCATCATGAGTCATGAACCATTGCACAAACTATCTATTTCTACATTAATATCAACAAAGAGGGGCAGTAATATCTCTTCCTTTGCAATAGGCTTTTGTTTTAGTAGTATTTGCAAAGGGTAGAGATAGTTACATGTGGTATAATGAAAGCAAGTTTTAGGCACGATGAGAATTCTTTGAGGAAGCTCACTATTGATATGTAGAGGTCCCTTTTAGTAAAGGTTAGGCATTCTTCAAAAGATGAGGCATTTATGTTGTAGATCATAGGGAAGTCATACCTACCATGCACCTCTCAGTTGAAGTCAACTCCAATCCATGGGTAGAGCATGTAGGTAGGATCATCCCTCTCATATGGTAGGGTGCTATAGAAAGCCATCTAGGCCTCTAAGTTATAGTCCTAGATATTTTCGCACCACCTAGGTTGAGCCTCATATCCTTCCACTCTCCATGGCATCTCCACCACCTTGTCTTCCTAATAATTTGCAGGCTCCTATTGCCACCTCGTAGGGTGTCTCATTCTTTCCTCTAGCCATCTCCTTCCCAATCTCACCAAGAGCTTTGTTATGTCCTCCACCACCCTTGGAGATAATACCCTATCGATCATTCAAGGGAAGGCCAAGGTGAATTTGAATTGATAGCTGTGATTTTTCCATTGCTCCCACACTGCAAGTTCCTAGTCCCAATTCACAAGGTCACACTCCTCTCCTTGAGGGATGGCCATATGTGGAACTTGTAGTGGCCTGGCTTGGAGCTTCTTGCGTGCTACTTATATTTGTTCTCTCCACTTGTGCCTCATCTCCACCACCATTCTTTTGAGTGATATGGCTTTCTCCCCTTGCTCTTTTGATTGTACCTGTGGTTGTTGGGGGGGGGGGGGGGGGGGGGGGGAGGCTCGATTCCTACACTTGTTCTTCCTCCACACGGTCCTACTCAAAGTCGAGCTCTTCTTCATAGATTGTCTCTATTGGCTCTTATGGAAGAGATTGTGTTCGTTGCTCTAACTCCCCAAACCCTAGCAAGTTGAGTTTTTGCATGGTTGATCCAATTGAGATTAGATGGGCTTGTTGCTCCTCTACCTCTAAGTTGGTGCTAGGTTTGGGTTCCTTGGCATGGAGTCCATGTTGTAGTGCTCTCCTTGCTAGCTCTAATTTCCTTTTTACTTCCTTGAGGGTCTCTTTTTATCTTGAGTGTGTTACGTTCAACACTATGCTTAAAAAATCTCTTTGTTGCTCCATCATTCCTATTTCTATAGCTGCGACTTTGGTCTTTGCCATGAGGCTTCAGTCTATGAATGGGCTAGCTGGTAAGCTAAGCCTTTGATTATGTCCTCATTCTTGGCTAACCATTCTTCCACATTCTCTTTAATTTGCTCCAAACCTTGATTCTGATATTGGGCTAGAGTGGCGATTATCTGCTCTTGCTCCCATCACAATACATGCATTTATTCTTTTTTCTAGTTTTGGCACTCTACTTGCTCCCTTAGGATTGCTTGTTCATAGGGAGAGCTACTGGAAGTTGGTTATGAAACTCCACCAACTTCTTCATGGCCTCTTCACCCTTTTCTGTTTTTGTCGCATGCAACTCTTTTCTTGCTTCCTCTCTTTGCTTCTTCAACTCCTCATTTTCGAGCTCTAGGTATCTATTTTCCCTTGAGTTGAAGGTGCACATTTCTTCTAGAGCCATATGGTTCTCCCTTTCTTCATTATATAGGTCTTTGAGGATTTCTTTGCCTTGTCTTCCCTTTAGGGCCTCTTTGAATGCAATCATTTCCGTGTTGATGATGGTCATCACCCTCATTTTCTCTATCCTATAGGTTGCAAATGAGCTCTTTTCTTCTTCCAGCTTTGCAAGCGCAACCTTTTTCTCTTCAATCATCTTGTCGAGTCAGCTCCGAAGTTATTTTACCAACTTGTTGTATTCTTCTATATCACGCATGGTTGAGGGCATCGAAGTACTTGTCACTTCCAAATAGGGTACCTTCAACCCCCCTTGGCACGATTCTACATCTGCTACTATTGTTGGACGTTTAGTTCTTGTAAGGGGGACTCCTTTGTTTAGTGTGCAGGAGTAAACTTCTTGCACTTTTCTCACTAAATACTACACCCAAGCCATGACATTGCTTTCATTCACCACCCCTTCAGTGATTCCTTGTGTTAGTGTGATTGTCCAAGTGACCATGACAAGTGAGATTGCACGAAGAGGGACCTTTCCCTTGCCTTTCGCCATTGGCCTTTGTCATCTTGCCTCGTTTGTTGGAGCACTCGTGCTTGGCACATCCTCCTACGTGGGGCTCATCATTGCTAATTCTTGGGATCAAGAGGGTTTCTCCACCACTGATCTCCTAATAGCCAATGCTATTTTTTCATCCTCTTGTTGCCTTAGACTGTCTTCCTCTTCCTCTTATTTCTTCCTGCACTCCTCTTCAAGCCTCCTAGATTCTTCTTCCACCCTCTACATTTCTATATTTTCTTCTAAGGTGGACCAAGTTCTCCCAATGGGGATTTTTAGTGTGATCTTCCTTCTTTCTCCTTGGCTTGACAGCTCTAAGCCTTGCTACTTACTGAGACTATCCTTTCACTTGAGGTTCACTCTCTTTCTCATTAGTAGCTCATTCTATTTTGTCCCCCTGATCCATGTTAAATTCTGCCTCCCCCTACTCTTCTACTGAAAATGAAATAGGCTGACTCATTGGAGTGGGGAAGCGATGCTCCTCTTAGGTCAATGACGGTTCCAAGGTTTCCTCTACTACTTCTTCTCTTTCCACCCCACTAGGGCTTCCTAGATTATGGTTGTTAGTACTCCTCCTAACCCTATGGTTGATGCCTTGGAAGCTAGTTTTTTTCTTTCAGACTCTGTTATGGTAGCTAGAGACTCTCCCCTTGATGCCATTTAGTGTTGTTGCTAGCACCTTTGCTGATGCCTAGATTGTTTTTTGGACATATGTGTTCCAGTTCACCTTGTCTAGTGCATTTGGTACAAGAGGCAATGGCACTTCTATTTTGTTAATGAGGGCATTGTATCTTTGTCGTGTGAAGAGGGTATGGACCATCTTTGCTTGTAGCCTAATGGTGGAATTGGAGATGTCAGCCAAGCTGATTTTGTCATTTGTGTAGACTTGCTTTTTATCTACTTCCAGTATCCCATAGACGCCCCTCTTTGGCCTCTTCTCTAGCTTGTCCACTAGTCCTAAGGCCTTCTCCACAATTCCTAGCCTAAGTTCAACTTCCACCCTTTTGGTGGCATCTCCTTGTCTGATTGTTATTGTGCCATTGTTCTTTTGGGCATCAAAGATCCTCAAGAACTCAATGCATTTTCTATGGTCGATGTCCTGTCCCACCTTCTCGAAGTACTTTGCAACATTGCATCATTCTATCATCTATCTAATGGCCTCTTCAGATGTCACCAACCCCCCCAAGTTGTGGATGCTATGGTATTTCAGTTAGTTGAATGCATGTATCTCCATGGCTAAGTTGTATATTTTGTGTTCCTCCATCAAGAAGGGGAGCTTGTTGGCTTTATCCTATTGCCTTGCAATTTGGGTTCCTCTCACCACACAATAGCTCACAATTAGTTTTCCTTAAAGGGAATTTCTTGCACAGAAGGTAAAGTAACTAGAAAGATCAATATCCCATGATGAAATATATAAACCACAAAATGAGAATTTTCACATCAATTAATCCATACATTTTTTACATAAGAACTTCATGGAGCCTATTCACTAAAAGAAGAAGAAGCATTTATTCTTCCCTTTAAAGTTCAACTCTTATTTTGAATTTTCATTCATCTTCCACTTTTTCCCCCTCCCCTTGGAAATTATGAAAATCCTCCCTAGGATTATGGAAGTAAAGGTATAAGGGTCTTTAGTGTATTCTAGGTGCACCTTACTGGTTCAAGAACCAATCATAAAACTCCAAGTTATACTCTAGTGTTGCATGAAAACCCATATCTTGTGGACGAATGCCCACTTGCATGACATAAGTCAATAATAAGCCAAGAGGTCACCTAAGTTGGTTTTGTTGAGATATCGAGCTCCACTCGTGATATGCGAAAGTTTTCCGTACGCACTCAGGAAAATGCCCTATTTTTTGCTGTGCGACCACCATTCTACAGGTTGGTGAACAGTTACCATAGAAATTGCATCGTATGCTTGTGCGCAGAGACATTGGGAGTTACAGAATCATCCTTGTTGCCTATTGATGCAAAATCGTCACTAGGAAGTGACTTTGTGGTCAAATACCACTTTCGTTAGTTTTGCAGATTTGCCCTTGTGAGGCTGAAGCTGTGTTTTTTGCAGTGACAATTTTTTGCAGTGTTCTGTAATGGCATTTGATTCTCTTTCACAGATTGTCACTGAAAAGCTTGACAAGAACAACTTTCAAGCATGAAGTTTAGAATGACGAATTTCCTTATGGGAAAAGGATATTGGGAATTTGTTGCAGGAAATGAAGAAGAACCAGTTCTTCCTGATGTTCCCAATCAACAGCAAATGCAGGCATTTAAAGGATGGCATGAGAGAGCCAGAAAAGTTATGTACTAGATGTCTATTAGTATTTCAGACTCTATGATTGTGCATATTCAGGATGCAAGTACGCCAAAGGAGGCATGGGATACTTTGTCAAAAATGTATAGCACAAATACGCAAGCCAGGAAAATGTAGCTCAAGCAAGAGTTCCATAATGTGCAAAGAGAAAGTATGAGCATCAATGACTACCACATGAAGGTGAAGAAGATTGCAGATGCACTTGCTTCCATTGGGTCGCCAGTGGAAGATGATGTTTTAGTTTCCGTGACCTTGAATGGTCTAAGAAAGGATTATGCACAGTTCCGAACATCCATTTCCGTCCGTGAAATATTTCCTGATTTTGAGTAGTTGATTGCTCTTCTAATTTCTGAGGAGCAGAGAAATGGTGGTGCGTCTTTTTCAGGAGGAACTTCAAAAGAAACTATCTTCTACTCAAATGCTGGAAGAGATAGAGGCAGAGGTAGAGGAGGCCTATCTGGAGGCCGTGGTAGAAATCAGAATATGCAGCAAACTTAAGAAAATCAGTCCTATGGAGGAGGACGTGGTAACTCTAGAGGTAGGGGGAGCCAAAGAGGTCATGGTGGATGGCAAAGAGGCCAAAATGCAAACAGCAATGTTGAATGCTACTACTGTGGTAAGATGGGTCATATGGCTAAAGACTGCTATAAAAAGCAGAATGACATCATGAATGGAAAATTGCAACAAGTGAATTATGCATCTTCTAGTAGACAGGGTGATGACAGGAATGAGCATTTGTTTATAGTGCAGCATATGAACAATTCTATGACAAGTGCAGAAGAAAGCAACGAAGTGTGGTATGTTGACTCAGGTGCGTCAAACCACATGACAAGTCATGCAAAATGGATGCAAGATGCAAGGAAAATGAAAAAACTAGGATTTGTGGAGACTGGTGATGATAGTACACATCCTATTGTGCAGATTGAAAATATTCCTTTGTCTATGCAGGATGGAAAAAAGAAATACCTGTCGGATGTATTTCATGTCCCAAATATCACCAAGAACCTGTTTCTCTTGGTCAAATGGTTGAGAAGGACTTGCAGGTCAGATTTAATTCTCATGAATGCTTTGTTGAGGATATGAAAAATAAAGGTCGCTTGATAGCAAAAGGAAAGAAGAAGGGCAGAATGTTTACGTTGGATGCAGACATGCCTGAATTGAGTACAGCAATGTTTGCACACGGGACCGGTGTAGTTGCAGATATTGATATATGGCATAAACACATTGGTCATGTTAATGTACAGTGACTTAAATCAATACAGGCCCAAAATATTGTTGCAAGATTGCCTAAATTCAAGGTTGCAGAAATGCATAAGGTATGTGAAGCCTGTCAATTTGAAAAACAGGCAAGGAAACCATTTCCTAGACATGTTCAAGAGAGTAAGAAGCCATTGGAATTAATCCACTCTGATGTGTGGACTACTAAAGCTACATCTATTGGAGGCTGTCATTATTTTGTCACTTTTATTGATGACTATAGCAGAAAAGTTTGGGTGTATTTTATGAAAAAGAAAAGTGAAGTGTTTGGGCATTTCAAAACTCTTAAAGCTATGGTTGAAAAAGAAACATGCCTGCAAATAAAATGCCTAACGTCAGATGGAGGGGGAGAGTACCTCTCAAATGAGTTTGTAAGGTTCCTACAGGAGCATGGCATAAAGCAGCAATATTCATGTAGTCATACCCCACAGCAAAATGGAATTGCAGAAAGAAAAAACAGACATATTGGAGAGGTATCTCGTGCCATGCTCAATGAAAAAGACCTGCCAGATTTTTACTGGGCTGAGGCAATTGCTACAGCAGTCTACATAATGAACAAGACTCCCACTGCAGCAATACATGGGATGACTCCAGAGGAGAGGTATACTGGTAGGAAACCAGATATTTCTCATTTGAAAATTTTTGGTTGCATTGCCTATGTTCATGTGCCAGATGAGTTGAGATCCAAGTTGAATCAAAAAGCTGAGAAGTGCATCTTTATTGGTTACTCTTTGCATCAAAAAGGGTACAGATACTATAGCCCTTCTACTCGTAAGTTTACAGTGAGCAGAGATGTTGTTTTTGATGAGATGAGTAGCTGGTATAAACCAGTAAATGTGATTGATAATGTAGATGCACAAAATGGGAATGCTGCACAGAATTCACAGCAACAGTCACAAGATATTAGTGGACCTGGAGCGTCCTCTAGCAGTGGTTCACATTCTTCGCCATGGACAGGCAGATTGAGATCAGGAGAATCTTCTCAAAGCAATGCAGATAGTGGTATGTAGGTATCATGAAAAGGAAAAGAGAAGGTAGATCAGCCCATGTTTGATATGAATGCAGGTCACTCTTATGTGGATGGTGAATCCAGTGGTTCAGAAAAGAGCATTGTGATTAGTTGGGTATTCCTTCTATTGTTACACCTGGAGTAAGGAAGACTAGGGATGTTTTGAGAGCACCTGGGAGTAAACCTACTTTGTGTAGGTCTACCAGAGCTAGGTATCCTGTGGATAGGCTGAAATATGATGGATTTACAGCCATTCACTATGCCTATATGATCAAAGTGATACAGGAACCAGAACCCACTTCTTTTGAGCAAGCCATGGGAAAAGAAAAATGGGAGAAAGCCATGGATGAAGAAATGGATGCCTTGGAAGCAAATGCTACATGGGAATTGGTACCTTTCCCTAAAGATAAGAATGCAATTTGTTGTAAGTGGGTTTATAAGGTGAAACACAATGCAGATGGTTCTGTGAATAGATACAAGGCAAGATTAGTAGTCAAGGGGTATGCACATACATATGGCATTGATTATGAAGAAACATTCAGTCCGGTTGCAAGGATGGTAACCGTAAGAGCAGTCATTGATATGGCTGCATCAAAGGGATGGTCTTTACATCAGATGGATGTAAAGAATGCCTTCTTGCATGGTGATTTGCAAGAAGAGGTCTATATGGAGCAGCCACCAGGTTATGTGCATGCTGTTCATCCTGAGTTTGTTTGCAGGTTGAAGAAAGCCTTGTATGGCTTGAAGCAAGCACCTAGAGCATGGTTTGACAAGATAGGACAGTATCTTGTCACTATTGGCTTTCAGATTTCCAAGGCAGATTTCTCACTTTATGTGAGAAAAATAGAGAAATGTATTATGCTACTTGTCATTTATGTTGATGATTTGATTATGACAGGTGACAGTGATGAAGATATCCTTCATGTGAAAATGCTATTGAAGCAGAAGTTTGAGATGAAGGATTTGGGAGAGCTGCGTTATTTCTTGGGCATTGAGGTGATTAGATCACCAAGTGGGATACGGCTCTTGCAAAGGCAGTATGGATTGGACATGCTGTCCAAATATGGGATGACAGGCTGTAAGCCTATTTCAGTTCCTTTGGAGCAGAATGTGAAGCTGAGCGCAGATGCAGGTGAGCTTCTCGAAGACCCTACTATGTGCAGATGCATAGTAGGAAGTTTGATTTATATGACTATTACCAGGCCAGATTTGAGCTATGTTGTTGGATTGGTAAGTCAGTTTATGCAGGCTCAAAGGAAACCGCATTTGGATGCGGCTAGACGCATACTCAGGTATGTGAAGTCCACATTGCAATATGGACTATTTTATGAGACTGGGATTCAGATACAGTTGCATGGATACACTAATGCTGATTGGGCTGGTAGTATTTCTGATAGACGATCTATCAGTGGATATGTGTTCTCTTTTGCGAGTGCTACAGTCACTTGGAGCAGCAAGAAACAGCCTACAGTTGCCTTGTCGAGCACAAAGTCTGAGTACAAGGGTGCAGCAATGGCTGCATGTGAGGTAGCTTGGTTTCATAAGCTACTTTATGACATGCATCAGCCTACAGATGGGCTAGTTGTCATTTATTGTGACAACATGAGTAGTATACACTTGGCAAATAACCCAGTATATCATGCTAGAACAAAGCACATTGAGGTGCATTATCACTATGTGCGGGAGAGGGTTTTACTAGGTCTTATTGATCTAGTTTATGTCAGCACAGAGGATCAGGTAGCTGACATATTTACGAAGGCATTGGGCTCAGAGAAGCTGCACAAGTTCAGAGACCTGCTTGGTGTGCAGGAATTGGGATTGAGCTCGAGGGGGAGTGTTGAGATATCGAGCTCCACTCGTGATATGCCAGAGTGACCGTTGTGCATTTATGTCACCTACTTGTTAGTTGCAGATGCGGTTGGTACACCGCCCATGAATAATAGCTAGATGATAGCTATCCTTATCTACTCTAGTTTGTGGCTCAGTTAGTATGCCACCTTAGTTAGTTGAGTTTGGTTTGAGACCCATATATAGGGTTCTTCTATTTCTTTGTACTAGAGTTCTTTTGGCTTACACAACTAAGAAGAGGAAAACTGTTTTCAGCCTCCACCTATGTGTGTATTCCCCCATTGTGCAAGCAAGAAAGCTACAAGTGAGACTCTTTCATTCTCTCCCACAATCTTGACAGGTTCGGCTTGTGGGATTCCTCATTGGTTGTAAAGAAGCTAATTCCCATAGGAAACCATTAAACTAAAAATACAAGAAATAGACTAAAATGCCAAGTAACCATAGCCAAGGTGACTAGGCATGAAATGATATTTTACTATGAATGGCTGAGAATCAAGTGATGAGAGGCTGCAACATGGTATGCACCCCTTGTAGAGGTTGTAAAGATTTATTACTTTGCTACAGAGATCAAAGATACCCTTGTTTACTTATACCATCCCTTGCAAGAAACCTTGATTCATATGTATTAACCCTTTATTCAAAGTCTTCAAATCCTTAGAAAGGCCTTCATTGACATGCCCCAACTCTTTTAATAGTAAAAGGTAATCACTCACTGCATGTACTTCGTGTGTGTCATCCCTTTCTTGGTGTGTATTGTAAGCAATCCCAATGCTTAAATCCTCATCTATTTGCTCAAAATTATGGGCTTTATTTGTATAATTTCAATCTTCTTGAAAGTTCCTAACACCATCATTCAATGCTTCAGTAATGGGGTCTTTCTTTTTATTTCTCGCCCTTAGAAGACAGTGTTGTAGTAGTAGATAGTTTGTTAATAAATCCCATGTTTCTCTCATAATATAGCACCAATCCCAATTCTTGAAAGCTCTATGTGAAGCTTATTATATGGGGATATACCAGATTTCAAAAGATATCAACTTGGGTTTGAGACTTTGGGTGGAACAAAGAGAAACAACATCCCCTTGTATGTTGTCTAGGTGTTGTCTCACTGTACCTAGTGTCAGTAA
The DNA here is from genome assembly GCF_053477565.2 of Lygodium microphyllum. NCBI lineage: Eukaryota > Viridiplantae > Streptophyta > Polypodiopsida > Schizaeales > Lygodiaceae > Lygodium > Lygodium microphyllum. Next base: position 129,429,526 of record NC_141160.1, on the reverse strand, counting down.
ATCAACAATAACTTGAGCTCCCAATATCAGATTGACAAAATTTTTGATTCAAATCAAAGCTTAGGATCCCCTCTTTGAATGGATCTATCAAGTCCTCAATATGGATTAGGACATATTTTTTTTAAATTGAATCTTCAAATCTAAATAGGAGTTCCTTGCACCCTGTCCACCACATGTAAGTACCTTGTTGTTTGACCGTGTGGAAGTACCTTGAGTGGAAGAAACCCTTGTAAACCTTTGTAGCAACCTGAAGAGTATTATGGGGCACCTGTAAGGCTTAGGAATAACCTATAGGTTGGTAGGTACTTGCTGTAAAGTCATGTAAAATTGTGACCACCACTTGTAGGTATCCTGAGAATAGAAGATACCCTATACCTCAACCAATTTTGTTTCCATGGAACCTTTAACCACATGCGGTACCCTGAATAGGGCTAATCACTACTATGCTACTACAAAACTCTAACAATGGGGAATGTACCTACATCTAAATTTGAAAATTGCATGGGCTCCAAGACAAGAGGGGTGTGCAAAGTTCCTCCTCAAGTTGGGTTGTGCACCCCTTCAAGGTCATAATCATCAGGAAGGGAGGGTCACCTCTCTTTTGTCTTCCCGACTTGCTTGGTATCCACTTTTTCTCACGGGAATCAACATGGCAAGTACATTCTAATGGCTAATCAAACAAGGATGTTATGCACATTGATTGAAAAAGCCTTTAAATTTTTCAATGAAATGAAAGTGGGTATTGGGAAGCGACTGAATTGAAAAGGCTATGGATAGGGCATTACCCTTTTGCAGTGACTCATTGCATTTACAATATTCCCACTAACCATTTTTGTCATTATTTTAGTCCTATAGCATCAACATTCAATCATCCAAAAAAAAATCCAAGTAGGCAGTGTGAGTAGCATTTATACAATTAATTTGGCATCAACATTTGAATGTATAGAAAAGACAATTCATCAAGCAATCATAATCAATCCTAGATTGAATTTCAAATGCCCTTCAATGGGAATTAAGAGAATCTATTACACTCAATCTCTCTTTATCAACAGTAGGAATGGTTTAATAATTAGATGAAAAGAGAGATTCAGCTAAAAGCGATAGAATTACCTCTTTAATATCGATGAAGAGTAGTAGATGCATCCAACCAATCAATATTCAATATAAACCACCATCCATGAACCAAGGTCGAAGATAATAAAGCTGGCTTCAAGAAAGCTTTGTCCAATATGATTGCTCCCATGTAATTTTCAGCTTCCAATCAATAAGATTCCTCCAATGCATCAAGAGAATCCAATGCTTTGATAGAAATCTACAATGGTTTATTGGAAAAGATCCTTTAGGCTTTGAAGAGTATAAATTCTTGACAAAATCAAGGATTCCAAGAATTTTCAAACATTTCCATGTCCAAGAGGCTGAAAATGCCTTCAATCTTGAAGAAATACTTCAATGTAAGCTCAATCTTGATGAAAGAGCTTCAATTAAACCTTTTAAAGATTGTAGAGAACAAAAGCCTCATGAATTAAAGCCTCAAAGAAGCAAAATTTGATGAAGATTGATGGGGAATCCCTATTTTCTCCCAATCTGAGATGAGAAAAATGCCTCAATCTTGCTTGGAAGTTTCAATGTTTGCCCAGTGTCAATTGTAGATGCTTGCTTTTCACTTCTTGAAGTTAAAAGGTATCAAGATTGTCTCAAAAAACTTCAAGAAATTGTTGAAATCTTCATGTTGTCCATTTTCAACCATAGCTAGGGTTGTGAAGAAAGCTTCAAGGCTGAAGGAGAGTGAAAGATCAACAATTAAAAGGCAAGCACTTCATACCAAGGCTACCATTAATCATCCAAATGAGGGAGAAGCTTCAATGATGAAGGAGATTGCTGCTTTTCCGAAGGAGAACAGGGCTAAAAAATGGCCCAAACTGTCTTGGCCTCTTCTTGTTCCACATGATCATTTTTTTGATGAATACTAAGCAATAGGGTAGTCTACAGATTGCTTGAGACATCAAGAATCATTTTATGAAGGCTTCATGAAGAGATATGGCCATGGCAAGGATATATGAGAAGAGAACTCCATGGAAGTTTTCAAAAAGAAGATTTGAAAGAGGAAAGAGAAACTTGCTCCAAAAAGTAACCATGGTTTAGCCCTTTTAACCCTATTTAGACTTTAGTTAAGTCCATGATCCTTCAAAATGATCCACCATTATTTCTTCACACATTCTTCAAGACCATCAAATTTAGTCACAACTTACTGTAGAGACCTTAACTACTCACGGTTTTAACTGTATCAAATCCTGTGACTAATTCTTGTCCTCTAATTACTATGTGCCTAATCTTGTAACTAGTATGAAAATGACCTTCCCATGGATCAAAGATGTGCTCTGATACCAATACAAAGAAGCTAATTCCTACAGGAAACCATTAAATTGAAAATACAAGAAATAAACTAAAATGCCAAGTAACCATAGCCAAGGTGATTAGGCATGAAATGATATTACCATGAATGGCTGAGAATCAAGTGATATGAGGTTGTAGCATGGTATGCACCCCAAGCTATGGTGGCTAAGAGTATGCACCCTCTTACATGGTGGGAGGCTGAGACCTTAAAAATGAAATGTTGTAAAATAGAAAAATGATCCTTGGCTAGTTACAACTTAGCCTTTTATACTTAACCCTAATAGGCTAAATATTGGCTAAGCTATGAAGGCATTTTTACTATATTACATTGGTTGGGATTTTATCCAAGTATAGATGTAGTAGGATACTGTCGTCTAATGGCCGATTTCTTGTCATGGAAAATAGCCTAAATGAGGTTTGGGCAGAAGCCTTGATAGAACATCGTTGTTGTGCATTGGTCATGATTTGATAACCCTATTGAGCCCATTGAATGTGCAAAGTAGTATACCACTTGTGTAAGAAATTGGGCTAAGATTCAACTGATCGTTGAAGCTCAGCAAGTTCCTATGGTGGCATGAAAATTTCACTTTCCTTAAAGGATGTGATTAATCATTGACCTAAGGCCTTTTCTTGAGAGATTTCATTAGCAATCATCTCGTCTACAATAGTGGAGACCTTAGTGAAGATGAATTTGTATTCTTTCCAAGAATAGGCAAAAAATGTACCTCGTTTGCTATGGGTTCATCAAGTAGGTCTACATCCAAATGTTTGTAAATTCTAGCAAATAACGTGAAAGTTGAGTCCAACTGTCAGATACATGTTACTAAGTCATCCCTTGTGTCGAAGGCCATGTTGAAATCCACTTCAAGAATAGATGGTCATTGTTGACGGCTTAAGGTGTACTAGTGGCTTTGGCTTAGTTGGAGTGGATAAGTTGATACATGGTACTTCCACTTTGGGATTCTCATTGTGTGTGGTAAGCTCAATTTAAGAAGTTTGGAGTTTGATTGATGCTTTATCATTGGTTTTTGTAGTGGTAATCACATCAAATTCCTTAGGCGCAAGAGCTCATTCTTGAGTGGCTGCTCATTGACTCTTGGTTGAGCTTTAGGTCAATAGACCATTGGAGCACTCATGGATTGAGCACCCTTCATTTTGGTTTTTCTACTCCCTTGTTTCGATTGACGTTTCTGGTCCTTGATTTTTGGAGCATGAGATTGAGGATCATACATGCCACTTGAGAGTTTAAGCAGCCATACCAAGGTATTACCTTCATAGTAACCTTGTGGGACCTAGTGCAGAGCCTAGTCACCTATGAATTATAGGAATGTTAATTCCTCTGTTTAGGTCTAGAGTACAAGGCATGGAAACTAAGAGGACCTTGGATGGCCCATCATGCAAAAAAAGGGGATGGGTGCCCAAAAGGATAAGGGCATGTATAAAAGCCAAAAAGTGAATAGGGAAGCTCATTCTTGGTGTGTAGCAAAAGTGGCTCTCTTCTTCTTCTTATTCTTCTCTTATCTTCTTCTTTTTGCTTTCTTGTGCTTGTGCTTGAGGGAATGTGAGAGTGCAAGAGAGTGAGTGTGTCAGGGGGTGAGGGACCGTGGTCAAGAAGCTCTCCATCTTCTCCTCTCTTCTTCTCTTCTATTCTCTTCTCTCATCTCGTGTGTGTAGCTATGGAGCATGGAGCTTGAAGATGGAGAATTGGGGTTGCTTGAGCTTGCATCTCAAATCATGGAGCTACCGGTATGCTTGAGAGAGAAGGGTATTCGATCAAGCCTTGAGGTAAGCTCACTACACTCGTAGACTTGAGAGCACGTACGATTATGTGAGAGGTAGCCATTGGCATTCGGATGGAAACGCTTGATGGTTCGTGGGTCTTGGAGATCAAGGAAAAGTTTCCACATTTTGGTTCCATTACCAGGACCAACAGATTCAAGCCTTGAGTGCTTGCGTGCTCCTCCAAAATCGAGCATCGGAGGGTTTTTCCCAAACCGGTGCTGCCTAAGGTAAATAGGTAGGAAGAAACGGCATTTGATCTTTGTTGCACGCACATGTTTTAGATTTTTGAAGTTTGGATAAGTTGGTTGGATTAGAGTTAGCATTTTCTTTTGATTTGTAGGCATTTAGGTAGGAAATTTAGGGAAAGAGAAAGAAAACCATAGTAGGATTTTGTGCAACAATAGGTCTAAATTGAGGAAAAATGGGATTGAAATTTGGCAAAAAGGAGGAAAAGGCATCCAAGGAGTGTTGGAGAGGGGGTCTAAAACCCAGGGAAAGGGTAAAGAGAGCTCATTTTTAGTTTCAGGGTAGCTAAGAGAGAGAGAGAGAGAGAGAGAGAGAGAGAGAGAGAGAGAGAACTCTAGGGCAAAGAGCACACCAATTAGGAGGTTTTCAACTACCCCATGTACACACAAATCTTTCTTAGCACTTAATCATTAATTCTAGAAGCCCTCATTACTTATCATCAATCTTGGAGGTTGAATGAATCAAAATCTTGCTCATGGGTCATTTGTGCCATTGGAATTAGACGGACATCTTCGCAGAGCCAGAATTGGACCACCTTCACACTCAAGCAATCCGATTTGGTCACTCAGACACCTATAGTTCATTGTCCGATTGGACATCATTGGCCGGAACAAACTTAGACTCAAACAACCAAACTCGAACACAGAATTGAACCATCCAATTCAAACACCAGACTCAGACTCAAACTGTCCGATTTTGTCACTCGGGCAAACCCAAAATCAGATAGTCCGATTTTGGGGATCGAACATCTGATAATTGGACACACTGACTAGAGCTTGAAAACTAATTAGTCAAGCACATCCCAAGCTAGGTAGAGCTTAGCCCGAAGCAAGGAAAGATCCTAGTAGGCATCCAAACACATCGGATAGCTCATAGAGACTCCAGACTGCAAAGATTGTGACCCAACCGCCTAGGAAGTAACCTTGAACAAAGCCTCTTAGACCACCCATCCAAACCATCTTTAAAGGACCCAACCAAAGTTGTTAGAGTCACCACCACCTAAGGGAGTGGACTAGATAAGTGTGTAGCATCACATTTTTTTCTTCATAATCACACACTCTGCATGAATAATCACTTGAGCTGCACTGAGAAAGCAGAAAGTCTAATTTTTCACTGCGCACGAACAGAGGCATCCCACGAACACTTGAGTGCACTTAACAATGAACTCACATGCAAGATAATCGACCTAAACAAACCCACTAATAAGAGAAGACCCTCAAATCTCAAACGCACGGTCAAGGCTACTAAGTATCAAAATCAAGTCTCTTGGAGAGCGAGGAGACCGACACGATTAGGGACTCAACCTTTCCTGGGTTGATCAGTTTGATCGACAACCTAGTGGACCAAGAGATCAATCAGATGTTAAGACCAAACTCTAATCATGAAAATGACCATGTCAACTTGAAGCTTGAGCCTTATCACACGAAGGAAGTACACCCACATCTTCCTACTGTAGTCGTCGACAATCAACATAAAATAAGAAAATCCCCCCAAGACTTGTGTAGGCATCTTACCATACAAGTTAGCATGCACCAACTCTAGAGAAGCTTGTGCTCTATTATTGCTTTCCTGTGGGAATTCCTTTCTTTTTTGCTTGCCCATCATACAAGCTTCACATGGTTCCTTCAATTCAGTCACTGCAGGTAGGTGAGCAACCATACCTTGCTTGTGCATCTCCTTCAACACTGCAAATCCAATCTGTCCAAACCTTTCATGCCAAAACTTACTTGCGCCCGCTCCAATGGTGGTTGTAAGATTTCTCCTTTGCCAACAACTTTGCCAGCACAGTCAAGAATTTTTGCACCTGTCTTCTTGAACCTCACTTCATGACCAAGATCAGTTATGGCAGCAAATAACTGATAATAGATTATTCCTAATTTCAGGAACATACAACACATTTGAAAGCTTTTTGACTTCACCATTTGCAACAACAAATGAAATAGTACCTATGCCTGCAGCAATACATTTTGCATCATTTCCAACCATCATAATGATGGATTCTTATAGAGGTTGCATAGAACTGTATAGACTTTTCTTGTTGGTGGTCATGTGATGGGAGGCCCCATTATCCAACACCCATGAGTTAATTGTAGATTCTTCTTTCGTCGAGGAGCACACTTCCTCAATGGTCACCATGAATAACTCCAACTTTGCTTCAACCATATTGGCTGTCTCTTTCCCTATACTTTTAAGGGTACCATTCTTTTCATATGCCTTCTTGACATGACAATCTGCCGATTGCATGTCCTTTCTTCTTGCAATAGAAGCATTCTCCTTGAAACTTCTTCTTATTGCCCTTCTTATTTTTGTCACCATGATTTTTGGTGGTGGAACTACCTTTACCTTTTACATTGGCAGAGAATCCAACATCTCCATTGTTGCTTCCTTCTTGGGCTTTCAGTCTCAACTCCTCTAGCAATAATACACAAAACTCCTCAAAACTCAAAACTTGAGGTCTCACCTGAGTATTAAGGGCAGTTAGTCCATTAAAATTTTGTGGACAAATCTGAAGACACCTTTGAGATACCTCCTCGCTAGTCTTTTGTATCCCAGCACCAGCCATCTAGTCGCACAAATTCTTAATCCGAGTGATGAATGCTTCAGTCGTCTCTCCTTCAGCAAACTTCTTCACTGCTAGTTGATTATCCAAGTTTTGAATCCTTGTTTGGTTTCACATTTCATACTAACTCCTCAGTACATTCCAAGCTTCTGATGCTTTGGTTGTATGCCGAATCAAAGTCAAGAATCAAAGTCAAAACACTATCAGAATAGCTTGTAACTAAGGCACACAATGCATTTGCATTCCTTCATTTCCAAGCTCGTAGAAGATCTACATTGGGAGGAATCATCATACTAGAATTTGATGGGTTGGGGGTAGGCTGTGGTTCTGCGTTAGTTCCCAGCACAGTCTCCAAAAGCTCATAAGAATCAAGGATAGTTGTAATTTTGAACTTCCACACGGTGTAGTTTGTACTATCTAACTTGGTTTTGCTAAAGGTTGGTGGACGAATCCTTAGTGTTTAAATAACCGATACAGTAGCACCACCTCCTACACCACTTTGTGATGCACCAAAACTACTTCCAGAAGTCGACATAGTTTTTCTTTGTCGTTGAAGCCTTTGTCTCTTGCACACTCTTCGATCCTTAGAGTCCCCTGGACTCTAATAGCATGTAAAAATTACATGGCACAATGAAAAAAATCTGAGAAAGAGATAGAGAGTACACAATAGATAAGAGGAGAATTAAAAATTTTATTGAGCTCCAAACAATTGATACAAAGATGGCTCTATCCACCCGTGCACTTCCACTATGAAGCTTATATGGCGATCTAAATAGAAGATAGGTGAAGAGCTTAAGGCTAGTTGGAACAACTCTAACTGGGTGAAAGATAGATGATAGATGAGCATTGTGAAGGGGTTTTGCTTTTATAGCTTGCGAAGGTTATTAGGTCGGCACGACCAACCTACCATATGAGCCTCCACTAATTGGATAGGGAATATTGTAGGAAATATTCCCTTTACCATCAGGGCTACTTCCGCGGTCCCTAAACCCCAAAATAGGAGCCCCTTTAACTCCCTTACCCTACAACTTGATGCAATGTGCCTCAAGTTGCTACCAGCTTAACTACTCCATCTAACCCAAAGATTAGACCCACAATGATCACCTTTTTTCCATCCGATCACATATACCTCATCTGACATAAAAGTCTAGACTCAACCAATATCCGGGCTTACTTATGGCTTCTCCTCATAATGGGGGCCTTACAACTTTGAGCACCATGGATTATTGGTGGCACCTTATGAGGGTGGGGCATTGAGCATATCTACCAACTAGTGTAGATGATGCAGAATACAACAACTTCAATACTCTCAAGAGCCTCTTCATCAAGAGATTCTTTGAGGCAGGGTACTCACATAACCTCATGGTTTGATTAATGAATGTTAGTCAAAAGGACAAGGAGGACATTAGAGATTACGTCACCCACGTGTGGAGTATTTTTAATAGAATCTTAGTCATAGAGAAACCTAGTGAGTAAGTGGTCTCCACCATATTCATAAGTGGAATTAGGAGTGAAGAGCTCCACAAGGCCTTGGTAGGAAACTCAAACCTGCAAAGGGACATGCTAGCTATGATCTTTGAAAAATCCATACACACAGACGACCTACTCAAGGAGAGAAGCTCAAGAGTCACAAGTTAAGATAGTGTAGCCTCTAGAGCCTCAGAGAGCTACCACCGCTATAGCAAGAGATCTAGTCAAGGTAACCAAGAGAAAGGGAAGACTGTTGACCCAAGCAAAGAATTGGTAGAAATAAAGCTAGAGCTAGCCAAGCTCTAGGAAATGATTAGAAGACCTATATGACCTCACGTGCAATGTGTCCATTGTGGAGGAGACCACCTCCCAATCGAGTGCATGGATCCTAGATCTAGACCTTCTGCCAACTGCCTTAGGTTTGGTCATGATGCTATGCATTGCCGATTACCAAGGTGATTACCATATCATACTACTTGGGGAATAGACCACCTCAAGTCAGAAGGGGAGCTCCATTAGCTCTCCCTGCGCCTAATGATGCCAAGTTGGCTATCCCTAGAATGGACATCAACCACACAGGTATACCTAAACCAGTTGGACCCTTCATGACCCATCCCACTGAGTGATGCTCCAATACATTATGTGGAGGAGCCGAATGAGGACAAGACATATGCAAACCCTTACATCTCATGCGACAATGGGGGCAATCCCATCTTAATGGAATTTAGACCACTATCGGTGATGATGTTAGATTGGGGAAGGGATAGAGTCCTAGGAGGGCAAAACCAAGACACTCAATCTCATGTTGGACTTGTGGCCACCCCCCAAGGCACATCTCATGTCATTTCCTCAAACAAGAACAAACTAATCGATAAAAGGCCAATTTGAGATGCCCCGATTGTGGAATCACTCACTTATATACTAAATTTCCTAGGCAAAAACTGTCTACTAGCTTAGCCATCATATCTTCTGTATCTTTGGGGCTATTTGGAGTTGAAACACTTGATGGTGAGGCCACTCCCACATCATTGAACATCATGACTAGGGCACAAACAAAGCAAGTCAATATTTCATTTCCATGACCTAGCAACCTAGATGTGGCCTCGATAAGAAAGAAGAATCATCAAAGGAAGAAAAAGAGGGCTAATGCCAAAGTGACACTAAAAACAAACAATGTGGCCACACTAACGAGAGGGAAGCAAGTGGCGGATGTAGGGGCTGAGACTTTAGCATCTAAAAAAGCAGAGAAGGGGAGTGCCACGGTTGGGGAATATCCTAATCCAAAGTGCCAATTGGAAATAGTTGACAAGGTTAAGTGGGTGAGAGAAGCCCAAGAGCATCTAAAGGATGCTAAGCCCATCCTAGAAGATGAGATCAACAAGTTCTCCAAGTGTAAGCACGCCAGTCTCACTAGCACGCATAAACTTAAGAGATGCATCCGCACCTCATGCAGAACCACAAAGACAAGGATTAGATGCCATCAATAGTTAGGCAAGCTTCTCAAGACCAATGTCAAAAGAAGGTAGGGCAAGACAAAAGGAAAGCGGCTAATGGCTTAATTAAGACATTGCTATCGGCTCCTATAATGTTGCTGATAGGGGATCTGCTTAAGCAAAGCCCTTCATTGTGGAGATAATTGTGAAGCATTGGGTAGAGGGATCTAACAAGCCAAGAGTAGCCAGCTTGCATGAGAATGATGTAGCCACATAGATAGCCAGCCTCACATTGAACTCAGTGCCTAAGTCCATCCATGTGAATGCTTTTTGGGAAGGCACAAAGATGCATGCGGTACTACCAATGGCAACACTAGGAGACGTCACAAGAAAGGGGATTGTAGACATGGGAGTGGGAGTCAGTGTACTTAGCCATGCATTTCTGTAGGTTTGGGGTAACCTGCCAGTGGAAACTGCAAGGTTGAGTGTCACGCTGGCTAATGGCATAAAAGTTAAGTCATTTGGGGTATTGAAGGGCTGGGGTAGATTACGATATCTTGCTAGGCAAACCATGGATGAGTAATGCACGGGTAATCAAAGGTTGGGGTAACAGCCTCATATTCCTAGGTAACATATCGAAGGTAGTAAGAGTTGAGATGGATACTGGGAAGACCACTCCAGTCGACTTAGATGTCATCTCCTGTATCTTGAAAGGAGATACCCAAGCCAAGAATTCATGCAGACCCTTGACGAAATGCATTCCCTACCCCAATGATGAGCGGGATTGGATGCATGTGCTAGCCACCATCGAACTACCATTTTCAAATGAGGAAGAAGAGAGGCTTTTCGTGAGCAGATCTACAGGATTCTGGTCAGTCAAGATCTTGACAAGATCAACAGACTTGTCCTCAACGACCCCACGTATGAAGTGATACCTCACCTCAATGTGTTTCGTCTTCGCATGGAAGACCAGATTCTTGGCTAACTGAATAGCACTCATAGAATCTGAATGCAGTGTAGGGATAGCATCAATACCAAGGTCAACAACTAAAAGACCCAACCAAATAACCTCCTTGCAAGCCTCAATGGCTGCAACATACTCAGCTTTTGTAGTAGAAAGGGCCGTGTATTTCTACACCCTGGACATCTAAGAAACAGCACCTCCAGCATAGGTGAATACATAGCCAGAAGTGGACTTTCTACTATCTGCATGTCTTGCATAATCAAAGTCAGTGTACCCCATGACTCCTGTATCCTGGCTACCATAGCATATGCACATATCTTAGTGCCCTTCAGGTACCTCATGATACCCTTCACAGCATCCCAATGCTTCTTGCCAAGTGTAGCCATATAGCGTGCCACAACACCACCTGCAAAGGCAATATCTGGACGAGTGGCTATCATGGCATACATAAGACTGCCCACTACGGATGCATAGGGAATCTTGGCCATCTCGGCCCTCTGCTCATAGTCTGTAGACAATCAGCCTGTGATACCTTCACATAAGAAGGCAATGGACAGCCAATAGGCTTTACGTCCTGCATGCGGAAGCGCTCAAGGACTTTATGAATGCACTCCCTCTGTGACAAGTAGAGGAGTCCCTGATGCCTATCGCATCTAATGCGCATACCAAATATGTGAGTGGCCTGTCCCAGATCTTTCATCTCAAATCTCTTCTTGAGCTGAGCCTTAAGAGCATCTAGCTCATCATGAGCTTTCCCTGCTATCAACATATCATCCACATAGAGTACCAAAATCAATAAAGAACTATCACGGGCTTTCTTTGTGTAAAGAACGGATCCATATCACTCTGGCTATAGCCCTATGTGACTGAATAAAGGCATCAAACTTATGATACCACTCCCTAGGTGCTTGTTTCAAGCCATAAAGACTTTTCTTCAATTTGCACACTAGGTGCTGCCTGCCAGGTTCTGCAAAGCCCTTAGGCTACTCCATATAAATCTCGTCATGCAAGTCCCCATGTAAGAAAGCCGTCTTGACATCTATCTTGTATAGATCCAAGTCAAGCTGAGCAACCAAAGCCAAGACTAAGTGTAGGGTGGTCATCTTAACCATAGGAGAAAAGACCTCGTCAAAGTCCACACCATGCTCCTTCTTAAAACCCTTTGCTACCAATCTAGCCTTGTATGCTGGCTTGAGGTGTCCAGGGGTACTTTTTAGCTTATACACCCACTTGCATGGCAAAGCCTTCTTTCCCGTAGGCAAGGAAACCAAATCCCAAGTGTCATTCTTATGCATGGAGTCTATCTCGGACTGCATAGCCCTCTCCCAGGAGTGACTGTCACCTCTGCGCATAGCCTCATCATAGGTGAAAGGCTCTCCTACATTTGTAACCAAGACATAATGCATCGAGGGATGAAATCTATGAGGTGGACGTCTGTCTCTAGTAGACCGTCTCACGGCACAGGCTCTGCTGCCTGCCCAACTGCCTGTCCAACACCCTGAACATGAGCATCTGTTGCAGTTGTAGGCTGTCCAAGTGGCTATGCGGGAGCTCTCGGTTCCTCGCTTGTACTTGCAATGATTGTAGCTGAAGAAGAATCTATGTTTACAAGTTTCAGCCCTGAAATACCCTATTTAGGCTTAGAAGAAGAGGCCAAAAGTATCACATAACAGTGCCAAAAGATATCCTTGAAACTTTCTTACAAAGAGTATAGCTTGTAGTTACTCATAAGAATCAAGAACAACCCATGTTTTACCAAGATTAAAGAAGAGGATCACAAATAAAGCTTCAGCCCATGAATACCCTATTTTGGGCTGCCAAGGATAATCCAAGATGACACAAATAATCTCCCAAAGAGTACTTTCAATGCCTTAACAAGTCAAGAGTGATTAGATGTAGCAATTACAAGTGAAAGTAGAGCATGTTCTCTTCATAAACCATAAGAATAGAAATGGAGCATCAATGAGACATAATTCATCCCATAAAGAGAGTGTTGGGCTGCATATGACAGTCCAAGTCAGAGCTTTATGTCTTCCAAAGATCTATTCTTGATAGAGAAGAGAGTCTACATCAAGAGGTAGGTACATAAGACATTGTCCTTCTCTTCTTCTTCACAAATACATGTACCACTTGAACCGTGCAAGAGGTGCTTTGTAAAACAAAGATTCATCCCATAAAAGAGCAAGCTTGGGCATTTCAGTTCAGCCCACAAGCCTTGATAATATAGATCAAGAAGTGGAACAAGAGGCTCCCATGATAGGAGAGAGTTGCTACTTCATAGAAAAAGATGCAATCAATGTTCAAAGCTTCCTTCTTTCTCCTTCAATGACTATCCAAAATCCCCCATGAATGGGCTACTGCCCTCCTGTTTATACACATTTACCATGTTTCTCATAGCCAAGAGTGGCCTTCCATTTTTGTCAAATGCATGGAAAGAGAGGTACTTACATGTCAAGTAGAGTCTTCTTAAGCTACTTGTGGTTGCATGGCTTCATCTCCTTTGTGTGGTAGTGTATGAGCTTCTTTCTCCCCCATCTAGGATGTGCCCTGTTCTCAGCCTGAGAAAGCCCAAAAAAGGCAATGCAAAAAGAGGAAAATTCATGTCTTTCAAATGAACCACAACAAGGTCACATAAGCAAGGCTATGGTAAACACAATGTCCCACACTTATCCAACTTAGACAACTCCATTTTCTTTGTGACTTTTCTTGTTAATACACTTATAACTCTTGAATATCATAAGTACACAACCACATCATAGGCTCCATGAAAATATAACCCAAGGGAACCTACCAAGTCATCTGCTCATGACCATATTTCTCATGTTTTATGTTCCATGACTTACAGAACTTGTAGCAACTTCATGTAAGCAATGCAAGGAAGGCAAAGAGTAAGTAACCAAAATCCAATCATCTTGTCAAGGACCCATGATGATTTTATTGTGTTTTAAGGTAGAGAGCCCCATCTTTATTACACCATGTCATATGCTGGTGGACTTAGGTGTTTAAGATTTATTGCACTAGGCAAGTCTTCATGTCTAGGATACAAGTGACCAAGAGATACATGTAAATGATAAAAGTTTTATTTTTAAACCATGGGTGAGGAATCCCATGACAACATGGTGATATTTGTCAATTATTGGTGAAAGGTGATGCAGATTTACTTATCAGCCAATCAAATGGGACCTATAGTGTGAGAGATCCCATTCTAAGGATATACCATTGTGCAACCTTTGACACCCTTGAGATCTTTGAGGCCGTGACTTGCCAATTTATTCCCCGACAATGGAATTGTTTTGCAAACTCCCTGGTTAGTTATGCCTTTGTTGAAGACATCTTTCTTAAATGTGATCGTGAGGGGCTTTTACAATTGCCTCCTAATGTTAGTCTAGGGCTACTATGGGGACTGATTGTGCTGACATGTCATGTTTTGGCCACCGATGGTTAGTATGGATTATGAGCCAGGTAGCAATTGACCATCTTTCTGTTCTATCATAGATGCATTGGCAGATTGCTTAACTGCGTATTCATCGAACACCCCTTGCCATTTATGCAGGGGGGTAGTTAATAATTTGATGCATTTAGTGTAGGGCCTGAATGGTCATCCCCTTGGTTTAGTTTTGTGCTTCATTAAAGTTAATGTGGGGACTAAGGATTTTCTTTCGACAAAGTAGGTTGCTGAATGGCATGCTTTAATATTTGATTTCATTAGGCCAAGAGGGCCATTTGTTTGTTTGGTGCAGGTGCGGTTAATGGGTTTTGTTTTAGTACTACACTAAACAAATTTGACAGAGCACCTGGAGGGAGCCTCTTGCTATGCAGAAGCTATGGCCGAGTCTAGGTTATGTCCTTCCTTTCTAAGTTCTTTCACTTTATGCCTTATGTGTATATGTATGTGGGGTATTTTTCTTTTGTTGGGGATCGGCATTCAAGGCATGAAGTCTCAGGGTTAGGTTAGGTGTGTCTGGGGAGGTTTGATTAGTTGTTCACCTCCTCTAAAGACATTGTCAAACATTGTAAGATCTATTTTTGAGAGTAGTCCTAGTGACCTTGTTTTGTTAGCTTGCTAAGTAGCCATTTCTAGAAGTCCCTATTAGTTTGTGAGGCAACCAAGGAAGCATGCTAAATAAATGAGAAAAAACCATCAATATATTTGAAATATATAAAATACAAAGGTGTGTAAAAAGGGATTCATCATTAATAGTTGTCACTACTCCCCTTCAAGCTCAAGTATGACACACACAATAAGGTTTAGCTACTGACTTATTGAAGATACATACATGATAGACAACTACACACACACAACTGTCATGTCGGTAGATAGTAGGTAGATTGAGCTTGCATATGTCAACACTCCCCTTCAAGCTCAAGTCACTTCTTGTATCCCAAGCAGCAATCTAAAATGAGTGAACTTATCTTTACTAAGTGATTTGGTAAAGATGTCTATCACTTAGTCTTCAGCCGCCGTCACATGTATGAGGTCTATCCTGCCTCCAAGTACCATTTCTCTGATAAAATAGTAATGGACCTCTATGTGCTTTGAACTGGCATGATAGACCGAATTGCTTGGTAAGAGCACACTACTCATGTTATCACAACATAGCTTGACTACTTTATCCACAAGAATCCCCAAGTCATTCATCAACTTAAATAGCCAAGCTGTCTCACATGCAACTAATGCTATACCCATGTATTCTACCTCTGTACTTGAGAGAGCCATAGTAGATTGTTTTTTACTACTCCAGCTGATCATGTTACTTCCAATACCAAATTCATATCCACTAGTTAATCATTTGTCATACATATGGCCAGCCCAATCTACATCATTATAACCTGTAAGCTCAAGAGGCTTACCATGATCATAGAATAGCCCATAAATGTACCCCTCACATATCTCAAGATCCGTCTTAGAGCATCTAGGTAAGGTTTCCTTGGCTACTCCATAAAAAGGCTAATCAAACCAATTGCATAACTCAAGTCCGATCTAGTGAGATAGATCAAACTATCAACCATTTGTCTATACATACATTCTCTATCACATTTCCTCTATCAACAATCAGTTTTACATTCTATTTCAACGGTGTGTCCATGGGTTTGTAGTCTAACATGCCATACTTCTCCAACGTATTCCGTGCATATTGTTTTTGAAGCATCCAAATTCCATGAGGTGTATGCATATCTTCAATCCCTAAGAAAAAATTTAGCTCTCCCAAGTCTATAATCTAAAATCCTTTTTGCAACATGGCTTTTATTTCATCAATGCCTTGTATGTCATCACCTATGATCACCAAATCATCTATATAGAGCACCAAAATTACATATCCTATCTCTATTTTCCTGGTAAATAGGCTGTGATCAACTTTGCCTAAGTGAAATCCAAGTATTCACAAGTAGGAAGTAATCCTAGCATTCCATGCCCATGGGGCTTGCTTTAAGCCACACAATGCTTTCTTCAATCTGCATACATATGATGGATAGTCAATATGCACATAGCTCTCTAGCTGATTCAAATAAACCTCTTCTACCAAATCACAATTTAGGAAAGTATTTTTAACATCCATCTGATAAAGATTCTAACCTTTGATGCAACCATTGCAATATTAGTCCATACAGTTGCCATCTTAGCAAGTGAATTAAAGTTTTCCTCATAATCTAGCCCATACTATTGGGCATATCCTTTCACAACCAATCTGGCTTTATACCTCTCTAGTTAGCCATCAGACTTACATTTTACCTTATAGATTCACTTGTATCCAATAGGCATTTAAAGCAAAATGAAAATTGCATAATAACTATGCATTCTCTAGCAATGCTACTGATGATAAGTTAGATAGGCTATTTGTTATGTCATATATATCAAAGGGTATGCCTAAGCAAGGCAAGGCTCATGAAAAGTAGTGCATTAACTCAGGTGCCTCAAATCACATGACCCCGCATGGAGAATGTTTTGATGGGAAGGCTACAAGCTCTCATGGATATGTATGTATTGAGGATGATACGCAACATGACATCAAGTATATAGGTGTTACACTGCTAGTCATGCATGATGGGAAGAAAAAGAGTATGTATGATGTGTTGCATGTACCATTTATCACTAAGAATTTATTATGTGTTGGACAAATGGCAAAGTAGAATCTCCAAGTCACATTTAATAGAGATGGATGTTTTGTCGAGGAGTATGAAAATGGCTACAAGCTAATTGCTAAAGACACAAGGGATGGCAAGATGTTTACCTTGGATGCTACTACTCCTGAGTTAAAGAAGGCAGTCATGTTTACTCATAACACCGGAGCAATTAGAGATGTGAAAATCTAGCATAAGCACATTGGACATGTAAACATACAACAGTTGAAGCACTATAAGATACGAGCCAGCATATAACCAAGTTAGCTCTTACAATGGATTTATATCAATTATTTGAGTTCCTTGATTTAGTCTTAAGTAAATTGAACATTAGCTTTAGCAATTTTTTTAGTTATAAACCAAAACTTGTAAGTGGTAATGGTCGCTTTTGGTGGTGCTATTAAAAGGGTGTAAGATATGGATTGTAAGTATCAAATCCAATTTATTCATGGAGCACAGGTCGGACACTGTATGCGCGCGTAGTGAGCGTCGGAAGGTCCCTAAGAACAAAAGAACTCTAATTTTGCACAAAGAACAAGGAAGAAAGCTTGCACGAAATGAAGCAAGAGACTAATTGGGTACAATTTTCCCCCATGCCTTGTGTGAGCACTCCACAAAGCATGTATTTGATATATTATTCGTCTCCAAGCTCAAAAATTAGCCCAATTTACAATTAGCATGCTTTAGCTTTTGTGTTTGCTTTTGTCCCACTAAAAAATTAAAGCTATTGGGCGCCCGAGGAGTCGGGCGGTACCCAAATACAATGTCCAATACAAATATTTAAATCATGCGCCCACGCGTATACAAAAATAATAAATAAATATCAAGCGTTATAATAAATAAGCGCGTCAAAATAAATATTGACGCCATACCTAAGATGTGCGCCCATTAAAAATGATAATAATTTGAATACATGCTATCCTCCAATGCTTCCCAATGTCATTGCTGCCTGCTCTACACATCAACTGAAGCATTCACAATTGTTAGAAATTAATAAAATTAAACCGACAAAAGTGAATACCTAGAAGTCTTCAGCTAAAAAATAAATAAATTGGTTAGAACTCAATCCTAACCTTAATTTATTATGAGTGCGCACTCTAAACTCATAAACGTCTATTAATTTAAATATGTATTTTGCGGAATCACCCACTTGCACATTAAATTAACAAGACGCCCGAAAAGGATAGGCGTCCCCATCAACTTTTCGCACAAGGAATCCACCTTGTGTATGAGCCCCAGCAATAAATAAAATTTTACGGAATCCACCGTGGAATATGCCTCCTGGCATCATACCCCCGGGGTGGGATAGTAATTGTCCTCAATTGCTATTAGCTCAATGTGAAGCCAGCAGTGTGGGGTAAGCACTTAGGTCTCGAGCGTACATCCATTAGGCCTCTTCAACAGGATGATTTTTAAACTTAACCAAATATCTAGAATATCTACGGCCAGTTCTAGTGGTCATAAAGCCGGTATCTAGAATAATTTCAAGCTCAAGGATTTCAGTTTCTTCTTCTAGCAAAGGAGGGTTTTCATATATACAGGGTGTACATGTAATTGTCCTCTAAAATGTCGTAATAAACTAATATGAAATGTGTTGTGGATTTTCCAGTGTTGTGGTAATTCTAGTTTAAATGCATTGTCATTGATTTTGTGAATGATCTTGAAAGGTCCATAAAATCTAGGGGCTAATTTTACAACACGGTATTTGTCAACACTTTGTAATCTTTGCTTTTCAATTCATAACCAAACATAATCATCAACTTTGAAACTCATAGCTTTTCTTTTCTTGTTGGCTTGTTTTGTGTATGATTGCTGGGCTTTGGCAATCATATCTTTAACTTCATAAAAAATAGTAACATGCATGTTAGCAATATCATCATCAGCTTGAACTTCGTTTAACAATGATATAACAGGTGTAGGCAATCTATATCCATAAATAATTTCAAATGGTGCTTTTTGTGTTGCTGTATGTGGTGTGTTATTGTATGCAAACTGAAGTAAATGTAAATGTGTATCCTATATTTGTGGTTTTGAAATTGTGTATGCACGCAAAAGATCTAAAATGGTACTGTTTTAGTAGCTTCTGTTTGACCATTTGTTTCAGGGTGAAATGTAGATGAAAAATCAATCTTTGTTTCTAAGTTAGCAAACAAAGTAATCCAAAAATTATTGTAGAATCTAGAATCACGATCAGAAATAATAACTTTTGGCAAGCCATGACCAGTGAAAACA
This sequence comes from Lygodium microphyllum, assembly GCF_053477565.2. Taxonomy (NCBI): domain Eukaryota; kingdom Viridiplantae; phylum Streptophyta; class Polypodiopsida; order Schizaeales; family Lygodiaceae; genus Lygodium; species Lygodium microphyllum. The sequence continues at coordinate 129,410,325 of NC_141160.1, read as the reverse complement.
GTTTTCAAGAACAATTGAGCAGCTTGAGATGCAGTTAATGTTTTCTTGCATGGAATGAAATATGCTTGTTTGCTAAACCTATCAATAATAGTCCAAATCATGTCATGTTAGCTTTAGTGTTAGGTAAACCAGTTATAAAATCCATTGAAATCTGTTCCCATGGTCATTTTGGAATTGGTAAAGGCATTAATAAACCATATTGTTTACCATGGTGTCTTTTAACTCTTTGACAAATTAAGCATTCAGATACAAAGTTAGATACATCAGTTTCCATGTGTGGCCAATAAAAGTCTTCAATCAGTGTACGCAAAGTAGAAATAATTCCTCTATGGCCTTGGTATGGGGGACAATGAATTTCATGCAAAACAAATGATCGAAATGGAGCAGTCACACATAATCTTTTTTCATAAAACATAAATCCATCAGTGTAAGACAATGAATCAATGGGAATCCAATTATTTGCAAACTAGTTTATTCCAATCAGCTTGAAAAGTAGGATATTGGTGATAAGTGTCTTTCATAGGGAAAAGAGAGTCAAAAGATATCACAGAAATATTATGAATAGTTGGTCTTCTACTTAAAGCATCGACAACAACATTCTCTTTTCCGGGTTGATATTGTATGAGTGGATGAAAACTTTGAATAAAAGCAGCCCATTTAATGTGTTGGTCAAATATTTGTGGTTGACTGAGGAGATGTCTAATGCTTTGTTGGTCAGTTTTGATCATGAATTCAGATCCCATTAAATAATGTTTCCATTGATGTAAAGCTTGTACTACAGCTAGCAATTCCTTATCATAGGTAGAATACTTAAGTTCAGAGGGTTTAAGTTTGCAGCTAGAGTAAGCTATGGGATGAGAATCTTGCATAAGGACTGCTCATATTCCAGATCCACTAGCATCAGTAACTATCAGGAAAAATGGTCTATTGAAGTCAGCTAATTGCAATACAAGAGCATGAGTTAAAGCATGTTTTAGTAAATCAAAGGACTTTTGTTGATTGTCGTGGACTAATGATACACAATGCCTTTCTTTAATAGTTTTGTCAAAGGTAATGCAAGCAATGAAAAATTTCTCACAATTTTTTTGTAAAAGCTAGCAAGACCTAAGAAAGAACGTTATTCATGCACATTTTTGGGTATCAGCCAATTCAAAATTGCTTGTATCTTTTTAGGGTCAACTTTAATACCTTCAGATGAAACAATATGTCCTAGATATTCAATTTGTTTTTGGAAAAATTCACTCTTTTCTGGATTAGCATATAATTGATTCTCTTTTAATAATTAAAAAACCCAAAGATAAATGTTCATAATGCTCGTTTTCATTCTTACTGAAAACCAATATATCATCAAAGAAAACAATGACACAATGCTGATGTTTCAAAAATATGTGATTCATCATACGACTAAATGTGGCTGGTGCATTAGTTAAACCAAAAGGCATAACCAAGAATTCATAGTGCCCAAATTGTGTTCTAAATGCAGTTTTGAATATATCAGATGTGTCCAATCTTACTTGATGGTATCCAAATTTAAGATCTATCTTGCTGAATATTACAGATCCTTGTAACTTATGTATAAGATCATCTACCCTAGGAATCGGATATCTATTCTTAACAGTAATTTTATTTAGGACACGATAATCAATACACATGCAATAGGTATTGTTTTTCTTCTTGACTAAAGATAGGTGCACCAAATGGAGAACTACAAGGTCTAATAAGTCCCCGAGTTAACAATTCTTCAATTTGGGCTTGAATTTCTTTCTGTTCAATTTGGTTATGTCTATATCGTGCTTTACATGGTGGTTGTGATCCAAGAATTAGGTCTATCTTGTGATCTTTAGGACGTATAGGTGGCAATCCAGGTGGTAAGTCAGCAGCAAAACAATCTTGAAATTGCGAAAGAAATTGTGCGCCTAAGATGCATCTGATTTTCTTTAGCTTCGATTTCATTCACCCATATTAAATAGGATTTGCTACTTTTTCGTAATGCACGTTTAGCCTGAGTATGACTAAGCAATGAAAAATTATCGAAAGTGTGCATACCATGCAATGTGATTTGTTTCCCATTAGAATGAAATTTCATTGAATGCGTGGAATAATCTATATCAGGATTGTACTGCTGTCGCCAAGGCATTCCTAAGATAATGTCACTAGACTGTAAGGGCACAACTAAGAAATTTCTACATTCAATATAATCACCAATTTTAATTTCTAAGCCATGCACCTCTTGTGTTCCATTGTATCTAGTGCCTAAGAATGCAACCTTGATGCGATAATGTGTAGAAATAGTATGTAAATTCAATTCTTTGACCAATTTTGAAGAAATAAAGTCGTGTGTGCTCCCATCATCATGTAAAACAGTATTCTCTTTACCATGCACAAGACATTTCATCGTTAAATATAAAGAATGGGGATTTGGCATATTTAGTAAAGTATCTGAAGTAGTACCAATGTCGTCATCATCTTCCGTGAAAACCGACGTCTCTTCATGTTCTTCATCTTATGTGGCTCCCAAATAATTGATATGAACAGTTGGCTTTTTGGATTGACAATTGGCTGCTAAATGTCTAGGTTGATGACATTTGTAACAGACTATGGGTTTGGCTTTAGATACATTATTGGTAATAGCATGAAGTTTAGGAATGTTGGGATTTGGCTAGAGAGATGGCTTAGGGTTTGGATTTGTGTTTGATAGTAAAGCAGGTGGTCGTGTCCAAGATTTACGGAATGAAGATGGAAGGAAATGACTTTGATTGAATCTTCAAAAATTTGAATTGAATTGTTTTGAACCAAAGTTACCATTAGTTTGAAAAAGTTGTGGTCGCTTCTCTCGTCCTCGAATTTTGTCTTCAGTGTCATGGGCCAAGAAAATTGCATCTTCAAGCGTCGTTGGCTTGAACATGTTGACCTCCGCATAAAAATGTCCAAGTAAGCCAGACATAAACTTGTGTTTATGGATTGCCTTAGGTACATCTTCAAGCATTCATAGTTGCAATAAAGCGTTCCAAAAATGCTCGGTATATTGTGAAATAGGCTCACGATCCCTTTGTTGCAGAAGATCCCATTGTTTGATTACTTTTTCGTGGAATTGGGGTGGAAGGAAATTCTGCAAAAATTTCTTTTGGAAAGTCTCCCAAGTAGTAGGACAATCAATGCTTTTGCGGACAATAGTCCATCATAGGGATGCTCGGTCAACTATATGATTAGTGACACATTTAATTTTGTCTTTCTCAGCATACTGTTCTTCATGGAAATAATCATAAAATTGACTGATAAAAGCAAGTACATTCTTTCCATCGCGTGACCCATTGAAAATATGAAATTTGAAATTTCTTTTACTTATCTTTGTTTCTTTCCGAATAGATTGTGCTTCAAGTGTTGCATCTATCGTATGTCGTATAAGATCTTCAGATTGCGGTCCATCTTGGTCGGCGGTAGATCGTTGCAGATTGGCCAATTGAGCTTGCAAGGTTTGACGTGCTCTTCATTCCTCTTGAAGCTGCATCATAATCAAATCCAATTTTTGCTCCATCATTGGTTCGAGTAGGTCACCTTCAACCATAAAATCTTCCATGGTTTGATTGGACATCCTACAAAATTCCAAAAGACCTCACACACCCGAAATCTTGTTAATGGGATGAGCATAGCTCAAAGTCAGGTTTACAAGGCTTATTTCTTTTTTTAAATGGATTTTTGTAGTATTTCTTCTTTGCGGATGCGGAATTTGATATCACGGTCATCTTCCAAGAAAATAATCTTGCGTGTATACTACGTGTTGCAAACTGTTCGCGCTGGAATCTGGTTCTGTCAGTCCACATGTGTGAATAGTGGCTTCCAGGGAGTTATAAAACCAGTTCGGGTGTACTTCCGTGTGAACGCAGGCTATGGAAGAGATTAAGGATTGAATTTTAAGCCTTAGTAAGACTTAAGAGAGACTTAAGCTTTAATTAATAAAGCTTTAACTAATCGTTTTGTCAACGACCAGGACGGCAGCAGCTTTTCATGGACGGTGGTAGCATCGAGTACATCCTCACACAGCAAGTCATCAAATTTCCAATAGCTTAAGCTTTGTTAAGCTTAAAGCTATTACTAATGAAGATTTTGCTTATTGTATCTCTGAAAAAAAAACGTCTTGTTAGAGAAGCTTCCCGCGTGGTCCTCTGCTTGTTGCAGAAGCCGGTCCTTCGTGATCTGAGTGTGTAGCAGGGGGTTCTTGACTGCCAGGAACATGCTGGTATGACTGATTGCCACGAGACTGACTGTAGAGCTCGATCGTTCCAGGAGCTCCGCCTTTGTGCGAGATGGTAAGCGATTGGAAGCTCTTTATCTCGCTTTGCTCTGATACCACTGGAGCATAGATCGGACGCTATATACGCGTGTAGTGACCATCAGAAGGTCCCCAAGAACAAAAGAACTATACTTTTGCACAAAGAACAAGGAAAAAAGCTTGCACGACATGAAGCAAGAGACTAATTGGGTACAATTTCTCCCCATGCCTTGTGTGAGCGCTCCACAAAGCATGTATTTGATATATTATTCATCTCCAAGCTCAAAAATTAGCCCAATTTACAATTAGCACACTTTAGCTTTTGTGTTTGCTTTTGTCCCACTAAAGAATTAAAGCTATTGGGCGTCCAAGGAGTCGGGGGGTACCCAAATGCGGGTCCAATACAAATATTTAAATCGTGTGTCCACGTGCATACAAAAATAATAAATAAATATCAAGTGCTACAATAAATAAGCGCGTCAAAATAAATATTTGCACCATGCCTAAGATGCGCGCCCATCAAAAATGATAATAATTTGAATACACGCTATCCTCCAATGCTTCCCAACGCCACCGCTGCCTGCTCTACACATTAACTGAAGCATTCACAATTGTTAGCAATTAATAAAATTAAACCGACAAAAGTGAATACCTAGCAGTCTTCAGCTACAAAATAAATAAATTGGTTAGAACTCAATCCTAACCTTAATTTATTACGAGTGCGCACTCTAAACTCATAAATGTCTATTAGTTTAAATATGTATTTTGTGGAATCACCCACTTGCACATTAAATTAACAAGACGTCCGAAAAGGGCAGGTGTCCTTATCAACTTTTCACACAAGGAATCCACCTTGTGTATGAGCCCTGACAATAAATAAAATTTTTCGGAATCCACTGCAAAACCTCACGAAATCCACCGTGGAATATGCCTCTTGGCATCAATTTGTTCCCTCTTTTGGTGCCCTGGTTGAAGCCATTTTAGTTAGAAGTGGCACTTTCAAAAGATTTGTGGCACACATATCGCATTAAAATTAGGAAGTGAGGGGCCTAATGAGTATTTTTTCTATGCATGAACCTAATGAGTCATATGAATTACTATGTGGTAGCTAGAAGCACCTCATGCTCTATCAAAATCATTCAAGTGCTTATACTATGCGAGGTTCCTTGTGTATGATTCTCCATATTAGCTACAATCTCATCTTGAATGTTCTCCCTTATCTCGCCAACTCATATGTTCATATTTTTGAATGACTCTCTTACCCCATATTGATACTAAATTTTAAGGTGGATAACCCTTTATAAGTGTAATGGTTTTGACATGAGTTACTTGATGAAATGAGTACAAAATGGGATGTTGACAAACTGGGAAAAAGAAGGGAGAGGGCATGAAGAAAAACGGCCATGAGGAGAGGCAAGATGGGAAGGGGAGCCAATAGGTAGTCACAAGGAAGAGAGAAGAGGCAAAGAAATGTGCACAATCCAGGAAGAGAGGGAGAGAATGTCAACATTGCCATCACCAGATACTCATGCTTGCATCCTCATAGCCATTACCATCATTTCATTGTCAACGCCATCTCTCTCTCTCTCTCTCTCTCTCTCTCTCTCTCTCTCTCTCTCTCTCTCTCTCTCTCTCTCTCTCTCTCTCTCATTTCCATCTCCCACTTCTAAATACCCACCATCTTTGACATTACCACTTAGAAACATAAAATTTTCACTCCCCACCATCTCTCTTCCTCTCTGAATCTGTGTAGAGATGAAGGCACCCCAAATTTACACTCATGGCCTTCATCCATTGTCACTAGGAAGAAAGAGAAACCATTAGTCATTAAGCTTTAAGTTAAAGCTTAATTAAAAGCTAAAGATATCAATTCATATGAGCAGAAAGATCCGAATGAAGAGTGGAAGTCACAAGGAAGGTGAAACCGGTATGTTTGCTAAGCAACAATGTTGATTGACCAATACCTTTGCTAGATTGTGGCCGAGACACAGACTTCAAAGATGTGACTACAACCCATGGGGAGGTTTGTCATAAATATGTGTATGTATCGCATGGGTTCAACATAAGGGATTTTTAAAATACAATTTTTACATATTTTTTACATACAAAAGGGTCCCATGTAAAGGGGTTACTTACATATTGAATAGAAAAGGGTTATGATTTATTAAGGAAAAAATCACAAATAAGGATATTTATAAATAGGACTTGAATGCACATGATAGAGGATATACATATAGTGAACTACCCGAGCTACAACCCCTAGAAATTCCAGTAAGGTTCGATCGTGTTCAATTGATATACATGACATTATGATAAAATTTTCTAAATTTATCATTTTTTACAATGCAATAAATTTTTTCTTCTCACTTTGATTTGTTGTTAGTATTTATTTAATTTATAAAAATATTAAAAATACTAAAAAACTATCTCAAAATTACTTTAAAATTTTTAAATGGAAATGTAGAATGAATATCTATTAAGTCTGATATTTTTTAATGAAATTGTATTACAAAAAATCTTTTAAATTTTTAAGGGATTTTTTAAAGAAATATAACTATATTTAAATATTAAAAAATAATCTAATTAGCTAAAAATAAGGGTTCTTAATTATAAAAATCATATTCCTTTAGTAAAAAATCATGATATTTTGTGTGTGAAGTATAGCATTTTCAAATGGTCTTAAATATTTTGAGGTTTTATAGATAGAAAACTAATAAAATATATTTTCAAAAGAAATATTTACTAGAAACCTTCACGATTTTTAATTATATGCAAAATAAAAATGTATTCATTATTACAACTTATGACACATAAAGATGGGGGGTTGTCTAGAAATCTTTCATCAACATTAGTATTAACATAGCTTTATTTATTCTATAATGAAGAAAAACAATATGGAAACAAATATGCTCACAAATTTAACACAAATTTTTATAAATAAGATTTGATCTTACCTTTAACCAATGTGGCGGCATGAGGGTAAGCCTCAATATCAATGTTAAAATTTTATAATTGATTGATTTATATAAGCATCACTTGTTGTTTGAGTAAGGGTGAAGAGAGGAGGGACAACAAATTAAGTTGTTAATTTAGGAAAAAATCCAAATTTTAAGAGTTAACTATGTTTGTAGAAGTGTGAGTGCAAGGAAAGAGATTTTTTAATGATGTTTGCTATCTAGAAACGACCTTTCCATTTATGCTTAAAATGAATTAAGTATTTAAATATTTAAAGTGCAACAATGAATTATTGTTTTGGGAGCGGGATAATGTTTTCAAAAGGCAATTAAAATGTTAGATTTTACGAACATTAACTTGTTTTCTTTTGAATGTTTGATTTTAATTAAATAAAGAATTAATTTATAAGAGGAGGAGACATAAATATTTAAAATGGAAGTTAAACCGTGAATTGTAGATCAAATAGATCTATACTTTGAGACAATCTTCCCAAAAGTCAAACAAACAAAAATCCTAGATAAACAAAGTAAATGTAAAAAATTATGAGGAGCTGCACTTGCAAGATGAGGGGAAGCCATAGCTAGCCTAGGATTTGAAATCTAATGCCTATTAGAATTCTAGTGCCTATTTAGAGACCCAATATTGTTGGAAAAATATCATTGTAGATTATGTAAAAGAAAAGGTGGTTTTAAAAATGTGGGTCCATAGTCACAGACAGTGTAGGAAATGTACCACAAAAGGGAAAAGAAAAAGTAGTTGAGCCACTTGGTATGCCAAATGTTTTTGTAGGCTATTCACATGTAGATGGTGATTTTGATGCCTCAAATCAAAGTTTGGATGAGCAGTTTGGTATTTAGATTATTCATGCACTTGGTGTAAGGAAAACCAAGGCTAATGTAAAGGGATCATAGAGTACTCCACAAGTGTGCAGGTCAACAAGAGTAAGATATCCTATGCAGAGGTTGACATATGATAGTTATGGTGCCCACCATCATGTATATATAGTGAATGTTATAAAATCAATTGAGTCCACTTGTTTTGAGGAAGCTATTGGTCATGTGCATGGGGAGAAAGCCATGGATGAAGAAATGTATACATTGGATGTAAATTAAACTTGAAAATTTGTGTCATTTTCTGAGGGAAATAAAGTTGTAGGCTGTAAGTAGGTTTACAAAGTAAAGCATAATGTAGATTGACACATGAGTGGTATAAAGCAAGACTAGTTGCCAAAGGTTTTATGCATATAATTATGGGATTGATTATGAGGAGACATATGCTCCAATGGCAAAGATGGCAACCATCAAAGCTATCATTACAATGGCTACATCAAAAGGTTGTGTGTTACATCAAATAGATGTAAAGAATACATTCTTGCATGGTGAGTTTCAAGAAGAAGTATATTATGGAGCAGCGATAGAGTTATGAGAGTAGTGGTTTACCTCAATTATGTGTGTAAGCTATGCAAAGCCTTGTATGGGCTAGAACATGCACTAAGAGCATGGCATGTCAAGGTAGTACAATATTGTCTCTTTTGGTTTTCATGTTGAAGATGTAGATCACTCACTTTATGGATGTTAGAGTGATAGGAGCATAGTCATGATTACCTTGTATGTGGGTGATATGAGTGTTGGGGGTGATAATGTGCAAGAAGTAGAGCATGTAGAGAGTCTTCTTGAGCAGAAATTTGACATGAAAGACTTGGGAGAGTTGAAATACTTTCTTACAATTGAGGTGATTATGATATCTAATGGGATACCGCTCTCTTAAAGGTAGTATATCTAGGATATGTTGAAGAAGTATGGTATAGCCAATTGTAAGCTAATGTTAGTGCCATTAGATCAAAGTGGGTGAGATGTTGGAGAAACCCACAATGTTACACAAAGATGATGGAATTTTGATATTCACTACTATTACCATGCTAGATTGTAACTACAGAGTTGGCTTAGAGAATCAATTTATGTAGGTGCCTTGCAAGCCTCATTTGGACAGTGTGAGACATACCTTGTGGTACCTTAAGGCCATAGTAGATTAAAGTATATTTTATGAGGCTAATTCGATGCTATAGTTATTTGGTTATACTGATGCAAATTTTGTAGGTAATGTGTCTGACAAAAAGTCCACTAGTGGCTATGCATTTTCCTTTGGGAGTGGGGCTGTGAGTTGGAGTAGTAAGAAATAACCCACTATTATAGTATCGGAGTACAGAGGTAGAGTACAAGGGTACTGCTATGGCAACACATGAGGTAGCTTAGATGTGAAAGCTACTTAATGATTTGGGGATATAAAAAAAGAGTTTTCATTATTGTGACAATATGAGTAGTATACAATTGGCAAGAGGCCTAGTGTTTCATACACACACGAAACACATTGAGGTTCGTTACCATTACATTAGAAAGCAAATCTTGGTAGATGACATTGATATCACATATATGACCATAGAGAATCAGGTTGCAAGTATTTTCACCAATATCCTATGAGAAAAAAAGTATGTAAATATATTTTATCTAAAGTGAATGTTGATTATAGAAGCTATAAAGTAAATTACAGTTTAAGACACTTTAATGCTTACTCCATTTAGTTACATTGAGCAAGGTGCCATTTGGCCAAGGGGATGCAACTATAAGAAGCCCCATATATCACCTACATTTAAGGCTTATTTTCAAAACCCTCTATTTACACATTATAAACTAATAAAAATGGACATTCTCTTTTAAGACATGTATTAGTTTTTTTTTCAAGGTGCACTTAAAAAAACATAATCTTTCAATCTTGCCCAAATCATATAAGCTAAAATACTATTTTTGGTGATACATGTTTGGAGGTGCATCCCTCGAGGACTAGGCCAATAGACACTCTCTTTCCTTATCTTTTCACTTGTGTGTCATTTGCTTTAACCTTGTCGTGGTTTACTTGAAGGTCTTGTCTAGTACCTATGACTTTCTTGTCTCAACTTCTTTCTTTGTATAGGTTATCAATAGGGATTGCCTCGTTGAGTATATCCTTGATGTTGGTGTGATTAAGATTCGAGTTGCCTACCATAGATTCCCAAATCTTCTTATCATGGATACTCTTGGTGAAAACTTTTGTTACAACCTTAGCAGTGGGTCTTTTGGCAACTGGAATTTGCTTAAGGAGGCTTCTTACTTTCAAGACATAGTCTTATATGCTCTTTTCCTCCTCTAGCTCAATGTTTGTTAATTGAACGATCAAGTTATCACCATTATTAGTCTCCATGAAGCGTTTACTAAAAAGTTTTGGTGGCAACAATTCTGGTGAACCAGGCTCACCTCTTTTTGCATAGATACCAAATGCTTATGCCTGCTTGGTGGCCCCTCTAAGATTGTTCACTTTGTAAACTTACTTGAATTGTTACATGAAGCTATAAGGTCATTGCTAGTTCGATACTTATCCAAATTTGGCAAATAATGGGATTTTTGCTTGGTCTTTATTCCCCAATGTATTCCCATTTTGATAAGAGGGTTTGAGCAATGTGCATACCTACTTGCAACATATTCATGGAATCAAATAGGCATCATTCAATGAGGTCTTTTCAGGATCCTTTGGATGCTATCCACCTCTTCTTGCATCATCGCAAGCTACAGTCTAGTATAATTGTTGATGTCCATCAATTAGTTGGGGGGGTGCTTTTCCTCGCCCTTGTAGTTCTATAAGTTTTTGCTTCATGGCCTCGGGGGTCATGTTTGAGATATTGAAGTGAACAATAGCCCCATGGTATCTTGATTAAGTAGTCATATCACTTGATTGATAAGGTTGTGGATAGGGGTGTTTTTGATATTGATAGATTGAGTAGGACTAGGGTCCGTATTGGTGGTGTGGGTTGGAAGCTCATGTTCACTTCACAAGCGGTTTAGGGGTGTTTTTGATATTGATAGATTGAGTAGGACTAGGGTCCCTATTGGTGGTGGGGATCAGAAGCTCACATTCACTTCGCAAGCATATGCACGTACATCATGGATTCAAGTCATAAGTTTACTCTAGGTGGTTCAGGTTTTTCGAGGTTTGTCTTTATGGTTTTTGGTTGTCTCAAGAAGTAAAGGTTTCTCGATGTTAATTCAAAATATGTTAGAGTGCAATGTGTGAAAACATGCATTTTCCATTTCCAATCAATGTGTGTGTGATTAAAATACTTTAATTCACCATACTTTAAATGCAAGCTTTGGTTTCAACGATTTGAGTGGTCTATTTTACATGGGGATCTCTCAATCGTGTTATTTGGGCTTTTCACTTGTTTGGTTCTTAAGGTTCTTTTCCCTTCTTGCCTTTGAGCGTACCCTCCTATTTTATTGGTGGTTTGTGGTTTGTTTTTCTATGTTGTGTGTGAGGTTCTGCATGCACACATGTGTGCAATGAGATGCTACTTTTTATGCCCTAGTATTTTGAATTGTGTACCTATAGTGAGTGTTAGGAGATATGTGGTGGTGGTACACTAGTGCACCCCAAGTGTTCACTAGGGGTTGTGTGCAAGACAGTATGGAAAGATCATGTGTGATTGTGTGTGAGGAACCAATGCATTTGCAAAGATAGACAAAGTGCACTAGCAAATGCTTGTGGATGGATTCACTAATGCACGTGTGTGCTAGTGTGTGTGCACTATGCATTGGTGTGATGTGCTAGAATGGATAGGTAAAGCTATTGTGCTAGTGTACGAAATTGGAGGTACAACACACAATGAGTGTACTAGGGTGATACTAGGCAAGTGTACAAGTGGTGAATTGTGGGTTGGAAGGAGGACATGCCATGTATTGATTCACCAGCTGCTTCACCCCACTCTGACATAACTAATAATTATGCTAGGGACGACTACCACACTATTGCATGGCAGCTTCGAGCTATCCACGACCATTTGGAGACTAGCCCCTCTATGCTACAACTTGCTATAACTTGTAGTTACAAGAGTGGGCATCTTAATCTTAGTGAACTTGTCTTGTTACAAGAGTGGGCATCTTAGTCTCTTAGAGCAAGTCTCATAATCGGAGAGCTGCCGGCCCAACCTTCGAGGCATGTTACGATACAAACACACGAAGAGAGGCGTTCCTTATGTTGTGATACATACACACGTAGACGGCCGGCAAGCTGCAAGACCTCGAACCTCTCGCCCTTGCCCCTTCTTTCTATCTCTGTCTCTGTCCTTTCTCTCAGATATTGGCTGAGAGAGAGAGAGAGAGAGAGAGAGAGAGAGAGAGTTGATTGCACCCAGTATTCGGAAGACCTTTGTGTGATATTTGGTGGACGACATCGGGGTTGCAGCTCCAATTCCTTTCTAGCTAAAGCCCGTAATCTTCTGGACTTGCACAAGCTTCGGTGCTGCCGGGGGGAATTCTCCCTCTCCCAAAAATGCAGTCGACCCTCAACACGCAGCTCCCTCCAGTCCCTCCGGACCTTGAAGGCATCGAGCATGTTGGCCTACAAAGGCGAGTATATCAAGTCTGGCAAGGCAGCAATGTAAGTCATTATTCATCTATGCCCCCTTTAATATGCATTAGATCAGAAATGAGTTAATTTAACTGCAGGCGATATGCTTAGAGATTAAATGGCCTCCTCCCTTTTAATGTGGACAAGATCAGAAATGTTTGCCGTTGAAACATCGTGTACAAAATGTTGTACATGATGGTATTGACTGTATTGGAAGCAACATTCAATGGTTTGTGGCTCAATCCTGAAAGACTGGAGCAATTCATATGAAGCTTTAGGGTTTTGGGAAAGCTCTTTATATGACACAACAAAACAGTAACTCCTCTTAGTGGTATCGTCAGGGGGCAAATAAGCTGATTACTTCACCATTCTTACTAGTATGCAAAGCTTTGTGCAAGTCGAAAGATAATGTAATTGGGTAGGACTTTGAGGGGTTTTGGATTTGGACATTGTCATCAGGATTTGAGGTATTTTTGGACTTAGTTACATCAGTACATGTCTCCTAGAGATTAGATAGGGGCATTTTTCTATTTTCTATGAAAGAAGAAGTTATGGATGCCTTCAATAGGTGTGGTCATACATATTCATACTAAGTGACTCCTTCACTCTGATAAGAATAGGTTTTGTGAGCGTGTTCCCAGCTTTTAGCTTTGATTTAATGAGTTGACCTGCTCCTACCAAATGGCAGTTGGTTATACTGCTACAGATGCTTCAATTTCTCTGCTTCTTCTGAACTTGGTGCTGGAAACATCAGTCCAAGATTTAGAGTTGCCAAAACATGTGGCCTTGATGACACATGTCAAATCCACCAGAAGGAAAGAGCATTAGCATGCCTTCTCTCTACCCTGACACTTGCCTCAAGCCATGTGTGATCCTGTGCCCCAATAAGCAAGACCATGATTGCCAGCATACGGGGCAGTAGCATGTCTTTTGTATCTTCCTTCTTCTTAGATATAACATCCTTGCCTTCATGTGCATGACTACCACTGCACCACATAGTGTTGGAATTGGGGATTCCTTGAAAGGCTAGAGAGATCCAACACCCTCTCTATGGGTAATCTTTTGGACTTTCTGTCGAAATCTTGGATACAAGAAACATCTTGAAGTTGTGTCACTTGTAGGAGATTACAATTTATGTTGTTGTAGAGAGTGTACTACCTTCATTCAACAAAGATTAATTTATGGCTTAAGGTTGGTTTATCACATTTCTCTAAGTTACAAGAGGCACATTTTTTACTAACACATTGTGTCTTTTCCTTGTCAGTTGCTTTGTGTTGTATTAAGTGCGCAATTGGTCAAGGTTTTTTTTCACGTTTCCTGGCACTCCTTGTTCTCCAATGTTGGGTTGTCTAGGGTTGTTTTTCTTGAACCGCTCACACCACATAAGTTTTGGCGTCCGTTGAGTGTCCAAAAAACTTTGACCTAGAACTTGGGGTAGAAAACAACAAACCACATGGCTTACCCTTTTTTAGATGTCATGAGGCTTGGGGAGAGGATCCACAATGGTTCATTGAGAAATTAGAGTTGGGGGGTATCATATAAAGAATTCTAGACCCAAAACTACAGATCCTTAAAATTCGATTGCTAGATGAAAGCCGAAATTGGTTGGAAGCCTACGAAAGACAATTGAGCCAAACAGAATCTGTGATACCGTTAGAATATAAGACCACCAAACAAGCATTCTTAGTTAGGTATAAGGGGGTTGAAAATTTGTAAGGTTTGTGGAAAAAAATAGAACATTGTCAAATAGCGGAGGGTTCGACCATTGACACGTTTGCATTAGAGTTTAAATGACTGTGGAATTGATGGAATACTTCGCTTGGGGAAGAGGAAAGAGCTTCTAACATGCTTAAGGTGAAACATTTTGTGGAAAATCTTCATGGGGAGGTCTGAACAAAGCTAGAATTGAAAGAGTGAGACGCTTTGGAGGCACCAATGAGGATAGCAGTCAAAAGAAGAGAAAAATAAAGAAATTACAGGAATTGGGGATACAAGAGAAATCAAGAGAAGGGGTACAAAAAGTAGAACTAAAGTGAAGATATTGATTGTGCATTGGTGTGTCTCTATCAACACTATTGTCACAATTCTAGATTTGGGCTACGATTTATCGATGTGTGGCATTTTTTCATGTTGACGTTTCACATTGTTTATGGCCATTGACTGCATCGATCTATCATGATTACATGGCTATGCTGATTTCAAGCCTGCTTCCTATTCTACCTGTTTTCATTCGTGTTGAAACTTGTTCATGTGGAGTCCTTTGAGATTGTTCATAGGAGTGTTGTTGGTGTTGTGCTTATCTTATTTTTTCTTTGAGATCTTTGTAGGCATTCACACTCCCTTTGCTAACTCTCTCAAATTATTACATTTTCTCATTTTGCTTCATGATGATCCAATCAGTGCTCATATGATTAGAGATTCATTATTCTAACATATGCCATGGAGTTGTGGTTGAGTGTAGGGTGCTCAAACATGAGGTTAATGGACAACACAATCGTGATGCTGCACACATCAAGCACGCGCTACTTGCACAAATTTACAATGTAAGAGCTTGTGGGAGCTACCAAGTCATGGAGACAATTGCACCCTCATGCCTTTGACAGCAACAATAGCTTTCCCTGCCAAATTCAATAATCATGTGGTGCACCTAGAGACCCACCACTATCACAAATGTAACAATGAGCCATGTAAGTAGGAAACATAGAGCCAATAAACACCACAAAAGCTACACAGGTCACACAGCCAAGCAAACTTAAACTCATAACCATAGTTTTTTCATACGGCAATCATACGTAAATGCAGACGGGTATGAAAGTATGATTGGAGTATGATTCAGGCCTTCGGGCTGAGTCATATGTTGCCCTAATTTTCATATTTGAAAACAATAAAAATATATATAACCTAGTATTAAGCTAACATGCTGAATAAAAACCAAAGTTTCATTGTTTCAACAACTTTAGATTCTACAAAATAGACATTGTAGTCTCCCAATAAGCCAATGAATAATCAACATTGAAGACACAACATTGATCAGCCAAAAAGATTTCAGATTTGCTTTCAAGTCATTTGAGCCAAGACACAATTGAAGCACATCATGGCATAATAGTAGTCTAGATTCTAAACTATGGTAGAAGGCTGAAGTAAACTATATGGAAAAAAGATTACACATGACGATCATGGGCAAGATGCACCCTCATCCTCCTACTCATCAATGTCCTTTTTCTTATCATTCTTCTCCTCCTCATCTTCCTCATCATCATTATCATGATCATCCTCTCCCTGATCAACAAGAGAAGCATTGCTTTTTGTAACATTGGTATTATCCAACTTTTCTTTTTGAATTGTAAAAATCCAATCATCATCCTTTTTCTTATTAAGCATTTCCAAAGTAACCTCATTTTTTTCCCATTCTCTTTCTTTGATCTTAGAGACAAGGCGAAGGTTTGTGTGGATATAAATAAGTTTCTCCTTATGCTTTGGAAGTAACTTGTTTCTTCTCTTCATATGTATCAAAGAGAAAGTACTCCAATTCTTTTTGCAAGAAGATACACAAGTACCTTGAGAAAGCACCTTAATCGCCAATTGCTGCAAATGAGGTGTACAAGCCCTAAATGTTTCCCACCACTTCATCCCTTGGTGCATCCTTGTCACATCCTTTGCAAGAGGGCATGTCTATCCACCTGCCTTTTGACTTATACATATCCAATTCATCACATAAAACACATTGCTTTGCTATATCATAAAGAGTATCTCTCAATCACGTTCATCCAACCTTCATGCACTTCACTATCACCACTTGGATTTTTTGATCTCCATATTTTGGATACAAAACATAAGGAGCTACATGTAAAGGTGAGTGCAGCATATCTCATCTATCGACACAAAGATCCTTAACTTCCTGCAATTTACCAGCATCCACACCCTTAGTGCCTTGTGTTGAGAATCAGAGTTTGCAGCATTGGAATGTGTGCACAAGAGGGAGAAGAGAGCTCAAAGTACAAGAATGAAATCTTGCTTACTAAGTTGCTTAGAGTACAACTTGGGTACACTCTCACACACATGATAGTAATCCATAGGCTGTTTATATAGCCCTTGCCAGCTAGGGTTAGGGTTTCCCCTGCCCCTAGGGCTATTCACACTTATCTGCCCTTATACTCCCTTGCTTACAGTGGGTTTCTATGCCTGTCTTCTAACACCCCCCCTCAATGCCAGGGTGGCATTGGATTACAAGGCATGTAAGAGATTCCCCCCCTTTTGGGATGCCTTTATAAATCAGGCTTACAAGGTTGTTTTAGGTAGATGATTTAAATAGTCAAAACAGTCGATCTTCAGATGAATTGGAGACATAGTTGGCCACCAATTCTTTGGGTATTTTAGGAGTGTTGGGGCATTTACTAGTGATATGCCCTGTCTTCTTGCATTTGTTACATTTCATCTTCTTGGGATACTTCTTCCAGCAGTTGTTTACAAGATGTCCTTTTTTCTTACAGAAAGAACATCTAGTGAGAACTGTATGAACCAATACTTGTTCACGGGAATTTGAAGTTGCCTGACTGTGCTGCTTTCTTTGTGGTTCCTCTTTTCTTCATCCAAACAGGATTGAATGGTACTTGCCAAAGTAGGATCTGGAATGTTGGTGAGAGTGGTTACAAGAGTAGGAAACACCTGTTTTACAGCTTTTAGGAGAATAGCAATAGCATCTTCTTCATGTATTGGAGCTTGTACAGAAGCAAGCTGTGCCATAAGTCCCTTCATATGAGAAATGAAATTTCCCAAATCTTCTCTTGAATGATATTCCAAGCTAAAGAATTCAATTTTAAGGAAGATTTTAGTATCTTTGCCAGTGGCTCCATAGAGCTTTTCAAGCTCATCCCATTTTTCTTTAGCAGTGTTTAGTTGATCAACATGATGAATCAGGGATTCATCTAAGTGTGGCATTATGATTGGTTGAGCACGTTGGTCATCCTCTATATCAATCATATTTGCAGAGTTTACAGCTCTACTGCCTTGAATGAGAGGCCAATACCCTCTCTCCATCATTTTTTATTTTATAAGTGCCTGCCATGGGTGAAAATCCTTACCATCAAACTTTCAAATTTGAGGACGGACATCAGCATATGTTGTGGTCATTGGGAAGGTCTTACCACTTGTTAGGACAAGGGCAGTGTCTAGGCCCTTACAAACTTTTCACTGAATGCGGAAGCAAATTAGACAATGTGAAGTCAAAGTTGCAATGAAGAGAAAGACTGAAAATCATAGAAGTGTAATATTTTAAAGTATGACTTTGGTGGTCCTTTCTTATGTGCAAGCTTCTTCTGAGGTTTAATAGTCTTTTTAGGTTTTAATGAAGTAAACCTAGACTGGACTTCAGGCTCCTCCTTGTGGTATGGCTTAGTGGATGAAGCTTGTGTTGGACACGGTTTGTCTATGATCTCAATGCTTGTTGCTGATGATTCCGAGGAGAGTATGATGACACTCATGCTATTGATTTCACTGACCAATGTACTTGAGACAAAGTCACTCACGGTATGCAATACACTTCTAGTGCATGATGGTCTATGTGTTAATTTTACACATAACCTTACAACAATATATAAAGAGGAATAAAAAACTCATGGGTTTTAGTGAATGCCCAGCAAGCAATTAACCTGATAATTCATGATTGTGAGAGGAATTTCCAGGAACCCTTTTAGCTGAGGATAGCCCACTTGGGGGGCTATCAAAGCCCCAAGATAGCTGTATGGATTGCGCCGCCTGCTGCGTGTACAGCAGCCCGAATTCTGCCCTGTCAGAAAACTGCGCCGTTTCTGGGATTTTCGCAATGCTGGCCTCACACGTGGACAATGTCAGGGGTAGACCTGACGAGGAGCTGCGCCCTGATGTGGGGAAGAGATCTCCAGAAGAAAACACAGGCTGATATGGTCTCCTTTGTCCTCCCCAAGTCCTCCAATGGAGGTAGGTTGCAGTCAGCTATGGAGGAAAGAATGATAAGATGAAGGAAATGATAGCTCATGTGCACTTAGTGATAGTTGATATTGAGGGAAGCTGAGGAGATCAGAGATGGCTCTGATACCATGTTGAGAATCAGAGTTTGCAGCATTGGAATGTGTGCACAAGAGGGAGAAGAGAGCTCAAAGTACAAGAATGAAATCTTGCTTACTAAGTTGCTTAAAGTACAACTTGGGTACACTCTCTCACACATGATAGTGACCCATAGGCTGTTTATATAGCCCTTGCTAGCTAGGGTTAGGGTTTCCCTTGCCCCTAGGGCTATTCACACTCATCTGCCCTTATACTCCCTTGCTTACAATGGGTTTCTATGCCTGTCTTCTAACACCTTGTATCTTCTCAGTTATACGATTTGTCAACTCATACACAAGCCCCACTGTTGTATCTTCCCTATCTGCAAGGCGAAGAACCTTTAATATAGGTGCACGTGTCTTCAAAATAATCCTTGCATTTTGCCAAAAAGTGAACCCTAAAATGATACTAGCCGCTTGCATTGCTTTATCAATGCGGCAAACTCTCTTCCTAGTTTAATCTTCACTCACAACCAATAGTGGACTTACATGCTAGAGTGATCTTCTTTTACCACTTTGCTTACAAGTTTTGCTATATTTCATTTAATGTGCTGCAGGCAATTATAGCATCTTTTATTTAGTAAGTTTGCCAATATGATAAACATGTAAGCAAACCTTGTTTGGGCTGGCTTTACTAGCTCCTTTGTGCTGAATTTGCGATATAAAGCCAAGACAGTATGTTTCTGTGTTATGAAAGTGACAATTTGTGTGGCATCAGCCAATATAGGAGCAACCCAAGGTAACTGACCAATATCCTCAAAAAGGAGATCTAAGCAATGACAAGCACACCTAGTAGAGAAAATGTTAGGCCATTGTGCCTCTATCAATTGTCGAGCTCGCACATAACTTGCTGCATTATCCATACACACTTACATTACATTTTTCGGCCCAACATCCAAGGGTACATCTTTTAAAATCTCATAGATGTACTCTCTTGACTTATTGTTCACTTGTGTCTATTGCCTTCATAAACACAGAACCATGTATGAAAGATACCATGACATTAATAATGGGTCTAGGATGAGTGTCGGACCATCCATCACATAAACATTGCATCCATATTTCTTCCAATTATTTCGAATGCCAAGCAACTCTCTATCAATGCATTTGACTTCATCATTAAGTTGCTTTGTGCGAAGCATTTGGTGAGAGGGGGGCTTGTAGTTTGGCCCAACTTCCCCTATTGCTTTCACCATGTCTAAAAAAATATGGACTCCTTACTTTCCAATGAGGAATTCTTCAGTATAAAAAAACCTGCGAAGGGCAACATTAGCATTGTGCCTTGCTTGCATATTCCAAGACTTCTCCAAAGCTCCCTGGATTTGCCAACTTTTTACTTTTTGGAGCTTGATGGCTGGACACTATACAAAGCAGAACCACTTGCACTTGCAGCTGAAACATTAGGGGTGTTTGCACATGCAATGCTTGCCTCCCCATGTGAACCCTCTTCCAAATCAGCCACAGACTCATCAATAGTTGCAAAAGGATAAACAAATCTTGCTTCTAAATGCAATTGTTGACATGTCTCCTTCACATGTGAAGGTATTTATCTACACTAAAACCTTTAAGCCCAAGAAAGTGGGCTCTTATGCGAGACGGGCCTCCATCACAAGTGTGCTGACATCACTTGCATTTGCAAGTAAACTGCCCCCTTTCACATTGCTTGACAGTTGTTACAAATACCCACTCTGCTTTTTCTTCCCATTTGTGTCAGCCTGATGGATAAGAATGGGGATGAACTTTGAAGCTTCATTAGATGACGACATAATAACTAATAAATCTTGTTGAAATGTCAATTTCAGTTGTAAAATCTGAAATTTTAGAGATTTTTAAGCAATAACAAAGGGCAAATGAGTTCAATGGCTATCTTAGCTTGTTAATGTCTAAAATTTCAGATATTTTGGATTTCCAACAAGAAATTTCAAAGATTCTCAACCCAATGTTAAAGGGCAAAAGCATTCAATGGCTGTCTCAGCCTATTAATGTCTGAAATTTCTGAAAATTTCAGATATTTCAGACTTTGAACAAGACATTTCAGATATTTCAGACTTTGAACAAGACATTTCAGAGATTGAAAGACCAAGACTAAAGGGAAAACGAGTATTTCTGAATAATTTGGAGTTTACTGGCTGTTAATGACTGAAATTTCAGACTTTTACTCAAGAAATTTGCAAGCTGCAGTAATCAGCCACTCAAGTCTCATCCTTGAGAGAGAGAGAGAGAGAGAGAGAGAGAGAGAGAGAGAGAGAGAATCTGAAATTTCAGACAGACAAAAGCAGTTACAGGCTACAACACATGTGAAAGTGAGAGAGAGGGACAAAACAGGAAGAAAAAGCATGCTGTTCAGTGTTTTAACTTTGAAGCAGTCTTGTCAGGACTGAAGGCTGAGCAGACCATGTGCGCAGTCCAAGAAGCTGTTTCTCCACGATGTGGGGCAGAGAGAAGGCAGGCGACAGTGAGGTGACTGGCTGAAACTGCAATGCTTTTTTGTGCTCCCTGCCAGAACTCAGCCTTCCGGCTGAAATCGTCACGTTTTTTGCTTTTTTCTGCCCGTTTTTTGTCCCCCAAAACTTGGTCACATCTGAAATAACATTTCACACTCCTGATATCATATGTTTTTCAGACATTTGCAAATTAAATCATATGCATTTGATAAAAACTATGCTCATAACACTTGTTCACCTGTGCCACAGCAACATCAGAGAACCCAAATAAACATATTTGTATAAAAGTGACGACTTGTCTGGAGCTGTGGACATTAGCGAGCACACAAAACCAACTAAAGAGAGAACAACCTGGAAAACAACATATATAATTTGCACGGTGCAGAGGGAAAGTTGAAGGCAACAAGGTACAGGCTAGAATAGGAGATGAAGGAACAACAACATAGGAGAAGCAGGAATGTTTGGTAAGCGTTCTACTCCAGAAAAATGTTCCCAGCCTTTAGCTGATTTGATTCAATGACCTGACTTGCTCCTTTCAGATGGCAATTGGTTGGATTGCCACATCACCTTCATGCTTCAATTTTTTTGCTGCTTCAGACACACCAATCCAAGGTTTGGAGTTGCGAAAACATGTGGCCTTGATGGGGCATGCCAAATCCACTAGAATCAAAGAGCATCAGCATGCCCTCTCTCCACCCTTATGTGAAGAAATGCTCCAAACGCAAAAAGCACAAAACCAATCGTATGACAAAGCACCGACTGATAAACTCAGAACACAGTTAGGGTTAGGATAACTCAAAGATAGTGAACACAATGAATAATAAAGTGAATGAATAATGAATATACAGTGCTCATTGAGCAAACACACTATGCAGTGAATACTAAACCTCGAACTCTCGTGTCTCTAGGATCAAGGTAGAGGTTATGAGCTGTAGTGTGTGGCGTATGCCGAATAGATCTTGAATCGCATTTTCAAAGGTAGCCTTCGAGTGTTGAACACTAGCAAACACAGCCAAAGAAGGTTGGATTTGATGTCGATGACAATGTAGAAGAGAGAAATACTAAAAACGGAGAGACTTGAGAAGAGAAAATTTAAACGACAATTGTTAGGTGCAAATGCAGCAGATAGAGATGAGAGAAGGTTAGGGTGGCAGCTAGGAACTGAAAACACAACATTCAGAAGAGAGAGAGAGATCAGGGCGACAGTTCCTGGTTGATGGTGTTAGCACTAGGTGTTGATGTCAATATCAAACTACATGCGATAGCTCCTAGGACCTGGCGACAGCTGCAAACAAGTGATAAAGGCTGAAATTAGGCACTAGATGGTAGTAGATGACCAATGGAAGCTCTGACTGTGATGTCCTCCACGAGCAAGGTGTGAGCAACAGAGATACAGCTTCTGAAACCTGCAAAAATGAGATCAAGCAAGAGTGGTGGGTTACATGCCTATTTATAGAAAGTTTGGGGCACCCAAATTAGTTTTTTGCATGTGGGACACTCTCTCTAGGATTGTGTTTCTTTTAAAATAAGAGGTTTGCTTCATTACTTAAACATGTTTTGGGGCTATTTTAGTCAAGCTAGTGCATTTTTAGCTCAACACCCCCTCTTAGGCTCAAAATTGAGCCATGAGAAATAAGCCCTTAATATAGATTTTCTTTTGCCCCAAGATGTCCCACCCCAAAGTAGCTAGAGCATCAAGCAAAGGGTGCATGTCAGCTGCCCAGTGACCTACCAAGACTACAGAGGCGATGATTATCTTACCAAGGGAGTCCAAGTGATCACCCCAAATAAGCCAGGGCATTGGACCAAGGATGTGTGTTGGTTGCCCAAGGGTCTACCAAGTCCTGCAAAGATGAATGGAGTCAGCGATGGATTTTTGATTTTTTAAATTTTTATTTATTTTTGTTGAGGGTTGTTGGTGTGATTTGTTCAAAAGATTTAGCATTAAGTGATGGTTTCAAAGCGATTTTTATTCCATCGAGTCATCTTGCCTCGAAGTACGGAAAAATAAGGATGGATAGCTCCACTACCTTCACACATTTAGAGAAAAGGATGGAGCTAAAACATCCGAGCCTTCTACCTCTACTCCAGCAATTACCCATGAGTCAATGTTTCTTCATATTGTTGAGTTGGAGGAGCTTTCTTCAATGGTTGCCTCGTCTTTTGAGAGGCCTTGGCTGGTTGATAGTGGAGCTTCTATTCATATGACTCCACGAGGTGATTTATTGTAGGATCTATGCCGTTCTGAGGGTTCTATCACTATTGGTGACATTGTTTCGGTGCCTATTTGTGGTGTTGGCATGTTGCCTTTGTTTCTCGACCACGGGTCGAACTCCCTTTCAGAGGCCCTTTATGTTCTAGATTTGGGCTTTCCACTCTTCTCAGTTTATGGCCTTACTAGGCTTGGTACCTGGGTTGTCTTCACCAAGTAGGCCGTATGTATTGAGGATTCTTCTACAGGGGTTGTTATCACGACAGGTTAGCAACAAGAGAGCGGGCTTTATAGGTTCCATTTGTTAGCGAGTCATCTCTCAGATAGGCATGCGCCACGTGGCAGGCATGCACCACATGGCAGACAATGTGGCAAGTAGTTGGCCAAGTGCCACATGGCTTGCAGTCGGCTGCATTAATTGCAGCTGACCTGCATTCTTTTGGCCATTATTTTTAGCCTATTTATAGGCTTTTGTCTCCATAGTCTCAGTTAGTTGTGTCCCACAGATTTCAGGCTGCAAACCGTGGAGACTACCCTCAGGGCTGTTGGAGACTAAGATCTTTGAGGTGGAGACATACGTAGACATTCTCTTTGCACACGTGTATAATTCTACCCTCAGGGCTGATGGAGACTGAGATCTTTGAGGTGGAGACATACGTAGACATTCTCTTTGCACCCGTGTATAATCCTGCATCCTTATAGAACATTCTTCATTTTGCAGATTTTCTGCATTTCACAGTCTCTTTCTCTCTCTCTCTCTTTTCTCTCTCTGTTCACTTTGTCTTGGTCATTTGCTTCTGCATTGCTTCACTCTAACATGGTATCAGAGCACTAAAGGACCCATCTGAAGAGGAGATTTCAGTGTTACACAAGGCTGCATTTTCAGCGTTCAAGTGCGAGCAAGTGGGCTGTGCATCAGAACAAGGCTGAGGCGAGCATGGGCGTACGAGAAAGGAGAAGATTTTATTGTTTTTTGCTGTTAGAGAAGGAAGAATGCTGCGCTTTAGGCCTTCAAGTGCAAATCTTACCTTTTCATCGCCTTCGACAAGTGAAGGAGTGGGATGAGCGAACCATAGCCCTAGCCGGCTGTATTTTCATAGTCAGAGGGGGACTGTTCTTTGTGTTTTGTACAGGCATTGTAGATGAAGATGTCTTCTGAGGCCAAGATAGAGTTTCAGGCGATCATAGACCAGAAGGTGCTCATTTTACCAGCTCTTCCATTAGATCAAAAGCTCGATGACGAGAATTACCGCATCTGGTGGGTTAAGATGCTTGCCTTTTTGGAGTCCTATGATCTGGCGGAGCTTGTCATGGAGGCTATTCATCGTCCTTCTTCGTGCAAGACAAGTCCAAACTCTCTTCCAATGATAAGGTGGAGTTGGCAAAGACTCAGGCACATTGGGACAAACTCAATGCTTGCATTCACTCGTTTTTATTTCACTCATGTACTACAACTATTATCTCTCATATTGAGCATTCGATGATGGCCCGAGAGATATGGATGGAGTTGGATAAGATATACAATAGGATGACCGTCATGAAGTGAGTTTCTTTGGAAGTGCAGAAGCAGACCATGAGTGTCAACAAGTTATCTTCTATGTGGGAGCATATCAACAAACTGAGGTAGCTCCAGATGTAGGTACAAAATGCCGGGAAGGTGATCACTTCTGAAGACATGGTGATAACTCTTCTTTCACAATTACCACCCCTCTTCAATGGTTTTTATCCCGTCTTGCTTGCTTCAGGGCGGTTTGAGACTCTTTGGTGGGAAGAGTTGGTTCCTATGGTCTTGGACCAAGAGGAGCAACTAAAAGGAAACAATGCTTCAAAATCTGAGGCCTTGGTTGGTCAGTCCTCTCAAAAGAAGGGAAGGACCAAAAGGAGGAGGAGGAGGAAAAATCTAAGAAGGACAAAGACAAGGAGTCTACTTATCACATTTGTGGCAAAACAGGTCACTGGAAGAAGGATTGCCTTGACAAGGAGAAATCTTCAAAGGATTCCAAAACTGTGGCTGCTCCCTCATTAGTTGCTTTCCTCCATTTGGAGGTGGTTGAGGATTCGACCCGATGGCTTCTGATGTTGCGTTGCCGGCTCCACACACTCGGGAGTGGATTGTTGCCAGTGGTGCCTCCTAGCACATGACTCCTTCTTCAGCAGGTGTTGCTCATTTGCGGCCTTCCCATGGTCAAATTCTCATTGGTGATAGTTCGTCCATTCCTATACAGGGACGAGGCAACATGCATCTTATTCCAAATGGATGTGGTGGTGCTCATACCTTCGAGGTACTTTATGTGCCAGCTTTGGGGTACCATCTTCTTTCGATGCACAAGGTTTGTGCCCTTGGCCTTTTGGTCGAATTTGATGTGCTTTTTGGATTCTTGATCGAGGATCAAGACAGGTTCTTTCTTCAAGTTATGAGGAGAATGGAGTCTACAAGTTGCGGTCTTCTTCTGCCTTGACTTCTCTTCTTCTTACCTCACAAACTCAATCCAAGCTTTGGCATGCTCGGTTTGGCCACCTCAATTATGATTACCTTCGGAAGGTATCAAAGGGACAGTTTGTTCGAGGATTGCCGGATATTGTGGTGAGCTAGTAGCCTTGTGTATCCTGGATCCGTGGGAAGCAGACTTGTGATGTTGTTCCCGGCAAGGTTTTGAGGCGGTCTTCAACACCCTTGGAGCTTGTTTCTACATATCTTTGTGGACCGATGAGGATGGAGTCCCTTAGAGGGAGCTTGTATTTCATGCTAATTATGGATGATTACAGCAAGATGACTTGGGCTTACTTCTTAAAGCTGAAGTCGGAGGCTTTCTCTTACTTTAAGGTTTGGTTGCTCTTTGACGAGAACCGATTGGACTGGAAGGTGAAGACCTTACGATCGGATAAGGGTGGAGAATTTGTTTCTAATGAGTTTGCTCGTTTTTGTGCAGATTGTGGTATTCACCAAGAGTTTGCCAATACAAACACCCCTCAGGAGAATGGCATCTTTGAGTGGAAGAATCACAGTGTGATCAAGATGGCCCGTACTTTACCAACATTAAATGCTAGTTAGCCATATTTTTTGCCCCAGATTTTAGGTCGACTAGTTTTTGGGATTTTTGGCTATTTATAGCCATTTTCCACTTGGCAGTCAATTCGATTATCATCTTCTCGCCTTCCTTGGTAGGTGCACTATCCGACTCCGTCATCTTCCTCCGTCTCCAACGCTGTTGTCATCATCAGCTTGATCTAGTGCCCTCACTAACGCTGTGGGCTGCGTGCAGAGACTGATCAATCCTCCTTCAGTATTCAACATTTGTTCGTTGTTTAGTGCAAGTTTCTTTTCTTATTCTCTTGTAGATTGTCTCTCTCTCTTTCTCTTTGTTCGAGATAACTCTCACTATTGGGACATGATGGCCTTGTCCAAATGTTGGCTGGGGCACTATAGAATGATCGGATGGTCGACTAGGTAATGCTATAGAGGCAAATGGTGATACCAAACGATCCACACTTGAGTATGTTTGGGATGCACTCCCAAAGGGATATTCCGAAAGTGCATGTGGGGAAGGTCAGAGCCTCCGTCTTAGTTACACCACCCGAAAATGGGTATGTAGAAGTCTTAAAGGCTGTGCATAAATGTGTAGAACCCCTCGGTGTGGTGTGTGGTGATGGATAATGTGGTGCACTTAATGGAAGTGGAAAGAAAGGTGCAGTGGAAAATGAGGGAGGGATGGGTGGGAGCCCAAATAGATTTGTGATGGATATTATTGTGGGAAACATTGTAGGTTCCTTTTGTCCATTAAATGCATCAAATAAAGATGCACCTACTCCATATTGACCATGAGAAATAAAAACATTTGAAGGAAAAGGAAGGGTAGGAATGCTTACAAGTTCTTCTTTTAGCTTCTTACCTAGTTTTGAGTTCATGAAGAAATACTTGTCTTTCTTATTACTCATGAACCAAAGCTTGTTTTGAAGAGCCTCTTCTTGATGAGCACCTCCTGATCCAATAGAAAATATAGAATCAGTTGGCATAGAACGTAAAATGTAGGTTCGTACTTGCCATTGGAGAAAAGTAGCGTGGAAGTGATGTGTAATCCGAGCCAGGTTCCACTTGCGGATGGCCTGTCTGTAGTGGAGATTCCGAAGGCCCTGTATGATCATTAGTTCTGTGCACCAAATCTAAAGGAGAAAACTCAGGCTTGCCTTTAACCTCCTGTGGAGCCCTATGCATAAGGATGAGATCATACTCAACGGCAGAAATTTGATAGTCTATGGATTCCATGGTAGTCCGATGGTTCTTCGTCCATGTCAAATCGGGCAGTAGCAAGCTGGGAGGTCCACTCTTGATCGTTTCTGTCCATGTTTGGCTGTGGAGATTGGAGCGGTGTTGTGAATGTGTTCGAAGTCATCAGACCCTTTTGTTGTTCTTGCTTTTGTGAATGAGCTTTCTAATCAAAGGCCAAGGTTTTTTAGAGAGTATAAAGCTTTGATACCATGTGAAGAAATGCTCTAAATGCAAAAAGCACAAAATGAATCGTACGACAAAGCAATGTGAATGATAAACTCAGAACATAGTCAAAGGACTCTATATGAACAAGCTTCAACATTAATGAAAACAGGTAGAATAGGAAGAAGGCTTGAAATCCTCATAGCCACATAATCATGATACATTGATGCAGTCAGCAGCTGTTAACAACATGAAATGTCAACACAAAAAATGTCACACATTGATAAATCAGTGCCCAAATCTAGGATCATGACAATAGTGCTGGCAGAGGCACACCAAAGCATGAACAAGAGGTTCATGGACCACACACATCAAGCACACACCACCTGTACAGATTCACAATGCAAGAGCTTGTGCAAGCTACTGAGTCATCCAGATGACTGCATACTCATGCCTTCGACAGCAACAGCAGCTTTTTTGCCAAGCCAGATAATCGTGTGGTGCACTTCAGTCCCACCACTATCCAGCAATGGAACAATGAGCTACAGAAACAGGAAACACAGAGCCAATAAACACCGCGAAAGCTAGATAGGTCATGCAGCCAACCAAACTTATAATCACAACACCTGTTCACCTGCCACAGCAACATCAGAGAACACATATTACCAAGCAACATCAGACAATCACAAATATGATCAAGCAATCATGAAAGATGCATACCTCCTCCAGCAAACCTAAACATCTGATACCATGCTGGAAGAGTAATAAACATCAATGGAATAATGAAAGTGACAGTACACAAATTGTAAATTGGAATTGGATTTCGCCATAATGATGAAAAAGTGTACAACAGTTAAGTGCACACACACCATAGGCTCTCTCTTTTTTTTTCCGTAAAACCATAGGCTCTCTCTCTCTCTCTCTCTCTCTCTCTCTCTCTCTCTCTCTCGTCTCCAGACAAGCATGAGACATTGACTTCAGCTATACGTCGTCCTTTTATAAACAAAGAGGTGGGATGACAGACAAGAAAGGCTCGAGAAAATTTGTCCATGGTTTAGAGTTTGGGTGCCCATGAAGTTGTGAAATGACCACTCTCCTAGTGCTAATGTTTTGATTACTTGGTATGTTAGACTACAGGGATGCTTATTCATTGTTTGTAAGGTATTTGTGCTCAAGTATAAGTAAATACACCGCAGCACTCATGACCACCTATATGCCAAAGAGAGAAGATCTGAATGTGGTGGTGTTTTAGTATCCATTCTTCATGGTGGGTCTCTTAGGGCATGCTAATCATGAGGATTCTATATGGTTCGTTATGCTTGGTTCCCCTATATTCCATTCTTTATTGCTAGTTAGAGACCTTTCCCTGTGTCATTGTTTCTTGTGTTGTTATGCTTTCATGGATCTCGTTCATGAGTCACAACATTCTAGTTATTTTGATTCTCTTGTTGTGGGCTATTCTAACTTGATGCCCCACTACACTATGCTGCTGCACCTTCTCTGCCACTGGCCAAATCTCCGTGCAGCTGATGATCTTTCCAGGAGCTCCAGAGCAATCTTGTATTGCAAGGATGTGCTACCCGCACCACTGAACTGCTCCGACAACTGGTTCTGTTTCTCTCAGTGAGATACACTTAAGAGTAGAGAATGGAGGCATATTTACCTTTAGTTTGGAGTTTGATTTGAAGATTTGTTATGTGGCACTCTTTTACCTTCTCAACAGCCATCCTCTCCTAGCTCGGCATTGACTTTGTTAATAAAGGGGAGGGTAGCAAGGACATTGTGTGTACCTTCCTTGTGTATTTGAATTGCTTCCTAGTATGGAGTTGTATCAAACAATCCAGACATTTCACTTTTGTCTTTGTTATTACTGGACAACGGATGTCCAAAGCTCAAGATGAGTGAGAATGATCTGTGGTACTGGAGTGAACAGTGGAGAACACTTCAAGTAGGGAGTATTTCCTTAACTACAAACAATCATGACTGCAATGGGGAGAATACAGCAGTAACTACTGGGGGCTGTCCCATGAGTGTTCTCCCTCTGCCACTGCAAAACAGGAGTATTTGTTTTATTGGTCCTTGGGAAAGATGCACTACAAATGGCTGATGCAGTTCCTTGTAACTTTTTATGTTCTGGGACTTTCAGGTTATATGTATATATCACATTTGACAATTTTTGTGATCTTATAGACCTTATTGCCTTGTTTTCAGAAATGCAAATCCTTCTCTTCTCCTTGTCTTAGAACTTGTATTTGACATCATAAGACCATATTGTCAAAATATACACAAAAGGAATGTTTCTCAGGTTAGTTGTTTCAGAGCTTTGAACTTTTATAATCCTGGTCTTATTGAACACCTAGTAAGTATAACTTCTTTATTCAGAGCTTTGAACTTTTATAATTCTGGTCTTATTGAACACCTAGTAAATATAACTTCTATATTCATGATTACACAGTTGATTCAAGCTAGAATTTTTCCCCGCAAACTATACTTGAAGATGTGTGTTTGATATATTTGTGCCATGCCTTGCTTTTGTAGAGGTTCTTTTTGGGAGGAAGATTGATTTTTGGTCCAGATGTACGGTCACTGTTATTGACGATTGTGATGATCCTTGCACCTGCTGCTGTTTTCTACAAGTTTGTGGCACTTGATCTTTTGGAAATGCTTCCTGGACATTGGGGGTTAACAGTCATGGTTGTGGCAGGTGCACTTATAGTTTTTGTATGTCTGCTGACCTTCAATGCAAGTTGGGTGCATTTAACTACATAGGCTTTTATATTTTAACTGCATAGGTATCCGCTCTTGGTAGGGTATCAATTATTGATTAGGAGCCAGAAACTTCTCACTGGATGCAAACCTATCTGTGTGCAGGTTTTACTTTTTTTATTTCTGACGTCGAGTAGAGATCCTGGTATTGTTCCTCGCAATAAACATCCTCCAGAGCCTGACAATGATTTTGACATGAGCAACGTACATTCCGATTGCAATGGAAGGCAGACTCCATATTTGAGACTACCCAGAACCAAAGATGTGATTGTAAATGGCATTGCAGTGAAGATCAAATATTGTGATACTTGCATGTTGTACAGGCCTCCCCGGTGTTCCCACTGCTCCATCTGCAACAATTGCGTTGAACGGTTCGATCATCATTGCCCATGGGTGGGACAATGCATAGGGCAAGTATGCTTCTCGAAGTGACCACCCTATCAAGTTATGTGAATATGCTAACAAGTTGGGTTCGTTTGTCAAAACTTAAAGACTTCATATTTTAATAGAGATGTTGTATTTTCTTAGTAGAAGACAGCCTCAAAATTCAAAGATAAGAGAGTGACTGTGACTAGTTTTTCAGATACGACTATTTTGCTTTAGAGGGGATGCATTGTAGGCCTTCAGGCTTTTTAACCAATGGAGGGGTCTTCTTTTGGGGCGGAAAACAGAGCACACAAGACATAAGCATTTTTGGGACAAGGATGCTAATCAAAACATTTTCAGACGGAGTGTATACCATCCCAACTTTGCCAATGCAAGGTTGCCACATCTGGCTGCTCTCAAGTATGCTGAGAGATAGTAAAGGAGGGAGTGAGAAGCAGGGCAGCCCCAGAGAACCTGATGCACTGTTTCCTGAAGTGCCTGACAACATACACCAGTGAGTCCTACTAGGCCCTGCCTTGCCAGGAATCTGGTGATTGGAAAGGCATGAACCAAACAAAGCCATATGAGCATTCTTGATTTGGAAGGAAGCTTGCTTTTCAAAATCTTGTGAAGATGCTTCTGCCACCATTTCAATGGTTTATCTATATGCCACAAAGCATTAACATGCACCTGAATCCATGGAGGAGAGATGATAAGAAGATAAACCAATTTAGCAGTCAATGTAGGCAAAGGCAGAGTGGGACTGGCCTGCTGCAAACTGAAATCCAATATTTTCAAATGCTGATCCAAAGGAGGAATGGACTCCAAAAGGGACAAAAGATTTTTAATCTTATGACAAATTGACCAATAGTGCATTCCAAGATCATGTGTGGCAGAAGCAGCCATACATGACCACACGTGACCGGTCATCAACCACATCATCTATTGAATTCATGTTTTATTTTGCTCTAAAATATGCACTTCTCGGCTCCTGAACATCCAATGGCTCAATAAATACTCTACTCCAATGCATACTTTCTAGGCACAAAGAATTGGCTTGCCACATTTGTTGAGGGGTCCATCTTAGTGGAGAATGGACAGTCTGGAATCTTGCCCTAAGTGGCTAATTATTACTTCCCAACGAGAGGTCATCCAATTGCCAAAGGCTGGCACTGACATTGGCTTGCATAGAGCCACAAGCATAATAGACCAAGGCTGCTTTTGTTGCACAAATTCTGGCAACAACGTAGCTTTTTGGCTAATGCATGATTATTGATATTGAAAACAGTAAACCACCATTCGTATTTGGGCAGCATCTACATCAAGATACACACAATTTGACAAGAAAACACATCCAAACAACATGCAAAACTGAATTTATAAGTAGTACCTACTGGCCTGATAAAAAATACAGCTGACTAAGGATGTTGGAATGGAAATTGCGGCTATTGTAGTAATAATCTAGAGTTGTGGAGGTGCTATTTGAGGCTAGAAATAGGTGTGAAGGAAACTGCTAGAGTTTGCATTGAGGACACACAGAGTGTACGACCACGACAGAAACACAAAGAGACAGACATAGACACAGAGGGTGAAACCAGCCATCCTTCTTGGAATGGGTGGTGATAACCTGATTGAAGAGTTAATTACAGCAATAAATAAATGCACATAAAATGAATTACACACTTTACCATAACATTCTTGGACAGTAGACACCCTGTTGGCCCCAAAATTGGCGCCCCTTGCAGTATTTCTTTAGCTTTCATTCAATTGGAAGGAGTACAACTTGAGATTCTTCAATCTCCTCCTGCTAACCAATTGCTCTTGCTGTCATAAATGACCAGCAAGCCTTTTGGGTCATTTGCCCCTTGATTCACCCAGGACTTCTTCTCCAATTTGAAGCTTGGCTGGCCAAATGCTGCCTCAAATCAATTTGGGATGGGCTGGCTCTTGAAATCCCTTGATAATCTTCAATTATCAGCTGCTGATTTCAGTCCCTTGAGCCTTTAATCTCTGGCACGAATCCCAAGGTGGTTGCTAAACCCTAATTTTTGCTGTAAATTAGGGTGGTTTATTGTAGAAATTACAGATCAGCCCACTAAAAATGGCTGAGATCTCCTCCGAATGGCTAAGAATTTCTGAGAATGGCTGAGCATAGGTTGAAGGAGATGAGAGAATGCTGTAGAGAGAGAAAATTCTGTGATTTGTCGCGAAGAACTGATCAAAATCAGCTGCTGCCCTGCTGTACCAGCCCCAAACGGACACACCAACAACAATAGGAGCATCAGAGACTGTGATCTTCAGGAGAAAGTGTATCACCAGCAATTGCCAGCTTCCTAAGGTCAAGAATATGCAATCTCCATCAACAAAATGGTCTCCAATGGCTGGGAAATGGCCCCAAAAGCTGGCAGGAACAGTCCAACACCTCTTTTCAACAGCTCCAAAATGAAAAAACGAGATTTCCCTCTCCCTTCAGCCCTATTTAGCCTTTCCCCCACTTGCATGGGAAAGTTTTGCCAAGTGGCAGCTTTCTTAATCCATTTTTAGCAATTTCAATTTTCAGAATTAATTAATTCTGAAAATTAATTCAGCCTTTAATCCATGACCAGAAAATTGACCTTGCCCATCCAATTAATTCCATCCAAAAATTAATTGGCTAGGCCATTTGCAATCCAAAGTGGTCCCATGCATTAATTGATCCTTAGACATGCATTAATCCATTAATTAATGCCTAGGCCCTAGTGTCTCCACTGACACTTAATGGCCAATAATGGTCCTAGGGGCAAATTGACACCAAAATTCACCTAGAATCTAACAAGTGTAACTTGTTGCAACTTTTGCCTTTGACACCCATCTTTTTCACAAGGTCCTTGGCTCTTCAACTGTAAAAAAAAAAGTAGCTTGCACTCATATGTGCAACACATGTGCATCTTTTAATTGCACATTTGATTAATCCTTTAATCAAATGTCAATCAAACATAAGCAAGCATCAAATTTTCACATCCTCGTGACAGAGGGCAAAACTCAAACTCTAAATGCAAAACTCAAAACTCAAACACAAATAGAAGAAGGGAGAGAGAGAACACAACTCTGAAGTGAATGAATGCTGTAAATGAATGTAAGAGTGTACAGTGTGCTCAAGGGCAGAGCAATGCCAGAGTGTGACGTCCATCGAAGACGGATCCCAAGTCTATGACCACCAGTTGGAGTGTAGGAGTGCTGAATAGTGAATGGCAGCAGGCTGGTTACCAAAACGCAGTAGTCTGGAGGTTGAAAACCGGTAAACACAGCAGTGTACCACCGATCAGAGGTTGGAAACTGTGCACAGTCTGCTGTAAACAGCAGGCTGAAATAGTGTCTGAGAGTGTCAGGGTCTGCAATGCTGGAAATGTCAGGGTCTGCACAGTCGATGATGGCTGGACAACAGATGGAGGCGGGCTGTAGGCTGGAAACTGGGCGCCAACAACAACAGATGGTGTGTGGGCTGGTGTAACCTGCAAACAAGGATGACGAGTGAATGGGAGCAGCCTGTCTATTTATAGATGTGGAAGGGTGTCCCAAAAATTAGGGTTTCCACTAAACTCTCTCTAACTACTCGCCGTTTTAGGGTTTTACTCTAAAAGAGCATTTTTAGTGTATTTTGGAGCTGTTTAAGAGGCTGATCAGCAAGAAATGCACGTTTTAGCTCAACACCCCCTCTCGGGCCCAAAACTGAGCTGAAACGTTAGGCCAGCCATTGTGATGTTTATGTAACCCAAGGCATCCCATCCCAAAGCAGCCAAGGCATCGGACAAAGGGTGCACGTGCCAAGCCCTACAAAGGCGGATGAAACTACATGGATTAAAAAAAAAAAAAAGTGAAGTAAATTTGATGGGATGCGGTTGATTGAGTAAAAGTGACCCAGAAGACGGGAGTAGGGAGGGTACACCCAACACATCACAAAACAGTACAAGCTAACCCATCCACTCAAGGTGTCGATGACGAGGAAAAATAGGTGATGAGGTATCCATGTGATGAAGAAGGATAGTGGTGTGGTACAAACAGCCGCCGCTGGTGGAAACAGCTTAGGATCCGCGCAAGTGGTGCTTTGCACAATGAGATGCAAAGTATGCTACATGCTGAAGAATGCTCATGCAGTAGGTGCCACTTGGATAGTGTCCCTCGTGGGAAAATTGTTCACTTGCCCAAGCGCCCTAGTACAAGGATGATGTAATCATGCAATGCAAAGGGTAAGGTACAACAGGGGGAAGAAGCCGATGTCGAAGACAAAGTGCTGAAGCCTATAGAATACCAAGAAGGGTAGGAATCCTCTCTCAACCTGGATGTAGATGCCGAAGAAGGAAGAGGAGCCTGATCTCCGTCTTCATATGGTGCCGAGAACCATAAGTAATGAAAGAAGATGAAGTGGATGAAGCACCCCGCTAGAAAAGCAAGGTAGAAGTCACCGCCATGATAGTATTGAGAGAGATGCTGCACGATCCGCCTCGGGAGGGGATAATGCCATGACCACCATGATAGCATCGAGAGAGATGCTGTACGCTCCGCCTCGAGAGAGGAAAATGCCATGCTGGAAGAAGAGCAAGCACTCCTAGGATGATGAAACCGTGAAAGGACGGTGTGCATCCCCACGTCTTTGACAGGTTGACATACAGTGGCTACTCTGCAAAGCATTATGCTTACATGACAAAAGTGATGGAGAGCAAAGAACCAAGTACATATGGTGAAGCAGTGAAAGATGAGAACTGGTGTGCAGTTATGGATGAAGAAATGAATGCCTTGGCTGAAAATAAGACATGGGATCTTGTGCCACTGCCTGAAGGAAAAAAGACCATTGGTTGCAAATGGGTCTATAAAAACAAATGCAAGTCAGATGGTAGTGTGGAGAGATACAAAGCATGGCTGGTTGCTAAGGGGTATGCCCAACAGTATGGACTTGATTATGAGGAAACATTCAGCCCTGTTGCCAAGATGGCAACCATACGCACCGTGATTGCTTTGGCTGCTGCTAGAGGCTGGAAATTGCAATAGATGGACGTGAAGAATGCCTTTCTTGATGGTGACTTAGCAGAGGATGTCTATATGGTTCAGCCGGAAGGGTATGTTCACCCTGATTTTCAGCATTATGTATGCAGGCTGAAAAAGGCATTGTATGGGCTGAAGCAGGCTCCGAGAGCTTGGCATGCTAGGATCAGTAACTACTTGCAGAGATTGGGATTTGCTATTGGTAGGGCTGATCACAGCCTATTTACAAAGAAGACTGATAGTGGCTTGGTAGTGCTGGTCATATAGGTTGATGATTTGATAATCACTGGTGATGATGACTTGGGCATACAGCATGTAATGAAGATGCTGAAATCTGAATTTGACATGAAGGACCTAGGAGAATTGAAGTATTTCTTGGGCATTGAGGTAGTTCTAGCTGAAAATGATTTATGGCTGATGCAGAAGCACTATGCCATGGAAATGCTGAAGAAGTATGGCATGGCCGAATGCAAGCCATTGGATACACCTCTTGATCAGAATGTCAAGCTAGACATGAGCACTGGAGCTGAAGTAGAGGATGTGACTATGTACAGGCAGATGGTTGGCAGTCTGATTTACTTGACCATCACTAGGCCTGACTTGAGCTATGCTATAGGGCTCATAAGCGAGTTTATGCAGAAGCCCAGAAAGCCGCACTTGGATGCAGTTAGACGCATTATGAGATATGTTAAGTCCACTGTAGAGTATGGGCTGTTTTCTGTCAGAGATAAGCCCTTGAAACTCATTGGATACACGGATGCAGATTGGGCAGGATGCTCATATGATTGTAGATCTACGAGTGGATATGCTTTTGGCTTTGGAAGTGGCATGATCAACTGGAGCAGCAAGAAGCAACCAACGGTTACATTGTCTAGTACTGAGGCAGAGTACAGGGGTGCTGCATTGGCAGCATGCGAGATTTCATGGCTGCTCAAGCTTATGGCTGATTTGGATATACAGGTAGATGCTCCAGTGAAGTTACTATGCGATAATCTGAGTAGTGTACTCTTGGCCATGAATCCGATATATCATGCCAGAACGAAACACATAGAGGTACACTACCACTTCATCAGAGAGATGGTTCTTGCAGGACGAGTTGATCTCATGCATGTGAAGACTGATGAGCAGGTTGCAGATATCTTTACCAAGTCTTTGGGTAAAGATAAGTTCAGTGTTTTTAGACAGCTGCTTGGTGTGCAGATGTTGTCTTGAGCTTGAGGGGGAGTGTTAAGACTTCAAGCTCGATCTACTATCTTTGGTATGACCATACCCAACACTTGAGTTGTCCAGTTGTATTACATGATGCGGACATTAAATAAGTTGGTGGTTAGGACTTAGCTGTTTGGTGTGAATGGTCCTAGACCTTAAGTTGTAACTATTCTCTTTAGTGATGTGTGGAATGGAAATATTGAAGAAATGTGTGAGAGCTCATTGCTCTACACTGTTGAGTCCAACCCTCTGTCTTTGTTTCAGATGCGTGGGCGTGCGGGAAGGAAGTCCAGTTGGTGAATTTGCTGCAGGTTGTTGCTATTTGAAGTTGAAGAGCAAGAAGGCTGTGTTTTTGGCCTTCCATTGCAGATTTTACCTTTTCATTGCCTCTGGCAGCTGAAGAAGGTTCGGGAAGCGGAGGAAAGAGCCCTAGCAGACTGTGTCTTCACAGTTAGAGGGGGCTACTTTTGTGTTTATGCATGCATTGCATGTGAAAATGTCTACAGAGACCGACCTGGAGTTCCAGGCGATCATGGACTGGAAGGTGCTTGTTCTCCTGGCTCTTCCATCGGATCAGAAGCTTGATGGTGACAATTACCGCATCTGGCGTGTGATGATGTTGGCCATTTTGGAGTCTTATGATTTGGCGGAGCTTGTGATGGAGGAGATTAACCGGCCCTTGGTGAGAGATGAGTCCAAACTCTCTTCCAATGCTCGTGCGGAGTTGACCAAGGCCCAGTCTCATTGGGACAAATTGAATGCCCGGATTCGTTCTTTTCTTTTTCTGTCTTATACTACAACTGTGATAGCTCACATCGAGCACTTGACAGTGGCTCGAGAGATATGGCTGGAGCTCGACCAGATGTATAACTGGATGACCCTAACGAAAAGGGTTTCTTTGGAGGTGCAGATGCGGACCTTGTTCGTGAATAAGTCTTCTTCGCTTTGGGAACACATCAACAAGCTTCAACAGTTTCAGATGTAGGTTTAAAATGCGGGGAAGCCTATTTCCTCTGAAGACATGGCGATCACTTTATTGTCCCAATTGCCGCCACGATTCGATACTTTTTATTATGCTCTTATTGCATCAGGGTGAGAGTCAACTCTTCAATGGGAAGAGTTGGTTCCTATGGTCTTGGACCAAGAGGAACAATTGAAGGGACAGAATGCTTCCAAATCGGAGGCATTGGTTGGTCAAGCCTCTCAAAAGAAGGGGAAGGATCAAAAGAAGAAGAAGAAGGAGGACAACAAATCCAAGAAGCACAAGGAGAAGGAATCGACCTGCCATATTTGTGGTAAGACCGGTTATTGGAAGAAGGATTGTCTCAACAAGGGCAAGAAGTGTTAGAAGATAGGCAAGGGAACCCGCCATAAGGAAGGGTGTATGAGGGCAGATGGGTGTGAATGGTCTGAAGAACAGGGAAAACCCTAACCCTAGCCAGGCAGAGGCTATATAAACAGCCTATGGGTCACTATTAAAGATAGAGATAGAGTGTACCCAAGTTGTACTTTGAGCAACTTAGTAAACAAGATTTTGTTCTTGTACTTTGAGCTCCTATCTCCCTCTTGTGCACACTTTTCTTGCTGCAACTCTGGTTTTCCACATGGTATCAGAGCCTCCTCTGATCCTTTCAGCTTCCTCAAACCTCAGACTCACTAAGTGCACAAGAAAATCTTCTTTTCTCTCATCTTGGACCTTCAAACTCATAGCCAGCTTGACCCCCTAACCTTGGAGGACCTGGGGAAGCCAAAGGAGAGCGTTTCAGCTCTTGGCTTCAACTAAGAACTTCTTCCTTGAGAGAAGGCGACCAATCCTGGCACATCAAAGAGCAACATTGGGCAGCGTGGAAGACGGCATTGAGGAAATTGTCAGATTGGCGCAAATCTGAATAGTCGGGTAGTTCGTACGGCGGCGCGTCCTGTAGATAGCATACGCAATGATGGCAACGACCATGGGGCTTTGATAGCCTCCCAAGTGGGCTATCTCCACCCAAGAGGGTTTCTTGAAATTCTTCTTCTGCTGCTCCCACATAGTCAAGCCCTAACTGTGGGTTTCATGGCAGCCATAGCCCCAAGCTTGAAAGCTTGACGTTCATGTTTTTTTTCATCTTCTGCTGTCACTAATAGTGATTTTTATCATTGAGTTATCTTTTCCAGAGTCAGTTACTGATCTGGAAACTCCATTTCAGAGGTTCTTTCACTTGGTAGGGCATCACTAAGCTCATCAAGACCGACATCTACCATCTCTAGTATTATAAACTAGAGATGAGTGCTTGTAAGCACTAAAGCACATTGTTCAATCATTTTGCTACTAGTATTTACTCAATCTGAGTTTTTCATCAGAAAATTAAAACCATTAAGTGCTCTACTTCATTTTGTAAGGCTATGTGTGCAACTATAGACACATAGACCATCCTATCCTAAACTTGTATTGCTTGCTACATATCATGTGTGGTTTCTTTCAAATACCTTGGTCAATGAAATCAGAGAGATGAGTGTCAGTGTACTCTCCTCGGAGTCATCAGCAACAAGCATTGAAATCATAGACCGTCCTTGTTCAACACAAGGTTCATCTACTAAACCATACCACAAGGAGTCAGAAGTCCAGTCTAGGTTCACATCATTGAAGCCTAAAAAGACCATTAAACCTTGGAAGAAGATTGCACATAAAAAAAGACCACCAAAGTCATATTTTGAAGTACTACATATGTATGATTTTCAGCCTTTCTCTTCATTGCAATTTTGAATATCAATTGTTTGTAAGGGTGTCCTTGATTTGCTTCCGCATTCATTGGTAAGTTTGTAAGGTACTAGACACTGCCCTTGTGTTAGCAAGTGGTAAGACCTTCCCAATGGCCACAACCTATGCTGATGTCCGCTCTCAAATTCGTAAATTTGATGGCAAAGATTTCCACCCATGGCAGGTACTTATCAAGTACAAGATGATGGAGAGAGGGTATTTGCCTCTCATTCAAGGCACTAGAGCTATAAACTCTGCAAATTTGGTTGATGTAGAGGATGACCAACATACCCAAGCAATCATCATGTTACACTTAGATGAGTCATTGATTCATCATATTGATAAACTAAATATTGCTAAAGAAAAATGGGATGAGCTTGAAAAGCTCTATGGAGCCACTCGTAAAAATACTAAAATCTTCCTTAAAATTAAATTCTTTAGCTTAGAATACAAATCAGGAGAAGACTTGGGAAAATTCATTTCTCACATGAAGGGTCTCATGGCACAGCTTGCCTTAGTACAAGCTCTAATCCATAAAGAGGATGCTATTGCTATTCTCCTAAAAGCTGTGAAAAAGGTGTTTTCTACCCTTGTAACCACTCTTACCAACATTCCAAATCCTACCTTAGCGAGTACAATCCAATCCTATTTGGATGAAGAAAAGAGGTACCACAAAGAAGGCAGCACCAGTCAGGCATCTTCAACTTTCCGTGATCAAGTTTTGGTACATACAATTCTCACTAAATGTTCTTTTTGTAAGAAAAAAGGATATATTGTAAACAACTATTGGAAGAAGTATCCCGAAAAAATGAAATGTAACAAATGCAAGAAGACAGGGCATATCACTAGCAAATGCCCCAACATTCCTGAAGTACCTAAAGAACTGGTGGCCAACTATGCCTCCAATCCATCTGATGATTGACTTTTTTGAGTCTCTAAACCATCTACCTATTACTATCAAAGATAGAGATAGAGTGTACCCAAGTTGTACTTTGAGCAACTTAGTAAACAATATTTTGTTCTTGTACTTTGAGCTCCTATCTCCCTCTTGTGCACACTTTTCTTGCTGCAACTCTGGTTTTCCACTTAGAAGGACACCAAGAAGAAGGACTCGAAGGATTTTGGACCGGTGGTTACACCCTCATTAGCTGCTTTTCTACACTTAGCAGCCATTGAGGACCCTGCACCACCGAAGACTTCTGATGTTGCGATGATAGCTTTCCAGGCTTACGAGTAGATCGTGGATAGTGGTGCCTCACGGCACATGACTTCCTCTTCTGTTGGTGTTGCCCATTTGCAATCCTTGCGTGGGCAGATTTTCATTGGAGACAACTCTTCTGTGTCTATTGTTACACGGGGTGAGATGCAGCTGATTCTAGATTGACGTGGTGGTACCCACAGTTCCAAGGTGTTGTATGTGCCGGTTTAGGGTATCATTTGCTTTCGGTCCATAAAATTTGTTCTCTTAGCCTCTTGGTGGAGTTTGACAATAATGCTGTTCGAGTTCTTGATTGTGGATTGAGGAAGGTTCCCTCTTCAGGGTATGACGAGAATGGCATTTACAAATTGAAGTCTTCTATAGCTCTTACCTCCCTTCTTCTTACTTCTCACACATAGTTCGAGCTATGGCATGCTCAGTTTGGCCACCTGAACTATGAGTACCTTCGGAAGGCATCGCGAGGATCGTTTGTTTAAGGTTTTCCGGACATAGTGGTGAGCCAACAACCATGTGTCTCGTGCATTCATGGGAAACTGCATCAGGATGCGATTCCCAGCCCTTCCACCGGCCACCCCAGTGGAGCTTCCGCCGGTGGATGTATCTAATTCGTCAGCAGATGGAGAGCGATGAGGAGAGATCCGGCCTGATACTTTTGCTCCCACTGCACGTATGGCGACTATTCGAGCTGTTATTGCCTTGGCTGGCCATAGGAGATGGCCTATCTATTAGTTGGATATGAAGTTGGCCTTTCTCAATGGTGACTTGAAGGAGGAGATCTATGTAGAGCAGCCTCTTGGCTTTGGATCCTCGGATGGGAAAGTATACAGGTTGAAGAAGGCCTTGTATGACCTCAAGCAAGCTCCGCATGCATGGAACGATAAGATTAACTTGTTCCTTCAGTCAAAGTTGGGGTATTGGCGCTCCAAGGCTGATCTGCAGCTTTATGTGCACACTTCAGAGGCTGGTCGTGTGTTGTTTGTGTTGTATGTTGATGATTTGATTCTTATAGGTGACCATGCATAGAAAGTCCAAGAGACAAAGACAGCTTTACATCACACGTTCGAGATGACGGACTTGGGGTTTCTTCATTTCTTCTTGGGTCATGAGATTTTTTGGTTTCAGAGGGGGATTTTCATCTCTTAGCAGAGATACATTCAGGAGCTCTTGATGACTTTTGCAATGGAGACTTGTCGGACCATTTCTACTCCTATGTATCTGAATTGGAAGGCCACTTCACACTCAGCTTCTCCCTTGACGGATGCTTCCTGCTACCGTCAGCTAATTGACTCCTTGATTTGGCTACTCAACACTCGTGTTGATCTTTGTTTTGCTATGGGTCTTTTGGCAAGGTTCATGAGTGAACCCAAACAAGTGCATTGGCAGGCTGCCCTGAGGATTCTTCGGTATTTGCGGGGGACGTCTGACTTAGAGATTTCTTATCTGGCAGGTACAGATTTTTCAGATATTGTTCTTGCAGGTTGAAGCATGGGCTGGCGATGTGGACCACCGGTGGTCTAGTATAGGCTATTGTTTTACCTTGGGTTTAGGTGTTATCTCATGGAGTAGCAAGAAGTAGCCCACGGTAGCCCTTTCTTCTACTAAGACGGAGTATCGAGCCGCGTCTTCCACTACATGTGAGGTTGTGTGGCTTCGGATATTGTTGGAGGAGCTTGGCTGCCCCTAGCCTTGTCCTACTCTTTTGTGGTGCGACAATGAAAGTTGCATTGCCTTGGTATGGAATCTTGTATTCCATGCCTAGACGAAGCACATTGAGATCTAGCATCACTTCATTCGGGAGAAGCTTCTGGATGGGACCATTGACGTGGAGTATTGCAAGACGGAGGATAATCTTGTAGATTTGTTCACGAAGGCGCTTCCCCAAGCTCTTCTTCAGAGACATGCCAGATCCCTCATAGTCTTTTGACTTGTCTAGGATCTGAGAGGGGGTGTTAGAGATGTCATTCCTTGGTCAGTGCAGCCAAGAAGGCCATGCCATCGCCATGTCAGCAGGACACGTGAACAATTAACGCAAGTGCCACGTGGCCGCCTGCAGTCAGATAGATTTATGTCATCGGCTGCATTAAACAGCCGACCTCGTCATTTTTGGCTTTTTCTTTTCTGTTATTTATAGCAATCCTCCAGCACATTGTGATCACTTGTATTTGACAGAGACAGCCTGCTGGAGACAGACAACACGTGGGCTGACGAAGATCGAGGTCCTCAAGGCAGAGACATACGTAGATATTCTCTCTACACCTATGTATATTTCTGCATTCCTATACAGCATTCTTCACTGCAGATTTTCTGTGTTTCACTGTCTCCTTCTCTCTCTCTCTCTCTCCTCTCTGTGTTCACTCTCTCTCAGTCTTGGTCCCACGCTGCCGCATCGCTGCACTTTGACAAGAGTGTCCTGGCACAGTTGAAACCAAACTTGCCTGAAGTAAAATTGATATGTCCCCTTTCATGGTGCATATTCATCTCAATGTAGGAAATAATGTTTCTCCTCTGTATACCTTAAGAATCTTCTTGGCCTAACCATAGAGTACAATTGCAATCCAATTTTGCAACCTTAAATACTATGCTTCCCCCCTTTGGAAACTGTAGCAAAGTGTTTAATGGAAAAAGATAGGAATATGTGCAAGAGCATTAGCACTTTGACTTTCAGATCACTGTGGGAGTGGAAGTGGGAAATTGGATCTCTTCTAGAAATCAGTGAAGATAAATGGCCTCTTGGTAGTAACATCATAAGAGTGCTTGAAATTTGGCCTTGATAGAGGAAGCATCAATGGTCTCTTTGTTATTAATGGACCAAGAGAATCGAGATTAAGCAAGGGGAAACGTGCGGGCTGTAGGCAAAAATGGAAGCACCAAGAATCTAGATTCTGAGACCAGTGAGAATTGGGATATCCTTGCAAGTTAGTCCACAACTATAATGCAATCCAAGCATGTAAGGACTAGAAGGTCACTTGATAACTCTCATGTGAAAACTCCAATGAGATGCTTTTGATGCATTGAAATATTGTGTGAGAATGGAAGTAGGATATGATAGATTAGATCTAATGTTTGTGAGTCCAAGCAATTTACCCCTTGCTTAATGGTAGGCTTGCTTATTGTGAGGTGGTGCATTTGAGGCTCTTGTCAAGTTGAGGGTTAGATTAAGTGGAGTAACCACATGACTAGCACCATCAGGAAGATATAGATTGACCAATTGAAGGACATTATTTTGTTGTGAAATAAAGATGCGTCTAGGATGTTGGATATCCTTTGGGCCTAGAAAATAAGATAGTTGACCAGTGTGGAATCCTCGTGTCATCAATTTATCTCCTGCCCTTTAACCAATAAAATTTGGACCTTCTTGTCAGATATTCGGAGAGTTGTGGTTGGCTTGTCATTGAGCCCCTCTAACTCTATTTTTGCTATGCCAAAATACACCACCCCGGTGCAGTAGCATATGAAGATTTTGCTCCATTTTTTCAGGTTTTAGGGTTACAGGCATATTGGGTTACACGGAATGCTTTTGTCTTTGATTCTGCCACGAA
The DNA here is from genome assembly GCF_053477565.2 of Lygodium microphyllum. NCBI lineage: Eukaryota > Viridiplantae > Streptophyta > Polypodiopsida > Schizaeales > Lygodiaceae > Lygodium > Lygodium microphyllum. Next base: position 129,365,644 of record NC_141160.1, on the reverse strand, counting down.
CATCCAGGGACATGTTACAGGAGCAAGGGTCTTCTGCATTGGCAGTTAGATCTTGTTTAGCATGCCGATCTTCTCCCTAGGGAGGATTTACTTCCTTGGCATATGACAATCTCTTCTGCTTCATTGCCATGACTTTTGTATCTTTTCTGTGATCCGCATTTTGTAATTCTTCTGTAATTTGATTGGATTTGATATAATACAAAGAGGGTTGACCAACATTGTGTTGAGCCTACCAAAATTTGCCTCCTGAATTACCACATTTTTCTGGCCCTTAAACAGTCCCAAGAAAGGCATTTTTTGCTTTTTTGTATGACACTCTAGACGGCCAATATGAGACTACAATTTTTCTAGGTGCAACATTTTAAAAATGGGAATTAGTGTGCACACCACTTATCATTCGTGCACCTAGCAATTCCACCTATGTACATCATCAGCATCATTAGATTTATAACTCCCTTTGCTGCCACTCGCTGCCATGCTGCTGCTACAGCCTGCCACCATCAGCAAAAGTGGTTGCCAGCTGTTCCAAGTGCCACTCAGCTGCTGCCAGAGGTTCATTCTTCCCCTGCTGCCTAGGCTGTTGCCAGACTGTTCAGTGGTTTCTTTCTGCTATCACCAGCCTCTAGAGGACTCTGACCTGCTGTGTTTTGATTGCCAGCTTCATCGTCATCATTAGGTGCTGTCACCATCAACTCCAACACCCTACCCACAAGTGGACTTCCATTTGACATGCTTTTAGTACCTCTTTCTCTTGTAGTTTTTCCTAGACATTTAGTTCTTGTATGTTAAATGTGTTCAGTTTATCTCTCAATTTGGAGATTTCCGATTTGCATATATCTATGGTTTTCTACATTTCAACTTTCAACTTATCCATTTCAGGCTTCATTGGTGCCAGCAAGTCAGTCTAGTACTATCATAAGTGGAGGCATCCAACTATCTGGACACTACATTAAAAATACATGAAGTGTCGCACAGAGAGAGAGAGAGAGAGAGAGAGAGAGAGAGAGAGAGAGTTATATTAACGTCTTCTAAAGACCAAAACTGGCCTATGAGACAAACTGTGATACAACTTGTAGCTCTGGTACTCCAGATAATGGCTACAAAAGGGGAACAAATGTCGGCTGTGATAGGGGAACAACTGTCGGCTGTGATAAAGTGGTGCAATGTGTATATGTAACAGATGCAGGGAGATATACTATCCTGGGATGTAGTAGCAGTCGTCGAAGTCGCTAATAGCAGGTGATCCCTCCTGGATGCAAGATGTGGTACATCGGCGGTGGAGAAAGAGCAAACTGGAGATCTGAGATCCAATGTGTCGAGTGTCGTCGGATCTCAGTCTGCTGTCGATGTTGTTGCACCTATTTAATCAACAATCAAATTTTTACGTCATCTTGGCATCAGCCATGGCAGTAGACAAGTTTCAACTTGTGCAAGTCCTATATTGTGGTGACTGACATGACCCAGGACAGGCGTAACCAGTGGCTGTGAGCACTGTTTTCCCAGACCTGTAGCGTGCAACAGGCCTACACACACACACACACACAGAGATTAGATTAGATTATTATATCACTGTGGTGGAGTCTTCCCATCACAGATTCATTTCCTGCCCTTTTGGTCCAAAGATTTGGATCCTTCTCTTGGACATTTGGCTTGCAGTTGTGGGCACAAGGATGCATCCGCTTGATTGGGTTTTTGGAAAAGCTAAATACAATGGTTTGTCACAGCCTCACATGAAGATTCTGTTTCACTTTTTTCAGATTTTGGGGTTGTTGACATATTTGGGTCACTTGCAATGTGTTCATTTTTTATGCCACCTCAGGTATTCAGTGTCATGTTGCGAAGCTTAAGGGATTTCTGCAGTGGCAGCTTGACCTTCTATTGCATGCTGAATGTTGGTCAGAGATTATTTAGTTCCTTGGCATATGGCAATCTCCTTTGTTCCTTTCCCATGACTTTGTATCTTTTATGCATGATGGACTAGAGCCATCCTGCATCTTGCAATCTTGCAATCTTGTACTTGTATTTTTTCATAATTAATACAATTACGTGTTACGAAAAAAAAAGGGAGAGAGATTAGCAGACTTGGTAGGCTTGTCACTACATAGTACAAGACTTGTAGCCTGGTGGGAGCCTCGGCTTAAGACCAGCAACTTTGCAGCAGTCCTACTGAGTTGGTATGAGACTTGGTGCAGCTTGGCAGACCTCGACTCCAGTGTGATTAGCGGCCTTATTAGACCTACAGTGAGCTGTTGATCCTCTGATGCCACTAGACTTGCAGGATCAGCCTTGAGAAGTAAAACTGTATATGTGCATATGTAAACGCCCCGAACAACATAGTATGCTTAACAATTATGATTTTTGCTTGTTTTCAAGATTTAATATAAAAGAGAATGAACACTTAAGCTGAAAATGAAAATTACTCACAAAATTACAGCCATGAAAATGTAAAAGTAATGGAGACAAGATTGAGGGTTGAAGATGGGCAACCCCCCCTGGAAGGAATGTATTTCTGCTCAACCCAAGTTCCTTAGGGAAGAGCTCAGTTACAATCAACCTGAGAGTGAGGAGAAGTAATTCTCACTCTCACAAGATCATGCAAAGATGTATAAACACACATGCATTATCTATTATGCAATGATAAGAATTGATTTCTTTACAGTATGAGAGAAGAAAAGAGGGGAAATCAGCCTTTCTCCATCGTTGATCAGCAGAACATGGATAGGGCTTGCTTCTTGTTGCTAAAATGGAAGAAAGAGCTCGAGAAGGAGGTGTTGTAATGAATTTACAGACTTGCTGTCCTATAAAACAGCAGTGATAGAAGAGGGAATATGGAGGAATTTGATAATGGAGAAGTGGGGGATGATGATGGTGATGGATGGGATCTGTGGGTGCTGTACATGAGTTTACAGCAAAGAAAAATGATGCTAAATGAAGAAAAACGAGCTCTTATTTATAGGAGAGGGAAGAGCTAGTACAAAAGGGGAAAGTGGAGTAGCACAAGACAAGTGTCCAACCACATGTCATGAGATGTGACAAGTGGTGGGACTCTTGGAAACTTGTGTGACAAGTGTCTTGACACTTGTCTCTTCTCTATGGCCTTCCTTTTTGGGTTGAATACTGTCAAGAATAGAAACAACCAAATCTAGTAAGCACAGTCAGAGTACAGAATTTACTATTTTTAGAATGACATTCCCATTTTTTAGGACTAGCATTTTTAGGCTAATTCGAGGCTCCTAAAATTTAGGGACCTCCTAAAATTTAGGGACCCCCCCAATATGGGTGTCATATGAAAGCTTTTTCTGTGTACATTGCAAAAACGGTATCAGAATCTTCATGTGACTTTCCTATGCAAAGAAATGTGCATTTCAAGCTTTCAGCCCACACATGCACATTGTACAAGTATTTCATGATCATGCCATCTTGTTGATTGTAACTGTCTGTTTTGGCGGATCTAGTCCACACTTCAAGGCATCAATCCTTTCTGTGTGCGAGTTAACCTTGATATGCGTGAGTTCTGGTCACAGGCGCCCAATCGGGCCATATAGGTGGAAGTGTGAACTATCTTTTCTCTAACCCACCGCGTGGGTCCACCATAACCTGTGACCACTCATGAGTGGCCAGCTCCAATGAACTTTTCTTTATATCTAATTAGTGCAAAGGAAACAAATTTAATAAATCATTATATAGACAAATTAATAAAAAAGGATACAAATTCTGTTTCTATAGAGTTGTGACAGCATACCTTCGTAGGAGTAGTCAGGTTAAAAGAAAACATGAGACGGGAAGAAACAGAAAGAGAACAAGTCCCCTTTTGTCACTATGTGTGAGCTCAATACAACTTTCATAGATTAGGTTGTTGAAGCTTTGGAATCAGATTCCAAGGCAAAAGGCGAATTGGTCCCATGCACTATGGAGATGGCTGAGGAAATGGCTCCATGCCTTGATACAGAGCAAGTTGTGAGACGCAACAAACACGATGGGAAGATGCTTCCATGATGATCATTGACAGTTCTATCCATTCTGAGTCTTTGTCATGCTCCTATGAGCAGGCTACTAACCACTCTGATGATTCCCGAGACTTGGACTGGGACCATCTGGTAGAATTTGCTAGCTCTTTACTGGGTGAACATGTTCAACATAATCATAGTAATATTCCAAATTGTGATGAAGAGGACATTGTGGATACTCATGTTGACACATAGGAAGTGCTTTGCTCCTCTGTTTTATGAGCGTGGAGTTCCATTTTATGGTATAATTGTGTAGAAGAGGTTTTTTGGAGCCCTAGGGGCTTGCATGAGGTCGTGCTTACATCAATCAAGAATCAAAACGACCTTTTGGGTGGGATGCCTCTCTTCTTTTGATAGACAATTGGTGCGTGTGGTGCCATGGAGACCCATGTCTGATCTCTAATGCTTGCTTAAACAAGAATGTCTAGTGTAGGTTGAGGTGGAAAGCTGCCTTACAGTTTATTGGTCTCTGCTAAGGGATGCAATGGCAACCATTGGTATTGTTTTGGTTCCTCCCAAGTATGAGGGTAGGCAACAAGAATCGATAGTGCATGTTGTGGGATACTACAAGGAAGAGACCCAATTGGTTGCATCTTAATTGCACTGGTATGCGTCCATTATGGTTTCGACTTCAATGGGGTACCTTTGCTAGCCAGTGCTTATCTTGTGGCAAGCTTGGTCACTTTATGGCTAAGTGCTTGGAAAGAAAGATGCTACTGCTTCTCATAATATGGATATTGGTATGATGGTTGATGCACCAGCCACCATTGGGGAATGGATTGTGCAAAAAGATTTGGTCTAGGATAAGTATCTTGTACTGTCTTCAAATCCTAATGAATCAGGATGAACTGATGTTCAGCATAAAAGAGGTAAGAAGGTTGAGATTCAGTAGTCCGTGGGTCCATCGATAGGTGCCCAAGATCCTTTTCGTATATATGTATGTAGAAAGGATAAATCTTCCAACGTGCTGAATGAATAGAATGCTTTTGAAATACTAGCTAATTTCTTGGAAGATGGTGTACTTGAAAAGTTGGCTGGAAACATAAAATTGAGATAGGATCAGCCTGGAATATTATTTTCATCTCACTTTGTTAGCACATGAGGATTGCCACTTGGAATATTCATGGGACTTGCTCTCGCAGCAAACAATATGACATGTGGTGTGTGTTACACAAGAATAAATGGATGCCGTATGTGCTATCTGTTGAGAAACCAAGTCATTCAGTACATTTCCCCTACTTCATTTCTATTTTGGTTTCCATTTACAGCCCCAAAAAGTCTTTATTATGCGGCACTAACTTTCCCCATTCTTCATCCCATACATCCCACACATTTATTCCTTTTGACACTATCACTCTCTTTCATATTCTTCTCTCCTTTCTTCATTCCACACATCCCTTACATTCATTCCTTCTGATACTCTATCACTCTCTTCCATATTCTTCTCTCCTTTCTCCATCCTCTCCACTGCTGTTCACACCCCCGCAAGGAGGACATTACCGTTCGTTGCTTCTACATCCGTCTCCACTTAATGTTTTGCAGCCTACATCATTTGACGTCAGCCCTCCTCACATAGCATTACCGTTCGTGGCTTCTACATCCATCTCCACTTAGTGTTTTGCAGCCTACATCATTTGACATCAGCCCTCCTCACCTGGCATCACCATCAAGCTTCGTTTGAAGCAGATTTAGGCTGTTTACAGCAGGTTGCACCGTGTTTATCAGCTCTACATTAGATACATGCGTTTTTGTGTTTTCTTCACTCTTGAGGATCTATCTAGCAGTTATTTGTCTGCAGCCACCTACATGGAGAGATCTTCATTAGATATTGTTGCATTTTCTTCTCTAGCTGGCTACCCAGCAATTGCCTTGATTGCAACCATCATCTTGGAGAGATTTCAGCATATCCTTCATTTTTATAGTTTTTGAGGATTCCATTTCGCTCCCTGTATAGTTGGTTGTTCTTTCATTCACCATTCAACATTGTCTTCGATATCCTACTAATGGAAGAGTACGTTTCGCTCCCTTTGCTGTGCAAATTTCCTACAGGTATTGCTGCTAGACAGTACAATTATTTGTAGAGCTTTGGCTCTGCTGAATCACCTTGATTCACTTAGCATCATTGAGTGATTCATCATTCATCATCTTCTTCTTCTATGTTTTTTGAGTTTCTCTCCTCTCTCGATGTTTGCCATACACATTGTTTCTATTAGCAATATAGTCAGCTCATGAGTGAGTTAATGATATGCCAGACACACTCGTGTTATTTAGGTGTTTTTTAGTGGTCATTATGGCGATTATTTTAGCATTTTATGCTGGTTGAGGTGATCATTTTCTTGGCTCTATTTTGTTGTGCCAGTGCCCACGCAACCAATGACTCATTGTTGTACGCAATTGTCTCATGTTTGGTATATGGATTTCATTTCCTGAGCATATCTCTAAGTTCTCCTTTGTAGTATTCTTGTGTTTTCTATTCTGTCTTGAGTTCAATAGCTTATTTCAGCATTCTTTCATCCTTCCATTGTTGCATCCACTTTTGACATGGTATCATATTTCAAGATCCACATCTGTGTTGCTGTCTTTGGCTGATGATTGATCATCAGTGTCTACTACAGCTAGGTAACTAGTTTCTAGGACTTTACAGCCTTCCAAACTTTGCATTTTGCTTTGCAACCATCATTGACTGCATCTAATGTTCTTGCTGCTTGTGTTTACTGATTTTCTGCCTTCTTTTATTACATGCGACAGCATTTAATGCCTCCTTGACTGAGTTTTTCATTTGGAGCATTTGTGTTTTTAGTCTTTTGGGCTTCTGAAGGCTGAGCAACAAGGTTTTCAGCTTCTCTCCATCTTATCTTGGCTGATTCTTCCTGCTTTTTGTAGATTTTGTGATCCAACACTGTGTGTAAACTCCGTTTAGTACAGTTTGTGTTGTGATTTGGCTGTACTCTCTATCTCCTCTTTCTCTTTTCCTTTATTTTCTCTTTCTGTCCTCTCCAAATGGCTCCTCCTTGCTATTCTACTAATGACAAACTACACGACGCTAATTACTTAACATGGAGTGCTGTTATGAAAGCATGGTTTATGCAGAAGCAGTTATGGTACATTGTTCTGGAGCTTTTAAGCGTCTTGAGCATCCCGCTCCTTTTCCATCCGATTTTGATGAGGACAACTATGAAGAATCTGTGCTTACATGAAATTCTGATGATGCGCGTGCATATTTTACCCTTCTTCACTATAACTCTAAAGGAGTTCTTCCGGCGGTTACCTCTTGTAGTAATGCTTCAGCGATATGGGTGAAGCTTCAGATGTTGTTTGAGGCTCCCTCGACCATGCATGTAGTTACTCTTTATGGACAGTTCCAATAGATGAAGTTTGAGCCGAAGGATACTATCTAGTTATTCTTGCTTCATGTTACACAAGTATAAGATTAGCTTCAACACATGTAGTTAGTCCTTTCACAGGCTCATCTTGTGGGGATTATATTTTACAAGCTTCCTCTGAAGTTTGATGAAGTAACCAATGCTTTACAGGCCCAAACATCTTCCACACCAGTGACCTTTACCCATATGTTCTCTAGGCTACTTGAGCATGAGACATCTTTGTGATTACAAGGGAGGCTTCCATCCTAGTATGGTAGCTCCAATGAGGCATTTGTAACCTTAGAGAGGGGTGATAGGGAAAAGTTGAAGGCCTAGTGTTATCATTGTGGTAAGAAGGAACATTTGCGCAAGGATTGCAAAGAGTTAGTGGCTTTGAGAAAGAAGAAAAAGTAGCAGTAGCAGGATACAAACTACTTTGCCGAGTCATTTTCTTCCTGCGACTCTGAGTGGGATCCTTCGACCGAGGCCAAGGCGAAGGCGCGGAAGGGGTGGTCTTCTTCGGATCACGGGAAGGGATTGATAGCCCCTTCTTTTGCTTTCTAGTGCAAGTGATGCGGTCATCCCTCACGACTCTTTAGTGCTAGAGAGGGAGTGTAATTGTGGTGAGGTCGGGCCAGTAAGCCTCATCTATATAGGTATATAAGTGCACAGGTTCTAGAGGTGGACTTTCTTGATGCATTGACCAAAGTCTAGTAGGTTTTGAAATCTTGGAGGTGGGATTAACTTCCAAGTTCATGATGGGTTGTTGGTTGCTAGTGAGCAGGATTGGCTCCTAGTTCGAGCTCACATGAGGAGGCACTTTACCGGTCTTGGCCAGAGGCAAGGAATCCATGTTTTTGTATGCTTAGATGCATTTTTTATAGGATGGTCCTGTATGCTATTGCTAGGTATTGATGATAGACACAAAGAGGTGTTATGATTCTTCTCTATTTTTCAGGTTCCGGTATGATTGACATCGACAATCAGGTTCTCTTCGAGGCACCTTGGTGGCGGCTTGATTATCCATTGCTCGGGTATCCATGGTCCTATTTTGGTGGTCTTTGTTGTAGGACTATGATGAGCCATTATCATTGTGTCATTGTATTGTATTAGATCACCCATGATATGAGAGAGAGTGTTAGTTGTATAGTCAGCTCATGAGTGAGTTTGGGATATGCCATTATCATTGTATCATTGTATCCACTACTTGGGTATCCATGGTCTTGTATGGACTATGATGAGCCATTATCATTGTATCATTGTATTGTATCAGATCACCCATGATATGAGAGAGGGTGTTAGTTGTATAGTCAGCTCATGAGTGAGTTTGGGATGTGCTAAGCATTCTAGTATTATTTAGGTATTTTTTAATGGCCATTATGGTGATTATTTTAGCATTTTATGTTGGTTGACTAACATTAAATGTTGGTTGACTTGATCACTTTCTTGGCACTATTTTGTTGTATTTATTGGGGCTTCTCCTTCACATTCAATCATTCATCACTTGCAAATCCAATGCATGCCTTGTTGGAGAGAGAGGGAGCTGGTGCCAGTGCCCACATGCCAGTGACTCACTATTGCACGCAATTGTCTTGTGTTTGGTATATAGATTCCATTTCCGGAGCACATCTTTGATTTCTCCTTTGCAGTGTTCTTGCGTTTTCTCTTTTGTCTTGTGTTCAACAGTTTATTTCAACGTTTTTTCATGCTTCCATTGTTGCATCCACTTTTAACAATTTCTCCCCACAAACCCTATTCTCTCTTTGGTTTGCTTTCATAACAATCATATTTTGACATGGTATCAAAGCATATCAAAGAGCCAAGAAGATCCTCGAACCCCTGCATTGGAGAAGATAAAGACAGGTTGCGGGAGCCACAACATCTTTCGATTTACCCCCCATTTCCATTGCATGATTGGGAGCTGTCCTTATCTTCTTCTCCCTCCCACCCTCCCTTTTAGAGATTGACACTCTGGTGCTATGGTTTTTCCTAATGGACAGTCCACTGGGTGCTCCTATTGTAGCAAGAACGGTCATACCATCGAAGACTGTCTACTTCGACGTTTGCTTCCCACACCACTAGAGTATATGCGCCTTTTCCTTGATTGTCCTTGTGCCATAGAGATTGTTTTGCATTGGCTATTAGAGTATTACACTCAAGGCAATAAGGCGCATCCGATGCACACTAAGTCCTTATGAGCAAACAGAGGATCATCATGTGCTACGACCTCCTGGAGATGCTGCAATGCATTAGGGAGGTGTTTCCCACCTATTTTCAAGTCCAATGGCTTCCATGGCCATGACTTGTAGTTCTACACTTTGCTCTACTAAGAGACAATGATCATTGGATAACTTCTTCTTGTTAGTCGGCTCCTTCAAGAGATAGTGACTATTTGACTTCTTCCACTCCTTCGGTTTCGCAATCCGCTCCACTGAGAGACAACAAGTGTTGTCCAACCTTGGCTCTTCACGAGCTTCCTATTTCTTCACCACTCTTGTCTTGCTCCATGGACAGTGATTTTGATGTAGGCATTGAGGAGATTTTGTGTGATACCCCTCCACTTCCTCTTCTACTTAGGTTTGAGAGGCCACCTCTCAGGGCTACCTAGCCTTTGTTCCATTGGAGCCCCAGATACCTTCTTCAGCATCTCTAGTGACATTTCCTTCGTCTTTTGATGTTTTAGAGGCCATGATCCATGAGTTTCTTGATTCCTTATCTCTCTCTGAGGGGGATTCAACAAGGGCTCATCTCTCTTCTTTAGAGGGGGATCCCATTCCTTCTGCTTCAGAGGGGATCCTTTCTTATCTTACAGTTCTTCACACATCTTGTCAACAACCCTTCACCTTGTTAGGGTGGGTGACATCTCTATGCCATATCACCTATCTTCTTATCTATTTACTCATTCTCTTTTTACCATTGACACCCAAGATCTATAGGTTCTTCCTAGTTCAAGGTTTTGGATGTTTCAGCCATGGCTTGGTGGCTAGGCTTGCACATATCTTCTAGCATGGAGTAACGGAGCTTGTGGCTTCTCTCTTGAGGTTGAGTTTGGAGTTCTATCAGCTCATCATGTCTAGTGTTCTTCACTATATGTTACCTTACAGGTGCAACATTTGGACCGCCAGGTTGATCTCTCTCGCACTCCTCTTTTTTGCTCCTTTTTGGGCCTGAGAGGGGGTGTTGAGAAACCAATTCATTTGGCACATTTCCCTTGCATTTCTATTTTGATTTCCATTTACAACGCCAAAAAGGGTTTATTGGATCATTATTTAGTGTAAGGGCACCACTCGAGAGACTTCAGTGGGTGCCACTCAAGACAGTCTCTACCTGTAAATACGGCACTAAATTCCCTCATTCTTCATCCCACACATCCCACACATTTATTCCTTCTAACACTCTGCTCACTCTCTTCCATATTCTTCCCTCTTTTCTCCATCCTCTCCATTGCCATTTACACCCTGCGAAGAGGTCATTACGATTTGTGGCTTCTCCATCCATCTCCACTTGATGTTTTGCAGCCTACATCATTTGGCATCAGCTCTCGTCAGTTGGCATCATCATCAGGCTTCGTTTGTGGTAGATACAAGCTATTTACATTAGATTACACCCTCTTTATCAGCCCTGCATTAGATACATGCGTTTTTGTGTTTTCTTCACTCTTGAGGGTTTGCGCAAGAGTCATTTGTTTGTAGCTACTTACACAAAGAGATCTTCACCATATAATCTTGCATTTTCTTCTCCGCTTGGCTGACTGGCAGTCGCCTTGATAGCAGCCATCATCTTAGAGAGATTTCAGCATATCCTTGACCTCTGATAGTTCTTGAGGACTACGTTTCGTTCCCTCCATAGCTGGCTGTCCTTTCCTTCACCATTCAACATTACCTTTGATATCCTACTACCGGAGGACTATGTTTTGCTCCCTTCACTATGAAAATTCCCTACAAGTGCTGCTGCTTGATTCAAAGAGGACTTCAGAGCTTTGGCTCCACTGTATCAGCTTGATTCACTTACCATGATTCAGTGATTCATCATTCATCATCTTCTTTTTGAGTTTCTCTTCTCTCTCAATGTTTGCTGTACACACTTTGTGTTTCTCCCCGCAAACCCTACTATCTCTCGGGTTTGCTTTTTGAGTAGTCATATTTTGACATGCATGATTGTTGTGAAAACAAACAAGAGAGACAGTAAGGTTTTCTTTCACAGCAGTCATGTTTTGACACTATTGAACATGAGTCATGGTGATGCTGGAAAAACTATTGAATGCCATGGATTTCAATTGTTTTATGTTGGGAATTCTGCCATCCACTATTCTGGTATCCTCATGATTGTTCATGAGAGATTTCAATCACTTCTTGTAGTTTGCTGTATTTGGTGATTGACATTTGGGTTGATGGCAAGGTTTTATGGCTTGTGGATCCACACACATAGAATGATTCCTCACACTGTCTTGATTTGTGGACTCATTTTAAGGCAAACCTGTCTCTTGGTAGATTGGACTGGATTGTGGGTGACTTTAATATGTGTGCTGCTTCTTTGCAGTCTACCTTTGAGCACTCAATAATGGATGCACCAGAACATGGTGCTTGGGAAGATTTTGCATTAGCCATTCTTAAGGGTGACCTTTCATTCAGCACAACATATGACAACATGGAGTTATTTGGATTGCATGTATGTTATGTAGGATCTTGCTTTTTTGCCAAAGATTTTGGAGATGAGGGTATTGCAGCAGTATGCATTATCTGATCACTTTCTGTTGCAGTTTGAAATGCTTGGCTAGCCTATTGCTCCATTTGCACAGTTTTTGGATAGGCTCCCTTTGCGTTTCAATTTCTCGTTTCTGAGTTGTGTGATTTTTAGTGGCTACATGGGACAGCTGCTTGACAGTTTTGTGCTTGACTTTCCATGTGTGGGTAGTGTCTCTTTTGAGTGGTTTGTACAAAATGTGCAAACCAGCCAATATGGGATTCACCATGCTTCTCTTTGCAGGCGGCGTATGCATGCTGCCGAGGAATTGTTAGCCTTAGTTCGTTCTTTGTTGCTTGAGTCTCCAAATGGTGATTTCTTGGCTTCCTTATCTATGCGACTAGCTGATCTTGCTAAGCACTTTCAGCTTTATTCTTGTCAATGAGCCAAGCTGAAAGCCTTGACCGAAGGTCTGTAGGATAACTCTTGTCAGTCCTAGAAATTCTTTTGTGATTTACATGCATCCCCTGCTCATGAAAACATGGTGAGATTGTAGAATGTTGATGGTCAAATGGTGACAAACCTTCAATATATTGTGTGTATTTGTAGACAATATTTTTAGGATCTCCTTCGTTCGAGACAAGCACATTATGATCAGATTGCCCATGCTTGTTCAGAATTTTAAGTTTTAACCAAGGATCATGTCACCCCAAACATTCATGATGTTTTAGAGGTTGGCATTCATGAGGATGAGGTTATGGACATCTTATTACTTTTACCTAGGGATAAAAGTACCAATTGGGATGGCCTTATGAATGAATTTTTTGAGAAGTATGCTGCTCGGTTAACCAAGACTTTGTCATTTGATAGCCATGTGTCAAGAGGTTTGGATTATTGGACTAATGCTTGCATCTTAGAAAGAAGGGGTGATCAAGTTAATCCCCAAAGTCCCTTCCCCTTCAATGCTCAAACATTGGTGACTGATTTTCTTGATGTGTATTGTGTACAATATATTCTCAAAGATCTTCACAATATGACCAATTTTGTTGGTGGCCAAGGCCAATGCTGTGTTGGGCTTGCACAAAAGCAGGCTACGGTGGGTATCAAACTGTTATGGCAGGTTGGTTTAATAAATCTCAAATGAGAAGCTTTTGTAGAACGTTTCTTCAATTGCAGAAAATTGGGTGAGTTTATGGTAGAATGTATTGAAGCCAAAGAGGGGACAACACAGACAAATGAGGTTCTTGTTGTTCAACAGGATGGTACTGCTATGCATATAGATGCCCAGCCCGTGGAGGCAAATTTGGGCAAAGGTAAACAAGTGTTCTCACCCCTCACTAATGATGTTCATGGCTAGCAAGAGGTGTAGTCGAGAAAAGGAAAAAAGTCAAATGATGTTTAGAACATTGGATCTTTGAAGGACACATAGAATGCTTTGCATACCTATGCATGTGTAAGGATAGGCCTTTGTCCCAAGGTGCTAGTGGTGCACCTTTGAGCATCAAGGCAACCCCTAATCCTAAGGCTTGTTGATGGGAGTCGTTACATGTGTCCCTTACGCGTCTGGCCTTACAAGCGCGGTGAGGTCATTACTCCATAGTATTGCTGATACCCGAACAGTAGTAGAGTGGATGTGGATTAGCCCTTGACCTCAAAAGCAATGTGGTAACGGGAAAAATGCCTTTGTTGTGTTGGTAGATTTTCTAGATGATGATGTTCTTACTGTTTTGGTAAGTAAAACTATAGAGAGGCAGCTGCAACCCGACCCCTAATCCTAAGGCTTGTTGACGGGAGTCATTACATGTGTCCCTTACGCGTTTGGCCTTACAAGTGCGGTGAGGTCATTACTCCATAGTATTGCAGATACCTGAACAGTAGTAGAGTGGATGTGGATCAGCCCTTGACCTCAAAAGCATGTGGTAATGGGAAAAATGCCTTTGTTGTGTTGGTAGGTTTTCTAGATGAGGATGTTCTTACTGTTTTGGTAAGTAAAACTGTAGAGAGGCAGCTGCAACCCCACCCTAGATCTTCTATCTCATCATGAAAATCGCCACATGGAATGTTCGTGGTATTTGTTCTTGTGGCAAGTAGCATGCTATGTGGTAGGCCTTACATTCTAATGCCTGGGATATTGTGTGTGTGATGGAGCATAAGAGTCATAAAGAAGCAGGGAGAATCCTACACTATCATGGCTTCAAGCTTTTTTATGTTGGGGTTTCAATAGAAGCAAATTTGGGTGTACTACTAATTGTCGAAGAAAAATTTCAATCGGTAATGATCAAGAGAGATGTATCGGGTAGATTTATAGTTGTGGAAATCACATATGAAGGGGAAGTGTTATGGCTAGTGGGTCTCTATGCTCCTAATGATGTTCTTGGTTATTGCAACTTATGGTGCCAATTGAGAGCATGCCTCTCCCTTGGAAGGATTGGATTTATCATGGGAGATTTTAATGTGTGTGGACCCATCACATTCAACTTCAAGACATGGACTCATGGATGGCATGGAATGCCAAGATTGAAACACCTTTGCTTTAGTAGTTTTGAAACCAGATCTCTGGTCTTGGTTATCTCCCCTAGACCATGGCTACACTTTCCATTCGGCACAACACTTGGAAACCTGGAGGCTCTTGGATCGGCTGTACGTTATGCATGATGGTTCCTTTTTATCGGAGGTTTTGGAAATCAGGGTATTGTAGGGCTATGTTCTCTTTGATCACTTCCCCGTGGTATTTGAGATGCATATGCATCCGATGAGTCCTTTTTGAGCTCTTCTGAGCAAGCTCTTGTTGCGTTTCAACTCCTCCTTCCTTTGCCATGAGATATATTATGGCTATATGCAATAGTTGCTATATTTTTATTGGACCTTCCTTTCCAAGGGGGAGCTTCCCTTGATCAATTGATATGCAATGTGCAAACGGTCGCTAGGCGATATGGAATACATCATGCTACCCTATGCAAGCAATGATTGCAAGCACAACTCCTGCTCTGACACGCTTTGTTTTGACGGATTCACCATGAGATCCCCTTGTTCTTTCCATCTCCACAAGATTGGGACAGCTTGTTGATATTTTTCAAAAGAGATTATACTAGCAGGCCAAACTTGCTACACTATCAGAGGGTTTGCAAGATAATAATTGTCAGTTGCATAAGTTTTATTGTGGCCTTCATACCTTCTTTGGTGGAGAGAATGTGGTCCACTTGAGCACTTAGATGGTGAAATGATCACATATCTGTGAGGAATTGTGCAAATGTGCAAAATCTATTTCATGGACTTGCTTGGATCATAGTCCTCTATTTCTCATGCAATCAGTGTGGCCTGTTCATTATTTTGTAAGCTGGTTAAAGATCACATTATATCAAATGTTTCCAACACTTTGGATATGGACATTGCGGTCATGGACATTCTCTTGCATTTGCCTAAAGACAAGAGCCCAGGGTGGAATGGTATCACCAATGAATTTTTTGAGACCTATGCCACTCACTTGGCTGCACCTTTGACCGCCTTATACCAATAGATTTGGACAATTGGACACATGCCACCCTCTTGGAAGGAGAATTTGATCAAATTGATCCCTAAAGTGCCATCCCTCTCAGCCTTGAAGCATTGGTGACCAATCTCCTTGATGGACTCTTATGTATAAGATCTTTACCAAAGTCCTAGCTAACAAATTGCATGAATATCTTCCGAACATTATTCACCCTGCCTAGTATGGATTTATCAAAGGGCGCAATATTATCTTGATTGTCCAGATGGGAATAGATTATGCTGGATACACGAAATAGGAAATGGTGCTGGTTCAGTTGGGGACTTGGGAAAAACCTTTGATCATTTGGAATGGTCTTTTGTGAGTCGGTTGATGTAAGGCATGGGTTTTGGTCCGAGAATGTCTACACTTATCAATACTATCAACATGGATTGCTTGTCAAGAGTTCTGCCCAATGGTGATGTTACGACACCCTTCCCCCTTCGTCGATCGGTTAGGCAAGGTTGCCTGTTGAGTCCTTTGTTCTTTGCCTTGGCCACTCACCTCATTTTGATGACATTGTTTCATCTAGCGGCCAATGGTGAGGTGATTGGACTCTCTCCCTTTGCAACAACACTTGGTGGGTCAAGCCTTGGTGGGTAACATCTTCATGTTCCTTAAATCTAATCTGGATAACATACAAACAATGATGGCCACATGGGACTTATTCACCCTTGCCTCGAGACTACACATTAATGCATCTAAGTCAGCCCTTATTAGTTGCATCGAGAGTGATCTCCAAGCCTTGGGCTGGCAAGGTGAGGTGGTGCTTAAAGGCTCTATTTTTAGGCACTTGGGCTATCCTTTGGGAGTGCAGGTTTTGTCCAAAGCACTATTAGATTGGATCTCCTCGGGCATTATGGTGGATAAGTTTGTGTATTGGAAATC
This sequence comes from Lygodium microphyllum, assembly GCF_053477565.2. Lineage (NCBI taxonomy): Eukaryota > Viridiplantae > Streptophyta > Polypodiopsida > Schizaeales > Lygodiaceae > Lygodium > Lygodium microphyllum. The sequence goes on along the minus strand of NC_141160.1, from coordinate 129,349,178 downwards.
ACAAGCTTGGCCTTTCCACATAAGATTAAAGATAGCACAGACAATCATGATATCGATGATTTCATATTACCTTTCCTTGCTCCCTTGGCCGAAGTCTCATTTACAACAAATCACTTAACCTATCTAGTTTTTGCTTTGGAAAAAAGATTCTACTTGGATGGGTATCTCTTGGATCTCTTGGCACCATGTTTGCACTCCCAAAAGAATGGTTGGTGGGGATGTTTTGGATTTGGAGACACATATGATTGCTCTTCGTTGATCATTGTTCTAGACCTTGTGTGAGGGTAGGCAACGTTGGTCCTTGATTGGTAGAATTTTCCTTAAGACTTAGGGTATGAAGCATGGGAACACCAAGATTTTTACCTCATGGTGGCATGTGCTTAATGCTGAATAGCCTATCCATCTGAAGTCTTCTATGCTGTTGAACCATTTGGCCCACTCATGGAGATCGGTCCTTGCTAAATCTTCTTGGCATCCACCTTCAGGGATTGAGAGGTGGCTAACTCCTCCAGAGTGGAAGTGCTGGTGGTTTTGAAGCTACTCTCCTAGCAAGGCAAAGAGGAACAAAGGTTGATGTTGAATAGGGTGGCGTGCTTGGGACTTGTCACAGTTGTAGATGCTCTTCTACCTGTTAGTGGGACTGTTATGTCCTTCAGATCAGCCCAACGCTACTTTCATGTCCCTCAAGGCTACCGCAATTTGTGGAATGCCATCTCCACCTCTTTACGAGTCATGTAGCCTCTCCCCTCTTTGGATCAAGAGGCCCCTTTGCAAGATTGGTTGATTAATGGTAGGCTCCTTTTGCGTTGTGCTTCTGTGAATCAAATATATCATTTGCCAATTTGTGATAAGGATTGGCTTGTCCAGAAAGGCAATACCACCTGGGTTCTCCATGAAGGCCAAGCATGGTGGAAATCTATGGCGATGATAGGCTGGCTTAACAAAAACCCTTTCCAATCCAATGTTTTCATTTATCAGATGCTGGTTGAAACCCCCCATCATCGGTTCCTTACTTGCCTGGTTGTGAGGAAAGTTTGGTCACTACTATCGGCCATTTGGTTACAAGTGGTTGGGCTACTAATGCTTCTAAAGGATTGGGTCTTTAGACATCCCAAGTTTGTGGACCTTGTGTAGGCAGATATGAAAGTGCCCTTTCTGTTCTTGTGCTTCTAGGGTTGTTGGCATGTATGGACCATCAGGAATGCATTCATCTTTGATGCTGCATCGGTCATGCAGAGTCATATACCCCACTTGAAAGGGCTTCTTCATTGGCAGCTAGACTTGATTGAGTTAACAGATATTCTAGACAGGATTTGTTGCTTGGCACACTGTAGTTTCTCTTGCCTCCCTTTAATCACTCTGCTTCCTTTGTCCCTTCACTATGATGTCCTCTGATTTTATGCACAATGGCCTAGAGCCATCCTGTATCTTGTAATCTTGTACTTTTTTCTAATTAATACAATTGCCTTTTACGGGGAGAGAGAGAGAGAGAGAGAGAGAGAGAGAGAGAGAGAGAGATCTCAGTTAATCTACTGTGTATGCAGAGAAATTACTTATTTTTCATTATATTCATATCCATCACATCAGTCTTGTGCTTGTTTATCTTCACAATGTCAGCAATACTTGTGAAGAAAATTATGGATGAACCTAAGCGTCACATGATATGGAAGGCTTTGGCAAAATCCCCTGCATCTATCTTTCTCATGATTTATAGCTTTTGTGCCATATGGTTTGTGGGGGGACTGACTCTCTTCCACCTCTACCTAATCAGTAAAAATCAGGTCTGTTTTTCTTTCAGAAGTAAATTGTTAGCTCTAACTTTGGACAGTAACTGTGATGATGGGTGAAGCTAATGAGCAGTTCTGTTTGTTAGTAGTGCCTGATTGTTTATATGGTTTCAGGCAAGTATAGTCTCATATGACTCCACACAGGCAAAGTGATAAAACAGTTGTTGGAAAGCAGAAAACGGTGTGCTTCACAGATGTGCAGCAGAAATGTGATATCAGTCAATTCAGTTGAATGTTGAACAATTAAACGCCCAATTATTGGAATTAATCAAAAGTGGGATAAATACAGAAACTAATGTACTGAAATAGGAAATATACATACGGCATGATTATAACACCCTCAGCAATTAGGAAGACACCCATCACTACAGGTGGCATTGCAGCCCAAGCCGGCTAAGTTTACAGTCTTCCTATCCTACTGAATGTGGACAATGGTATGAGGTGGTTAAGGGTTAGCGGAGCCTCATTCAGTCACATATATTATCGGTGAATGTTCTCAATTCTGAGCCTTGAGCATCAGAGATATTAGGTGGAATGTGAAGGCATTCCACAAAAGAAATGGAAGAGGCCTGAGGTGTACTGAGACAGAAGTTGGAGTGGTCAGTGGTGGTACAGATTAGGGAATTCACGATGCAGCACAAAGCTCCCACAAGATCGCTAGCAGATGCATGGAAAGTGCGTTAAAGGCCAAAGTCCATCCTTCTGGCAGAGGAGCCAGTATCTGTATTGGGCAAAATATCATCACTCCTTGCTTGAAGAGTCATGTGGCTAGAAGATCACACTAATTTGGGCTTCTTGAATATGTCCACAATACTGGAGAGACAATAACTTAACAACCTTTTGGTGGCTTTGGCACAACTAGAGTTGGATATATGGGGATAGTATGTAGAAGATGACATATTTCTAACTATCAACCATGTGACAGGACGTCCAAAAGCATCCATTCACTTTTGCATCTTTAGTAGGTTGGGTCCCTCCAACAATTAGCCCATGATAGGCCAGAATCCATTTTTTCGAGCTTATAACCAAACCCTTGAATGCTAGGTCCCCTACTTGTTAGGCAAAAACCTTCAAGCTCCATACAGTCTCTGGTCCTTGTAAGGTCTTTGACACTTTGGATGCAAGGTTCTAGAAAGGGTCGACAACCATGACTAGGGGTGGCTCAGCTGCAGCCTTTGGGGTACCGTTGCTAACAGATAACCGCCCCACCTGGTTGGTAGTGGACCCCTCGACCCCACTCTCTCCTCCAGCACTTGTCATATTCTAGATCATATGAGCAGGAGAGAGTGAGTAGATCGCTATTCTCTAGAGCAATGCTTTTTAATTATGGAAAAATGGATCAATGTTTCAATTTGGGTCTTGTCTTTATAGCACACACCATCACCAACTCCTACCTTTCACCACAACGTACAAGTCACACTCTCATCATGGAGCTACATCACACTAGCTCTAGGATTTGAACTGCTGGACTATGTTGATGCATGCAGAAATCCTCCCACAGGAACCATCGCATCATGTAGAGGTAGTGAAGACAACATCATGCCCTACCTCTGTCCTCTCACAATCATCCCTCTCCAACTTGGAGAACATGAGGATGGCCATTTCACTATTATAAGACAAGGGTATCCTTGCTTCATGCCAAGACATGCACCAAAAGAGAATGTGTCATTGTTGAGCATATTAGACAATGCTAGAACTTGCATGAGTAGACTTGCTAGGTGTTATAATAGGCTAGTCATGCCTCGGGAGAAATTGGCTTCCCTCCTTGATATGAAACCAACGTTCAAGTCAATCCATTGGGTCAAGTGTGGATATAGTTGCCATTTCAGTAGAATAGAATTGTCCGTGCCACCAAAGCACATGATCACTCTCTTTGCATCAATCACTTTTGCTAGATTAGTTTGCATGACCACCATTGGAGTAGCATGATATCATCTTATCTATGTAGCATAGAGATGTTGATATTAATATCACTAGAAAGCAACCACTAATAAAACTTGATGAAGCATGGCAAAAACCACCATCCTTTGAAGCAGGCTCTAAAAGCACCGAAGGTGTGATCAAACTTGTGAAGCTTGGAATATGGTCAAGGGAGAAGATGAAGAACTTATAGTTAAGAACCAAAACCAAGGAGCAAGCCTTAGAAGGACAAGGTTAAGCCATGATGGAGATAATCTCATGCCAATGAGATAGAGCAATAATAGAAAATAATGATGATATGCATGATCCTAGAGAATAGACATATAGATACTTGGAACACTTGTACTTGGGCAATAAGCATTCTACTATTCACAACATATTTCACACATACAAGTAGTGAAAAGGACAAAGAAGGGCATAACAATGAAGTGTAGTGAAAATTCAGAACAGTCAACACATGAGACCTCTCTATAGCTAAAAAAGAAAAACACGTGTGAAGAAGATACTATTAGCATGGTTCAAGCTTTTATGTATTGATCTCTTTGCCTTAGTCCTCGTTGGTTCTACTTCTAAACATTTGGTTTGTGGATTCATTGAGAGAAGAGAACCTATATATTCTGGCCAAAGAAGCTCTTAGTCCAAGAGTTATATGCTAGATTATTTGTACTTAGTGCAAGACATGATGGTGCTTTGTTTTGTTTCTGGCAAATTGAGATGTTGAAGATTCTCAATCTAAGAAGTCTACTACTTGGAGTCGCTCCTTGTTTTGGGAGTTGTATCTTCAAGTGGATAGTGTAAAAATGCTTGGGTTGAGATGAGATCAATCATTTTCTAGTGCTTCATGCCTATCAACTACATATTATAATGAAGTAATATGCATTCTTCAAGTAGAATCTAGATTATGTGGTACATTTTTAAACTAGTATACCAACATAAGCACATCAATTTGAGCATTGGGGCTTAAATAGAATCAACCATTCTCCTATACTTTACTCTTAAAGAATAAAAACAACAACAATGTAAAGAGTAGGAACCCCTTAAGTAGAAGCTAAATAAGGATGGAGATGCATTCTTCACTAATTTTTTTACTTTTACATCCATTTCTTTTTCTATTAATAACCATGTGTTATACATATCGAATCTAGAGTAGGTGATAAAGCTTAATGCTACCTAGGAGAAGGAAATGACATGATAGAAGGGTGACCTTGGAACAATAGTGAAAGGTAAATATTAAGATGATAATTGAAGTAATCAAGTTAAATTATTTAGGACAATAGTTAAATGATTTCAAGTGAGGCATACAATTTTTGAAAATTTAGAAACTCAATTGTTCATGCCATCCTTAGAGTATTCTAAAATCAATGGATAGATCAAGATGACAAATCAAACCATGGAAGATATGATGTATGTATATATCTCCCATAGACATCTAATTGGAGTATTTACCTTCCTTAGATTGAGTTTGCTTGTAATAGTGCTAAGCTTTGGCTATTGGTTATAGCGTGTTTATGCTTATGTACGGTTCCGAGTCAAAATCATCGATTCTTGTTGAGCTCAAGGAGATGAAATTGATGTCCATGGTTGAATTTCTACGTGAAATGCATGAGATGTTGATAATTGTTAGGAAAAGCATTAGAACAGGCCTATGATTGTGCTACGTTTTATACTAACCAATATCATACTCCTTAAGAGCTCTAGGAGGGTATGTGGTGAAAGGTGGAAAGGGTGAGTACGAATGAGAGCATAAGCAGAAGTAAGAAGTAAGAGTTATGCAGGTTGGAGCAAAAAGAGATAGCAAGTCTATATGTGGAAACTCTAACAGTCACTAGGCGTGATGTGACTTCAATTATTCTATCATAGTAAAGAATAAAGAAAAAAGAATAAAGTAATAGCGATAGATGATCATCACTTGCAGTGTGTAGGTGTGTAGATACTAAGTATAGAGCAAATATGGACGGCTAGGCATAGGCGGCCTTTAACCCTCAACAACCTCCCACTTAAAGGTGAATGTGTGAGTGAGGAGAAAATAAGAAAGTGACAAAGTACTATGTATACATGTAAGTACAATTGGATGAGGAATTGATATCATCTCATTCTACACCCATAATCTATTTAAGAAAAGTATAAAGTTTAACTGGGAGTCTATCATGAGCAGATTAGTATGATTCTCATATGTAGAGATCTTAAAAATCTCTATTTACTTATTCTCAACCATCTCTCTAATAAAGTGGTAATGAATCTCAATATGCTTGGTCTTCGCATGAAAGATCAGATAGTGTGTCAATTGAATAGCACTCATAGAGTTCAAATGCAATGTAGAAGGCATTTCTATGATACCAAGGTTTGCAACCAAGCGGCCTAATCATAGAGCTTTCTTGCAAGCCTTAGTGGCTACAATGCACTTAGCCTTGGTAGTAAACAAGGTAGTGCATTTGTGCATCCTAGACATCCAACAAATAACATCTCTAGCAAAGGTGAAGATATAGCTAGAGATGGACTTTTTACTATTTGCGTATCCTACATAATCTGAGTCTATGTAACCCATGACTCTAGTATCTTGGCTTCCATAGTAAACATACAAGTTTATAGTACCCTTAATGTATCATGAGATACCTTTCACGGTGTCCCAATGTCCCTTATGTCAAGTGTTACTATATAATGAGCCATAACTCTCATTGCAAATGCTATGCTAGGTTTAATGGCTATTATGGCATACATGAAGTTTCTCGCTTCGGATCCATTCAAGATCTTGGCCATCTCGGCTTTGCTATCATCTGAGTGGGAATAATCTATCTGACTCACCTTCACATGAGAAGGTAAAGGGGTACCAATCGAGTTATCACCCTTCATATAGAACCTCTTAGATGCTTTGTGAATGTACTCCTTTTATGATGAGTAGAGGAGTCTCTTAGAGCGATTGCACATAATGCACATACTAAGTATGTGAGAAGCATGTCTCGTGTCCTCCATCTCAAAGCTCTTCTTGAGTTGAGTCTTTAAAGCATCCAAATCATTATGAGCACTCCCAACAATCAACACGTCATCAATATATAATACCAAAATGATAAGGCTACCATTATAGGCCTCCTCTGTGTAAAGACACGGATCCATATCGCTGCAGGAATATGACTATGAATGCATGAAAGCATCAAACTTGTGATACAATTTCTTAGGCACTTGCTTATGTCCATAAAGACTCTTCCTCATCCCATGTAAGAAACTTGTTTTAACATCCATATGATACAAGAAGTCCAAATCCATTTGTGCAACCAAGACCAAAATCAAGCGAAGGATAGTTATTATCTTGACCACAAGGGAGAATATCTCATTAAAATCAACTCCCTTTTCTTATTTAGGACCCTTAGGAACCAAGTGGGTCTTATATGCTGGCTTAAGGTGACTAGGAGTGCTCTTCAACTTATATACCCACTTGCATGGCAATATATGCTTTCCATTGGGCAATATAACCAAATTGCTTGTATAATTCTTCTACAATCAATCAAATTGAGACTGCATGGCTCTCTCCCAAGAGTGACTATAAACTCTGCACACAGTCTCCTCTTATCATAATTTGTCACCATTACATAATGCATAGAGGGCTTACAATGATTAGGAGGAGACGAGGCTCTAGTAGAGTGTCTCAAGACTAGCTGGGGGGACTTGTACATCATGTTCTCTTTGTCCAACATCATGATTCTATACAATATGCGATTCTTGGATCACTACATCATCAGCGAGTAGCTACGAGCTATCTCATTGGGATTGGTTGTACAATAACAGAAGGCTTCTAAAAGATCACCCTACACACCTCAACAACCTATCCAAGTTGGTTATGTATCATTTTCTCATGAAATACAATATCATGGCTATGGATAACCTTTCGAGCCTATGGATCCCAAAGGTGATAACCCATCTCACTTGCATCACCATATCCAAGAAAGATGCATTTGACGAACTGTAGATTCAGCTTGTTGCATTTGTTCTTGCGAATATAGCATAATGCCTTACATTTAAATGTTGAGAAATACGAATCTTGAGCAAGGTTAACTATGGAGATTAGAAGTCAGTGACAATAAGCATGATGACTAATGACTAGACAAGACTTTTACTCAAGTGAATTAGGTTCCAAGTTAGATTATCTTGGACTCATAAACACAATTTTGACTAGACATGGACAAGACTAAAAGTGCAAAGTACAATAGCATTGCATTCCAAAGATTGTCAAGTACACTCTTATAGTTGCAAGATGGTACCACTTCTCCTTACTGTGTTTATGGGATACAAGACAATTTTTCTAGATTGTTGCACGTTTATTGCCTTACGGCTCCATACAAAGAGGCTATCATAGGGGTGTGATTGCATATTTGTCAATACACCTCCTCAATCGCAACCATTGAAAAATACCAAGCATACATAGGCTATCATGAGTAGAACCTTGCTAAGTGTAGACATGGAAAAAACAACCATATAAAGCTACAAGCTATCACAAGGTCCCATTAAGTGTGCAAAGGCTATAATACACAAGTTATATGAGGGTTACAAGGCTTATGATTGGAGCATTAATGCAAGTACATAAACGGCTTGCAAAATGTCTTGTAAAATTTGGAGATAAGGACCGATAGGCCCTTGTGGTCTTCATCTTAAACATGACATTGTAAGCTTTTTGTGATTTCTTTCATCATAACACATCTTCTTTTTCTTGTTCTTTTTCACTTTGATACTCTCCACTTTGCTTGTTTCTTCTCTGTCTTTTATCTTCTAGCCTCCCTCAAGCAAAGAGGTCACAGCTTTGAGTTTTGTATGATGACCACGGTAGCTAAAACATCTTTAAAATCTTCATATAAAATCATTGATCACACTTGGATGTAGGCAACTCCATCTCTTCTTGCGAAAAGGAGAGCACAAAAAACTTCTATGTAGTATAAATGAGCAAGAGTTATGTCAATCTTCATGGAAGGCATCCATATGAAAATCTTCATGTTGGTCATTCGCATAACTAAAAGTCAGCTTCAAACAACTAAGGTAAAATCAACAATTGAATTGTACTTAAGTGTGTCAAAAGACACAAGAAATATTAGTGCCAAGAAGCACTAAATGAATGTCAAAAGACATTATATTTGTTGAGAACTTTGATGTTGATTCTTGATGTTGAATCCTCCAAGGTGGGTCTTCTCTTGCTGATTTGGAGGGTTGCCTTGCTGAATACTAAGTGTAGTGGCAGTGACTTGCTCAAGCTGAATGGAATAGGAAAATGGAGTGAGAAATGAGCTTGAAGACTAATGGCTATGGCTGCCCACTTTAGGGTTTCTGTATCTATCTAAATCTTCGATTTCAGCAGCTCAAGGAGGTGATTAGGAAAATGGAGTGAGAAATGAGCTTGAAGACTAATAGCTATGGTTGCCCACTTTAGGGTTTCTGTATCTATCTAAATCTTCGATTTCAGCAGCTCAAGGAGGCAATTATGTGATGAACCCTCTCGTGAGAAGGTAGCTTAGGTATTAGGCTTCCATTGCGATATGTTGATAGGATGAATCTTGAAGTGTGTAGATGATATAGGCTGTACGACAAGTGGACAACACAAATCTAAAAACGAGCTGAAAATTTTAAAATGGTGAGCAAGAGAGAGGCCAATATTATGATGTGATGTGACAAGAAAGTCAAGGGAAAGATCTCTAGAGAGAAGCTTGTTGAAATATGCTTTGTATGGAGAGATCCAGGCACTCCAAGACAAGTAGGTGCTACTTACTACGGAGGTCAAGAGGTGTAGAGTGAAGATGGAGTGAAGAGATGAAGACTTCTACTGAAATAGAGCTGAGCTGAGGAGAGCTGGAAGAGCATTGTGCTAAGCTAGACCGACCTCAACATGGCTCTGATAACATGTTGAAAAACACGGATCTTGAGCAAGGTTAACTATGGAAATTGGAAGTTAGTGATGACAAGAAGCACAACAACTAATGATTGGACAAGACTCTTACTCAAGTGAATTAGGTTCCAATATAGATTAGCTTAGACTTATAAACACAATCTTGAGTAGACATGGACAAGACTGAAAGTACAAAGTACAATAGCATTGCATTCAAATGATTGGCAAGTACACTCTTTTATAGTTGCAGGATGGTACCCTACTGTGTCTATGGGATATAGGATAGTTTTTCTAGATTGTTGCATGTTCCTTGCCTTACTGCTCCATACAAAGAGGCTATCATAGGAGTGTGATTGCATATTTCTCAACGCCAAAGACTCTCAAATGAGCATATGAGAGATTTTACAAGACCATATCTCCTCTATAACTCTACCACTAAGAGGAGTGCACGGGTTTGTTAATTAAGTGAACTACATTAGTAACTACCTCCATCCAAAATGTATGTGGTAAGTGCATGTTACTAAGCAGATTGTAGGCCCCGTCTTAAATAGTTCTATTCATGCGCTATGCAACACCATTCTAGGGTGGGATATAAGGGGCAACCAAATGATGCTTAATACCCCTCTCATCACAAAATAGCTCAAAAGAATATGATACATATTTACCCTCATTATCATATTTTACGTATCTCAATATATGCCCATATTAGTTCTCAATCATAGCAAGAAAACAATGAAAAGTAGGTAAAATTTTTGAATTCTACTTTATGGGATAGATTCAAACTCTATGCGAATAATTATGAATGAATGTAACCAAATACTTAGCATCACCCAACATGCGGCCACAAACATTCGAATGAGCAAGAGCCAAAGGCTCACCCATGTGCATAGAGCTAGACCTTTTATACATATTAGGAGTCTGCTTGTCATATAAACAATGATCACCTGAATTAAAACATGAAAAGTCTAGGGACGAGCAATACTACAAATGAGTCAACTTTCATTCCTTTGAGGAACATATGCCCAAGATGGCAATGTCAAAGAGATACATATGGAAGATCAGTCATAGTTACACATGATTAGTAGTGCCAAATATGAGTAAGGGATCTTGCCAGTCTTGGCACCTCTAGCCAAAATGAGGTTGCCATTGTGAGTGATTTTTCATACAAATTCACCAAAAGAGACATGCTATCCAACATCATCCAACTAAGTAGAAATGATGATTTTAGTCAAAGTCGGCACATGGCATATATCATGCAAGACAAATAAAGTACTAGTGGCAAACTACAAATGTATATCACCAATGCCAACAATATCACAAACATGGTCATCTCTTAAGCATGTTGAGCTAGAAATAGTATGGTAACTATAGAACCAACTACGATACAAGGTTACATAGAAGGAAGTACCTAAATGGTGTAATCAACACTAAGAGAAAGAAGATTGACCACCCATTAGTCAACTTGTTGCGCCAAGTGAAGAAATATTCAAAATATAATCATTTGAGCTATACTCCAATGTATTTATCTCCTCAGTCTTAACCGTAGACTTTGTGATGCTACAATCATATGATGTCTTAGCATTATCATGCATTTTTCCATTGCCTTTATTACACCTATCTTGGTGCAAGATTGTAGTATCCCATTAGAGTTTTGTGACTAGAAAAGTATGATAAATCTCATTTTCTTTAATGAATTATGGAGATGTATATATTTGCATAAGTGAAAGTGAACATTAGACAATGTAATCACTCGTGAATTGAGCTCATAGATGATATATTGTATAATGTTCTTACAAGGAATCATGTTGACGAGAAAACATGTGCCACATAAAAGAGAATCATGGTGAAACTCTACTAGACACAATAAAAGCTCACCAACCTTTATATTTCAATCTTTTGTGACCCTCCTCTTTACCCTCATAAGTACTTTGGGTGAGTACATAAGGGCATTACTGCACAATTGGAGAGATTCTCAATAGCCTCATTGAAAACCTAGGCCTTGGGAGCATGACTATCTATAGAATAATTGCATTCCTTTGTTGGCTTGCAATATAGATTAAAAGTGAATCAAAGCATATTGAAGAGTATTTTCATGAATACGTGGCTTGGATGGATGTGTGGACTTTTAATGCTGGTTTTATAGTAGAAAAGCACTAGTTAAATAGGACCTGAGCCACTTAAGTGGTTTACAACCATTTTTGTGACAATTTACAAGATTAGTATTAACATTTAGACTTGCAATCTTTGGAGATCTAGCTAGTCAATGAAACCATCACCATGCTATGTTGCTAGACAACACTTTCTTTTTCTGTATTGCTAACAAGAACAACCACCACAATAAGTTGGTGGACCATACTTTCTTTTTGTATGTTGGTAGTAATACTAATCCCCATGATAAGTTGGTGGATCGTACTTCCTTTTGCCATTAAAATCTCAAGGAAAATTTTATTCACCATAATACATTGCTAAGTAGACCATGGTACAACTTTTTTTCATTTTTCTTAGAATACTTTGCCTTTTAGTTAAATGGCATAGCACCATCAAATTTTTATCATGCCAAATGGCCTCTCTACAGCAGTGATAGTCATGTGCTAATCTTGAAACTATGTAAAAGGCTTTTCTAGAATGTAGTGTAAATCCCATTAAACTTTTTATAATACAATTTATTACATTTGAGAGAGAGAGAGAGAGAGAGAGAGAGAGAGAGAGAGAGAGAGAGTTGTGTTAATGTCTTTTTAGATATGTCAAATGCATATAGGATAAAAAAACACATATCAAGGTTTTAGTTATACCCTATTTAAAGGTGCCATTGATACAGAAAGAACCCCACCTCAGGGTGTCATTGGCCATGTTGTTGGAATTCACCATAGCTTAAACTCAAATTGAAGTAGATTGAGAAAAACAAACTGATTATTTGCAAGAGAGAAGAGTTGAAAGACAATATGCAAGAGAGACCAATGAGGTATAATCTTCCCCATTGATGCATAGGTGAGCACATCTCATATGCATATATTTGTTTTTAATTTGATTATCTTAGTTCTCAAAATACAAAAGCCATCTCAAAATAGACCCATGCATTTCTCTTTCTTGCACGGTTCATCTTTCCCATATTCTTTTCTCAAAAGTAAGCTAATATTCCTAAATATAATATCTAAAAATGATCATCTTAATCTTTTTGCAAGATATACATCAAAATATTAATAGAACAAGGTTTCTAGGTTTTTATAATTTAGACTTCAAATAGACCACTGGCGCTTGTGTGTATACAACCGTCTTGCTACAAAGCATTCATCCAAAATTTATGTAGCAATAATCCAAAATATAGAAATTTTGTGCTATTCAGGCACTCAATAATTAAACATCCTTTGCGTACCATAAGTGTTCTTCGAAAATATTTTCTTTTCCGAATAATATATCATACCAAGAATAAATCACATTAGTCCTTGCCAAGCATGAACAATCAGAGTCATAAGCAAGCCTATGCACAAGTTACAATCCTGCAATAATTATAAAATTTTTAAAAAGTATGAAAATAAGTAGTAAAATAAATCTTCCTATTTTCTTGTAATTTCTATAGTAAGCATTAAAAAAAAAAACCAATTGGTAATGCTCTAAAAGTGATTAAGTACGTTAAGATCCAAAATGATTAAATATATGGGCACCCAAAAATAACTTAGGGCTTAGGCTTTCCTATGAGAGAGAGAGAGAGAGAGAGAGAGAGAGAGAGAGAGAGGTGTGTTCTAACCGTTTATTCCGCCACCTTCTTGTGAATATTGCAGACGACGTACGAGAACTTCCGTTACCGCTACGAGAAGAAGGTGAATCCATACGACAAGGGCGCGACGCAGAACTTCCGGCAGGCCTTGTGCGCAGGCATCCCGCCCTCCAAGAACAACTTCAGGGCCAAAATAGCGCAGGAGGACGAGCCCATATCATCATCATCAGCCTTCGCAGACCGGCAACTGCATCATCATCATCATCATCATCATCATCAGGCTGCTTCACCCGGCCAGGATCATGGCCTCAGTATCAGCCCTCAGGGAGTGCTGTTGGTGTCTCCATCACCATCCTTGAAAGACCAGCTTGCAGCTTCCGGGCACCCCCCTCTTCCCCTCGGTACCCCAGACGGCGACTTATCTGAGCACTGGAGCAGCCAGTCTGACAAATGGGACGTAGCTGCAGCAGCCGATAGCATTCTCTCCATAGCCGAGAACATGCTCTGGGCCTTACCTGCTCATGATCATGACGTTGAAGACACGCCGCCTGTCAGAGACAAGATCTCATCGCCACCACAACAGCTGGAGTACACATAGTAGAAGCTTTCTGCATGTCTTACACATGTGGATGTGTTTTTTTAATGAATACCACGATGAACCAATTATATGCCTCCTTGTATACTATACCCCACATTTCTTAACAAATAAACAAATAAATAGAGCAAAAGTTTTTGGGGAAGGGAGAGGAAAATGTTATCATGTGCAAAATGCCATTTAAGGGACCTATAATGAGATCCGAGTATCTAGCACAAGGGAAATGATGTGTCACAATAGCTAGCAATGCTCAAGAGATGGCCGAGAAGAGATGTGATGAGTAAGGTGCCTTCTCCCAAAGAAAATAGTGTGTATTATTGCTTTGAGAAGGCCCTTTAAACTCGACCTTTTCCAATAGGGGATGTTGATAGCATCCCTTTGCATGGAAGTACCATTAGAGGCATATCCCCTTGGCACCAATGTACACTTTCTAACATTGTTTACTCTTCCCTAGATTGACTTTCCCCACTTGTTTATGAGTTTAAGTAAATGGATTATTGGGTAGAAATACTTCTCAAATAAATCAGGGTCGGATGAGTTTCACTATTTCAATAGATACCTTGATATTTATAGTGTTACACACACTTCAACATGTACGATGGTGCAATTCTTGTTGACACATGATCCTCAAAACCTAAGGTGATGCACATACTTGAATATGTGCTATGGTTCAATTCTTGTTGACACATGATCCTCAAAACCTAAGGTGATGCACATACTTGAATATGTGCTATGGTTCACTTTCTTCTTAAAACACAGTCAACACTTTACTGTAGTAAATGGTCGACGAATACATACTATGGGGATCCACTCTTTATGAAGGAGACATGCTAGTTGTGAGTGAAAAGTTTTGGAAAATCCCTTATTTACGACTTGTGTAAGAGAAACATGGCTTCCTTCTACACTTAAAACATTCATATTGAAAGTACCATTTGTACCAATTCTTACATGTAAGATTCAATATTATTACTAAACATTATTATAATTATAATAAGTGATTGGTGACTTTATATATAGGTGCATACTTTGATTGGATTGTGACCTATTGTTACGAGCTTGTATGTTACATATGCTTGCAAATTGATTCCAGAGTTTGTTGATGTTAAGCCTATAAGAGTATCTTTACAACATTAAACCAATATTGCTACAATAGCTAGCAATGCTCAAGAAATGATTGAGAAGAGACGTGATGATGAAGATGCCTTCTTAGGGAGAAATACTCAGAGGACGCCATTGCAAGTAAGTACAAATAGATGGATATCCCCCTACACCAATTTACACTCTCTAACATTATCTAGTCTTCACTAGATTGACTTTCCCACTTGTTTATGCGTTTATGTAAATGGATTATTTGGTAGAAATACTTCTCAAATAATATATGGTTAGATGAGATTCACTATGTTGGTGCACATAATTCAATATGTATGATTATGCACTTTCTTGTTGACACATGATATATGTGCCATGGTGCACTTTCTTCTTAAGACACATTTGTCAACACTTTATTGTAGTAAATGGATGATGAATATGTACCATGGGGACCTAAGGGATTCACTCTTTATGAAGTAGACATGCCATTTTGTGAGCACATAGTTTTGGAAAATCCCTTATTTATGACTTGTATAAGAGTAATACAACCCTCTTTGTACACTCAAAAGAGTTAGATTGAAAATATCCTCTATACCAATTCTTACATATAAGATTTGATATTATTTCTAAAGCATTATTTACTAAATATTGTTATCGCTATAATAAGTGAATTTGGTGACTTTACATGTGGGTGCATATTTTGATTGGATTGTGACATATTGTTAGTAGCTTGTATATTGCAAATGCTTGCAATTAAATTCTATTGTTCATTGGTATTGAGTCTATAAGAGTATCTTTACAACATTGGTGACAATAGCTAGGAATGCTCAAGAGATGATTGAGAAGAGACGTGATGAGATGAAGGTGCATTCTTAGGGAGAAAAAAGTGTGTATTATTGCTTTGAGAAGGCCCTTACTCGACTTGTTCTAATAGGGAATGTTGATAGGAACCCTTTGCATGGAAGTACCAATAGAGCCATATCCCCTTGCACCAATTTACACTCAACATTATTTACTCTTCACTAGATTGACTTTCCCCATGCTACTTGTTTATGTTTTTAAGTGAATGAATCATTTGGTAGGAATACTTCTCAAATAATACATGGGTAGATGAGTTTCACTATAGCTTGGTACTTATGGTGGTACACATACTTCAACATGGATGATGGTGCACTTTGTTGACACATGATTCTCAAAACCCAAGGTGATGCACATACTTAAATATGTGCCATGGTGAGATTTCTTCTTAAGACACACTTATCAATACTTTATTGTAGTAAATGGATGATGAATACGTACTAGGGGGTCTAAGGGATTCACTAATTATGAAAGAGATATGCTAGCCTATGAGCGAAGATATTTGGAAACCCCTTATTTATGACTTGTATAAGAGTATCATGACATCTTTTCTACACTTAATTGATTTACATTGAAAATATTCTTTCTACCACTTCTCACATGTAAGATTTTCTATCATTACCAAAAATTGTAATCGCTATAATAAGAAATTGGTAGCTTTACATGTGGGTACATACTTTAATTAAATTGTGATATATTGTCACTAGGGTACTATTCAAAGAGAGGGGAAGAGGCAGACAAACATGGGAGCCATGAACAGAGAGTAGTGTACTCTCGCTTCTTCCATTATTTATTCATTGTGTAACACATAAAAATTCCAAGTGTAAGTCACACATATAATGTATGAAGGTAGGTCACTAACTAGCCAAACACCTCTAACCTGTGAGTTAAGTTTGACCGACTCATTATTATGCCGCACATGATTGGTAACCTCTAACTACAGCTATACTAAGTAGAGTTGGTGTCAATACCATTGATGAGCTTGATTCTCAATACTCACCCTCAAGCTCAAGTCAAGTGTTGTACTCAAAGTGGCTCCTTGAAGTAAACAAGCTTATCTCTACCAAGTGATTTGGTAAAGATGTCACCTACCTAGTCTTCAGTCTTTACATGAAGCAAATTTGTCTTTCTTGCAAGTTCCATTTTCTCGATGAAGTGATAATGACCTTCTATGTGCTTTGATCTAGCAAGAGCCAAACTACTTCACATGCACTTAAGACTGCACCTCTGTACTCTGCTTCTATGCTAGAGAGAGAAACTATAGGATGCTTTTTATTGCTCTAGCTGACCATACTACTTCCAAGTTTTGAAAGTATAATAACTAGTTGAATGTTTGTCATATGGACAGCCAACCCAATCAGCATTTGTATATCCTGTCAACTCAAATGCCTTCTCAAACTCATAAACCAATGAAAGTCTAATTACCAGTTGAATGTTTGCCATATGCATAGCCAGCCTAATTAGCATCTGTATATCCTGTCAAGTCAAATGCCTTTTCAAAATCATAAAACAACCCATAATTAGAAGTACCCTTTTCATATCACATAATCCTCTTGATTGCATCCAAGTGAGATCGTATGGCTTTTGCATAAATTGATTAATCAACCCATTGAATAACCAAGATCATGATGAGTAATAGTACGATAGATTAGAATACCCACCATTTACTTGTACATTGTAACATTCTCTATCTCACTACTAACATAAAATCCAAGCTTACATTCTAGTATAGCAGTGTTTCTATATGCTTACAATCCATCATTCCATACTTGATCAACATATCTTGTGCATACTATTTTTGTGGCAGCAACCAAATTCCTTGAGGTGCAGTCACTACCTCAATGCCAATAAAATATTTCACCTCTCTTAAGTCTTTCACTATAAACTTTGACTATGACATGGATTTAATTTCAACAATACCATGGTCTTCATCTCTAATAATAATCAAGTCATCTGCATTTCCTATCTAAATTCCAAATTACTGTAAATTCAAGCTGATCCAAGCATTCCATGGTCTTGATGCCTGCTTTAACCCATAACGTTTATTTTTTTGCCTACACATATGATTTGGGTAATCAGGGGGTACATAACCCTCAAGCTATTCCATAAACACTCCCTCAATCAAAATGCATTTTTGATATCCATTTTCCAAAGCTTCTAAAAATATAGAAAAGCTAGCATGCATCCAAAATCAAACTATCTACCTTCAATTTTGATGTACAATTGACTTGATATAGCTTCCAATAAAAAGTCTCCACCACAAATAATAAGACATCATCACAACTTAATGAATGCTTGCACTATAACAATAGTCACCTATAGTCTAGCAATGATGATGCTATATGATAATACCAGGGGTCAATTTTGAATATAATGCTTTCTTTATTGATACAACTACTACCACATTCTTGGATGATACTCTAAATCATCAAGGAGGATGCCCAATCACCATAGCCATACTGTAGTCAGTTAGTCATTATATTTAGTGCCAATTGCTTGTCACTCCACAAACTCTGGTCTTGCCACACCACTTCGACTCATGGATCATATAGGCCATCTCCACTAAAAAATGGTGATCCAACTACATCATGAAAAACACAAGCTATTAGGTCACATATTCTCCTGAATAGATAGAACTCCACAAAACTCTGCTTACCATACAACACAAGCTAGTGCATGTTGATTGTCCACCCTCTAAATGCAATCCAGTAAGTAGCCACACCACTTTCCATGACTATAAATAGTGATCCACATTCCTCCATGGCACCTCCTTCAAATTGACAAGTCTTCATTGCAGCAAGCCCTCTAGAATCTTGTTGTAGCTTCTCATATCATGCTGCCATCCAAACACGATGACCACCCCAATTGCTTCTCACTAGAATCTCATTGTAGTCTTGTGCCATATCACATGTTGTCCTAGTTCATATCGTTGCAAGCTTGAATCCTCCCTCCAATTTGTTTATGGGCCTACAATAGGATACCTCTGTGTAGAACTCTGGAGCCCCCCAGTCCTCATGACAATGTCATCCCCATATATAGCCTTCACTACAAATGCTAGCTCTACATTTCCAAGGCTTTTTAAATGCATTTTCCCTTTAAACAACATCAATTCTTTTCCTTCACACTATTTAGAGTGTGTTTTTAAAAAACTATGTTTGTATTTTTCCTTTTTCTTTAATTTTGAGAATATTTTTTTAAAATATCAAATCATTGTGCCTTGGGTACATTCTCTTCCCCTACAATCTTTATGACATTTAAAGCATGCCTTTGTGGGGATCACCTAGTTACAATTTGCACCATGTTCAATATCGAGTGCTTTCTAAGTAGAGGCTCTTAGGCCATGCCAATGCAAACTCATGCAATTTTCTAGAGGTGGTTTTCCAACTCATTTTAGGGTAGATAAAGATTTCACAAAAATGTGTGACAACAAGAATATCCAAAATTATTAATAGGAATAAATGTGCTCCATAGAAGGAGTTGCAGTCAAAGAAGAGGCAGAGACTTAAGTAGTAGTAGTCACCTGACACTCATGCTACTAGTGTTCTTAGATGGCTTCCTCTATTCATAACTTGATACCTCCATTTTGTCATCATCAAGTTGATATGATGTCTTTTCTTCAAGCGACTCTATAACCGAAGCATCAATAAGCTTATGAGACTCCTTATCACTATCATTTGGGATCATTGCAACCCACATGAGCTTCACCACTAGTTTTCAACCATGCACATCATGTTCCTTGGCCAATAGCACCTCCTTTCTTTGGTCTACCAATCTGTCAAAAATGTGAACTCTTGTCTTGCTTTAGACCTACTTTCTCAAGGTTTCAACTTTGAACTTTATCCTATTTCAACAAGCATGATGCACCTTCAAGGGTTCTTATGACACATCTCTACTTTTACTAGCTGTACACACTTTCAATGAGCATCTTCACAAGCAATGTCGCATGCATAACATGAGCTATAAACCAGCCATCACTCATTGTGATGGAAATAAGAATTTACACCTTCACACTTGCTCTTGTAAGAATGATATGATTGATAATCCCATATGTAGTAGCCTTTTACAAATTGAGGATTCAAAACTTGAGATATTAGTCAAAAGTGCCTTCTCTTGACTCCATGATAGCAACTTTGATGACAATGACTCCTCGGACTTACTAAGCAACTCCATTTTCAACTTCTATGATGCAAGGGTCCTTCACTTGGTGCTAATGGCCTCTCCATACCCTGCAAAAGATTTCAACTCCGTCATATGCAACCATAATGATAATGAGTGTATAGTTGTCATACATGTGGGAGCATATACATCCAATAGGTAACCAAGCTTCTAAGTGGAAAATCACTGAAGCAATCACCACTGAGGAAAACTGTAAAATGTATGTAATCGACCTCGGGATCAAAGCTCAACGCTCAATGAGAGCACAACCATGCATATATATCAATGGCAAGCATCCATATAACTAGTAGATATTCATAGACAGTCTGTATGCATCAAATACATAAGCATTCCCTAGGTGCTTGTGACGAAGGAAATTCGATATGGCAGCCTCTATACTATGCCAAAATCCCTTCTGCCACAGAGTGAATGAGGTAAGGGCACCACCTAGTCATGGAAGAGCAGACTAGGATGCTATGCAAGAGGGAGAGGATCTTGTGAGGGAGAAGAGAGGAAAACAGAGAGAGAGAGAGAGAGAGAGAGAGAGAGAGAGAGAGAGAGAGAGAGAGAGAGAGAGAGAGAGAGAGAGAGAGAGAGAGAGAGAGAGAGAGAGAGAGAGAGAGAGAGAGAGAGAGAGAGAGAGAGAGAGAGAGAGAGAGAGAGAGAGAGAGAGAGAGAGAGAGAGAGAGAGAGAGAGAGAGAGAGAGAGAGAGTCATCACTGTGGAGGATATGTTTCCCTATGCACTACAACATATGGAAATCTTTGACAAAATAGCAAACTGGGTGGTCCAACTTCAAGAGTTTGATTATACAGTGCACGTTGAAAAAAAAACTCGAGCATGCCTGGCTGATATTTCGACAAACAGGTGCTATGAGAAAAATCTCAGGGTGAAAAGAAAGGACCTTCCACCACCCCCATCCATAAAGACTCTTGTAGATGCTTATAGCTTCTACTTTGATGGTGCATACAAGAGAACTAAGGATATGGCAACCGCGGGCATTTTTGTTTGCTCTCCTTTAGGAGAGAAAATCTATGGTGAAGGAATCATCTTGGAAGGTGTCCACTCTAACAATGAGGCAGAATATCAAGCTTTGATTCATGGTCTTTGTTGGTGTCTTAGTAATTCAATTGAGAGGTTGAATGCTTTTGGAGACTCCATGCTATTGGTAAGGCATATTCAAGATACATGGGCATGCAAAAATACAAACCTCTCTAGTAAAATGAGAGAGGCCAAATCTCTTATGAGAAGATTTAGGAAAGCACAAGTACATCATGTGCCAAGAGACCAGAACAAGGATGCCGACCATCTAGCATCATCAAAGCTGAATGAGTCAATGGTGGGAGCAGTGGCTATCAAACCCCCACTTCAACAAGGCAAGGAAGACTTAGAAGATATTCTACACCTCTTAGAGCAAGGAGAAGCTCCCAAACACCTGACTAAGAGAGAAAGACAGTGGCTAGCTCGGAAGGCTACAAGATATCGCATGGTAAATGATAGTTTGTATTGTCTTGGTAAGGATGGTGTGCTTAGGAAAGTGCCTTCAAAGTGGGAAATTAAAGAAATCTTAAAATCTTGCCATGATGATCTGTGTGGAGGCCACTTTGCACACGACATCACAAGTAGAAAGGTTCTACAAGCCGGCTTTACTTGGCCCAGTCTACATCGAGATGTCAAATATTGGTGTCAAAAATGTGAAGAATGTCAGAAATCAGGACCACGACAGCTCATAGCAGAACCCCAAACCCCAATCAAGGTCTATGGACCCTTTGAGAAGTGGAGAATTGATGCCATAGGGCCTCTACCACGCACTCCATCAGGACAAGAGTATATTATCATGGGGTAAGATTACATGACTAGATGGACCGAGGCTATGCCAACTAGAAGAATAACTGCTAAGGAAGTGAGTAAATTCATCTTTGACCACATTTGTTGTAGGTTTGGTACCCCTCTTGAAATACTATTAGATAGAGGACCAAGGTTTAAAGCTAATGTGGTGGGTGAACTCATGCAAAAGCTAAATATTCAACGACGACACTCCACCCCTTACTACCCTCAATACAATGGATTGGTGGAGAAGGTAAATGGAATGATTTGTGAAATCATTAGCAAACAGGTACATTCAAGGCCCCGAGATTGAGACAACGGGATTGAGACAAGCACCTTAGTGGAGCTCTATGGGCTTACAGAACCTCCTTCAAAACCATGTTAGGATTCACACCTTTAAACCATGTTAGGGTTCACGTCTTTGCATCTAGTTTATGGACAAGAGGCTCTTTTTCCTATTGAGGTGAAATTAGCTAGCCTTCGGGTATTAGGTGGCACAGTAGGCTCTCAAAAGGAGAAGTTGCATCAAAGATTACTGGACCTAGAGAGGCTACAATTGGATCGTGAAGAAGCCATCAACCACTACTCCCAAGAAGCTGAGAAGTGTAGAGAAAAGTTCAACAAGAAGCTAACAGATAAAAACATCAAGGAACACAAACCTCAACAAATATGGCCGAAATTTGGTTACTACAAACATGAGGGCCAACACTAGTTGTTCCATGGAGGTGTAAGCCTTCTCTGAGGCTTTCATGAGGCGGCTGGCAAAATACACAGGCCTCATGAAGGATGTTTTTGGATCTTTTTGTAGGAGAGCAGCACCAATGGCCTATTCTCCCACTCTAGGGTTTACAAAGAATGTTTCTTCCCAACAAGGCTGGAGGATTATAGGAAGTGACCCCAACATTTTCTTTGTCTCCTTAAAATGTCCTTCACTTTGTTCACTCCATACAAGTGTTTCTTGGCGTGTCAGTTTGTTGCAGGGGATATATGGCTTGAGAGAGTAGGTATATAAATCTACCCAAATATCTTAGCTTTTGTAAGAAGGAGAATAATTGTTTGATGGAGGTTGGGGAAGGTAGAGCTAGCAATGTTTCTACATTTTTTGGATCTATCTCAATTCCTTCAATTGACACTACATGCCCTAGTAGTGTAACCTTGCTTTTCCCAATGTGACATTTATCCTTATTTAGTTGTCCACCCAACCTAGCTAAGCGAGTAAATCCTTCATCAACCTTGCATAGATGTATGTTCCTTGAGCTGTAAATACAAAAGTCATCTATGAAAACCCTTATGGACTTACCAAAGTAAGGTTGGAAGACCATATTCATGAATCAGTGAAAGGTTGCTGGGGCATTTGTGAGACCAAAGGGCATGAACCAAAAGGAAAAACAGCCCCATGGTGTGATGAAAGTGGTCTTCTTTTGATCCTCCTTTGCAATTTGAATCTGGAAGTAGCCAGAGTAGCCATCACACACTGTATATTGCTCATGTCCCGCTACTTCATTCAAGATTTCATCCTGAAATGGGAGAGGGAAGTGGTCCCTCTTTGTTGCAGCATTTAGTGGCTTGTAATCTATGCATACTCGTCGCCACTTACCATTTTTCTTTGGCCTCACTACTATTGGGGAGACCCATTCTGAATCTCCCACTGGGTGTATGAATCCTGCATTCAAGAGTCTCTTCACCTCCGTCAATAGTGCATCCTGTTGCACAACTCCCAGTCTTCTCAAGCTTTGTACTACAGGTTTGCTTCCTTCTTTGAGTTGGATGCGATGCTTCACTGTAGTGACACGTAATGTGAGTATAATCAGAAATAAAAAATGATGCATGCTTCTTGAGAACATTCACATAACCCTCCCTTTCTTCATCCTTTATATCCTTGGATATCATCTTCTCTAGGCTAGCATCCCACACATCTTCTCCTTGGATTCATGGGTTGTCTTCTGATGAGGTAGGTTCCTCTAAGGTGACGTCCATAGCTTCGAGAGTGCTATCACTCTCTCCACTTGAACTCTCTTCCTCTTCTACCAATGAG
Source organism: Lygodium microphyllum (assembly GCF_053477565.2). Lineage (NCBI taxonomy): Eukaryota > Viridiplantae > Streptophyta > Polypodiopsida > Schizaeales > Lygodiaceae > Lygodium > Lygodium microphyllum. The sequence goes on along the minus strand of NC_141160.1, from coordinate 129,325,334 downwards.
GAACATCCACTTGAGCTCCACTCATCGGCACACATTTCTAGTTCAAGGTCTCTTGATGCCCACTCTTCAAGTTGTAAACCACCTTTTGATTGTGGCCACCCACCTTACATGGCCTCAACTCCAGATCCCCTGTTGCCTAATCTTGCCTAGCTCTGATGCCCATAAGCCAAGGTCTCCCTAGGATGAGAGGATATCCTTCTCCCTTTACTGGCATCACATAAACATCCACTGATGTAGTGATTCCAAAAATAGAAACTCTCAAAGCTTTCACTACACCCACACATGTGACCGCATCATTGTTGGCCATCTTTGCCCTAAAGGTTGAGGATTCCATTACTTCTAAGCCTAATTGATGCATAAGCTTTTCTATCATGACACAAACCTCTGCTCCACTATCGATGTATATTTTTTGAATCCGTTAACCTTTGATTTGAGCCTCCACTAAAGGCACTATATCTTTGAGGCCATATGCCTTGATTGCACTAACCATTTTACCTTGCCTTACCCTTGTGCTTACCATTTTTGACCATTATCGTCGTAGATTTGGAGAGGCATGAAGTAGTTGTGGCCAAGTAATTTTTGGCCCTTGAGAGCTCACATCTGCTATCAGATCATAAGGCTGTGTCCGAGAACCCAAGGAGAAGTCAGAGATATCAATTTCAGACCTAGTTCGAGTCTTTCTCTTCTTTCCTTCATCTCTAGGTACCCGTGATGTACTTGCCTCATTGATTACTTCCTTGCTTGCCTCAGTTTGGACACGTACTCGCTTGATAGGCATGGTCTCTACTACATCTACCTTCATCTTACCTCTCGCTATTTCTTCTTGGAGCTTTCTATCCCTGACCACCTCCTCTATTTTTATGACATTAACATTTGGTTTAACAGTAGAGGTTTCAGCTTGAACATAAGGTGGTTGTAAAATTACAGGTCGTGACTGCTCTTGCTCTTGAGTCCTAGCACGAGGAGGGCTTATTTATTGTCGAGGACCTCTGGCAAGGTGATCATATCTTCTAGGGTGAGGACAATTGTACATGCCATGTCCATTTTCTCCACAGTCGTAACACAACATCTCCCTTGCATGTCGCCGCATTTGTGGTCGATTCCCACCATTCCCCTCGATAGGTCTTCTTGCACCTTGCACAAGATTCACTCTCAAACCCTCTAGTTGATTAGTAAGATTGTTTATTTGTTGGATCATGTCTTCTTGACCTCTAACAAGGCCTGGTGCATTAGATACATTTAGGGGAACTTGAGAAGCCTCCATAGTTGTGATGTTGTTTCCTAAAACTGCTTGGCTAGCTTGGGCTTGGTAGAGAATCTTTCGATTCTTTTCCCTAGTGATTCTCAAAGCATCTTCAAAAGTGTTTTGAAATTTCACATTTACCTTCTCCTTGAGCAAGGGGTACAAACCTGAAATAAATCGATCCTTTTGAAGGCAGTTTGGAGCTCTCTCACTAGGATTCAGTGAGTCTGACCACTGCCCACAAAGCTTCAAAAAACTCTTTCTCATAAGTTACATAACCATAAGGAGCACTTTGATGGAGGGCCAAAAGCCGTTGCCATAACTCTCCAGCTGAGTTAGTTTGTTAAAATCTCTGCAAGAAAGCTGTCTTCAATCCCTCCCATTCAGCTCTTTGGGCTGGATTTAGAGTTTGGAACCATATTCTAGCTTCTTCCTTGAGCACCAAAGGAAAATCCCTCAACTTTAATGCTTCATCATCCCTCCCAGAGACAAGGAAGGCCATCTCAAAGTTGTCCAAAAAATCCATTGCATTTTTTCCATTGCATCCAAAGCAGCTTGAAAATGCCATGTTGCCTTAGTAGAGTACAAAGATGAACACGTCTAGACTTAAGTTGTATTTTATGAGGGGAAGGATGAATGGGTTCAAAGATACATTGATTTCAGCAAGATGTCTAGGCCCCAGTATGCTTCTAATAATGCCTTGGAATCTAAGCTTTGAGCTGGCTACAATATGAACAGTTTGCATAGCAAGAGGTTGGATTGGTCCATACAACTCGGGTGATTCATGAGAAACTATTATAATAAAATAAAGACATGTACATTGAAGGATGCATTGTAGTCTAGCATTGGGAAGATTACAGGTTCTGGTGATACAAGAATCTCTCTTAATCTTTCAGCCCCAAAGTACATGACAAGACATTGCTGGAAGAAAATCTTCCTCCTATGCATACATTAACTCGGATGTTTTGTATAGAGTGGAAGGTGTAGAAATTCGGGCCATTATTATTATTCATAAGTGGAGACTACTTAAGGGAGTAGAGAGAATGCACTTTCTTGAATTATAAAGGATTTTCCCAAGAGTGTTTCTTTCTGGAATCCACCAACTTTGCTGTATAGAGAATTTGCTCACCAGTGATTGTTCTTGCCTTAGTGTATCCATCCTCGACGACATATATTTCATAAGGTGTGATGGTCACCTTTTCAACCACACCCAACCTTCGAACTAGCAACAGTTGAAGGTAGTCTCCATACTTTGCACCTCTACAAAACTCCACACCGTTCATGCATAGTTGTCCTCCTTTGATGTGGATTAGGCTAGAGGGAGAGTGGGATTTGATGATTTGGAGACAAGGACCTCCCGAAAGGGTCTTCACTTTGTTTGCAAAACACTCACCACAATTATGAGAACCTAGCAATTGATGGCAACATGATTTTTTCTGTTGTGAGAGAATGAAATTCCTAAGGTGAATACTTTTACCCGCATACGTGCCGTCATCCGGTAGGCATACTTCCTTTCTTGGGCTTCCTTGGGAGACCATTGTGGGAGTCGTGGACTTCAACCAACTTCAAAAAGAGTTGGTGAAGGCATTGGAGAAGAGCCACTTGGAGCACTTGTTGAAGAGTATGCACCACTATGTATTGTATCATCCCACATAAGGAGGTAGAGAATTGTGGATGAGAATATCCTCAGCGGGGGACATCAATTTATGACGAAGGAAATTCGGCATGGCAACCTCTATACTATGCCAAACTATCTTCTGCCACAAAGTGAATGAGGTAAGGGCACCACCTAGTCATGGAAGAGCGAACTAGGACGCTATGCAAGAGGGAGAGGAGCTTGTGAGGGGAAAGAGAGGAAAACTAAGAGGGAGAGAGAGAGAGAGAGAGAGAGAGAGAGAGAGAGAGAGAGAGAGAGGGAGATGTTGGGGGTAAAGGCGCCTCTGCCTAGCCGCCCGTGTATTACTACACTGACAGTCACCGCCACTACACACTGCAGGTGACGGGCGCCCATCACCGTCACTTTATTATTTATTCTTTTAGTGACAATTTGAATAAAGGAAGGCCCGGTCACACATTGTGACATTGTCTCTTCCTTTCTTGCTCTTGCTCTCCCACCATAGCTCTTGAGTCCAACCTTCGATCCGTTGCTCCCTTTCAATTGGTATCAGAGCTTTGCTTTCTGACTCTTGAGCTTGGTTCGTGGCATTCTCAGCATCCCATCGACTCCCTACTTGCATTGGGTCTCCTTCTCGACAACCATATTTGACTCCTTCGAGCTCCTGTCACTCCCCGGCTTCCCGAGCACCTTTCTGGCATTGTTGGGCACCTTCAGGGCATTACATAAGAGGTATTTGATCATTTTCTTTAGGGTTTACTTTAGTTTTCAAGTCTCACAGGTTGTAAACAAGATTGGGGCAGCCACCATTGAAGCTTACTTGCTTCATATCTCACTTGCCTTTGAACAAGACTTGCTAGAGCTTGTTTGAGGCCTTCCTTGGCTTTAACCGGACCCCTTCAAAGCTTGGCCACCATTTTTTGTAGCCCCAGGACTAGCATTTACAATTGGTGGAATCACATAGCTCTCCCATATGCGTCTTCAACATTGACAGTCACAACAGCTGCTCTCCCCCTCCATTGGCACTTGGAAAGGCTCCATTTCGGGCATATGAACATGCTTTGATGCTTGGTTTTGATTGTTGATGTGTTGGCATAGCATTTGGACTGATTTAACACTATTTTGGGACTGTCATAACAATCCACAGGCAGTTTATGACAGTGTTACACTGACATTTGATGCTACAGCTTGTTTGGCATTGTCATTTGATGCCCGGATGTTAGGGGAATGTATGCCTATTGTTTGGCAACCATTTGGAGCTGATTTTGGTGCTGAAATTCTCAGTTTTGAATAGTACATCACTACTGTACACAGTTGGGCTGAAGTCATTTTACTCATGTATACTTATGCCTATGCTTTTCAGGCTATGTTTCGGGCCTATATGGTGATGTATTGACACTTGGGGCTCGACATAGAGCTTGGTTTTGATTCGGGATCGTTGGTTGAGATTGAGCTCACTTTGTAAAGCATTTAGATGCTCTGTCTTGGATGTACTTATGGCATGTATGTTGCTTATGTCTGACCAGTCTTGACATGCTTAGCCTATGCCATTACTACATGCTAGTTACATTGTTTGGAGCCTATTGCTACTGGAGCTCGGTCTTGGCTTGACCTTGGATTATCGGAGCTTACTTGAGCTATTTATTGGCTTGCCAGAGTTGTATCTTGGGATGTACTTGATGTCTTACATGCTTATAGATGCTACATAGGGATGCTCTACTGCCTACATGTTCGGGATGTACTATTGATGTATTGTATTGGACTTATGTCATTGGCACTGTGTCTTGCCTTGGCTTGAGCTCTTGAGCTCGTACATACGGCTTTTGTGCCAGTGGGAGCATTCTTGAATGCTTATCAGACATTGAGCAAGTGGTACTTTTATGCATTGAGCCATTACATGCTATTGAGCAGTTACAAACACTTGAGACTTTGGGACTTCTTACCTTTTGGGATGATACATCATATGTCTTGGTTCACTGTATGCTTATGAGCTAAGTCTCAGTTTTGGATTCGTATCTTTGTGAACTGACACCTACTTGTGTCAAGTTTTGGTAGTGGCAGGAACACTTTGCCCCGTTGACTGGGCTGTGTGCCTACTCACTGACAGATGTTTGTATGACATACTTGGGTGTTGGATTCATGCTTATCAACCATCACATGCTTATGCTATGGCCGGATGATGCCGGCTTTGGTCTTGGCAATCTGATTGCCTTGGGATTCGATTTTGGCATTGTTAGCTCTCTTTTACTGAAATCTGAAATTTATTACAACAAGCATATATGTATGGACTGACATGGATTTTTCATGTTGAAACACTCTGAAATTATGTACTTTCACTAGTACTTGGTGGGCAGCAGCTTTGGTTCCACTTTCTTCGCCATTTTTCCTCGATTTTGGTGATTTTTTTTGTCATTTTCTGCAGTAAATAGCAAGCAATTTTGAACTGTCTATAGTCTTCTAGCTTGCATTATGGCGAGTTCGTCCACTGATCATGCTATTTTCAACATCACTAAGCTTGATGGTACGAATTACTCTTATTGGAAGAGCCAGATTTGGTAGGTGTTGGTGCAAAAATCGCAGATCAAACCTTTGAGGTTAAGTGGGCATCCGTCTGTAACTATGCCAAATGAGGAATGGCTTGAGCTTGATGAGTTATGCAAGTCCACTATTGTATTGTCTCTCACAGAACAGGTTCACTATAATGTCTTTGAGGAAAAACAGAGTGCATGGCAGTTGTGGGAAAAGATAAAAAATCTCTATGATAAGAAAAGTCCAATGAGTCAGATGTATTGGCTGAAGCAGCTTATGGATTTGCGCATGAAGGAGAATGTGACTATGTCTGCTCACTTGAGCCAGTTCCATGCTATACTCAAGAACTTGACTTCGCAGGACATCACTTTTGCAGAGGATGTCACTTCTCTTTTCTTGCTTGCTACTCTTAATGAGTCATGGGATGTATTCCGCACTGCATTATATGTCTCTACTGCTACCTTGAAATTATGTGATGTTGAGAGTGCTCTTCTGCAGGAAGAGGTTAACCGTAAGAATTTGGATGCCTCTCGTGTGTCTCATGCTATGACAGCTAGAGGTAGGAAGGATGGATATGGAAAGCATGGCAGTGGTAGTGGCCGTGGACGGGATTCTCAGAAATCTCCGTCCAAGTCTCGTGGGAAGTCATGTAGCAAATCCTGTTTCTAGTGCTTCGCAGATGACAGAGATACACTCTATGTATGCACAATGTTGGCTCTTGGACTCAGGTGCATCCTTTCATGTGACACCTTACCGAGAGTGGTTTCATTCATACCGTATTTTTTTGGGTTCTGTGCGCTTGGGTGATGACAGCTCTCTTGATATTGTGGGCATTAGTGATGTTAGGCTGCAGTTTTATTCTGGCAATAGTTTTGTTATGTAGGATGTACGTCATGTACCTGCTTTGACACGCAGTCTCATGTTAGTTGGACAACTTGATGATACAGGATATCATGTATGTTTTGGAGACTCTGCATGGAAGATCACTCATGGAAAACTTGTGATTGTGAGAGGTGCCAAGGCTAGCAATCTCTACCCCTTGATTGTATCAGCTTCTTCCCTTGATCATATTTTGTCTCTGGGTTCTATCCCGCATGTATCTCCTTGGCATGCCCGTTTGGGCCATATGTCTTTGAAGGGATTGAAAATGCTTTCTGGTTTGCAGTACTTACCGCCCCTTGATTGTGCATGTTTTGATTCATGTGAGCATTGTCTTTATGGCAAGCAGACTAGGTCTATGCATAAGAAGTCTGGTAGGCCACGCATGAATGAGCCCTTGGCATTGGTACATTCGGATGTTTGTGGGCCCATGCATTATGAGTCTATGGGTGGTGCAAAGTATTTTGTTACGTTCATAAATGAATTTTCACGAAAAGTTTGGGCTTATCCCATTAAGCTGAAATCCGATGTCTTGGTTGTGTTTCAGAGATGGCTTGCATTGGTTGAGAACCAGTCTAGGTATATGCTAAAATGCCTAAGGATAGATAATGGGGGTGAGTATGTCTCACGTGCTTTTGAGTAGTTATGTGATGAGAGGGGTATTAAGCATCAACTAACCGCCCCCTACACCCCCCAAGAATGGTTTGGCTGAGCAGATGAATAGAACCATCCAGGAGCGTGTACGCAGTATGCTTAGCCATGCAGGCCTACCACAGAGCTTTTGGGCTGAGGCAGTTAGCACAGTTGTGCATGTCATAAACAGATCATCCTCTAGTGGTTTAGATTTCCAGGTTGCAGAGGAGGTATGGATTGGAAAACCTCCCTCTTATGCGCATCTTTGTGTCTTTCGATGTGAGGCATTTTGCCATGTGCCTAGGGACAAGAGAAGTAAGCTAGAACCCAAGAGTGTCAAATGCATTTTCCTTGGTTATGGGGATGCAGGCAAGATGGGTTATCGTCTCTCGGATCCGCAGGTGTGGAAAGTCATCCATAGTCATGATGTAGTCTTCCATGAAGACACAATGCATAGGTAGCCTGAGAGAGTTGTTAAGATCCACAGGGTCATATTTTAGGAGGAGCAGAGAGCTCCCGCCGCATAGCCAGTTGGATAGCCTACAGCTGCAGCAGATGCTCATGGTTAGGGTATTGGATAGGGAGTTGGGCAGGCAGTAGAGTCTACCGTGAGACGGTCTACTAGAGACAGACGTCCACTTGATAGATTTCAACCCTTGATGCATTATGTCTTAGTTACAGATATAGGAGAGCCTTTCACCTATGATGAGGCTATGAGCAGGGGTGACAGCCACTCCTGGGAGAGGGCTATGCAGTCTAAGATAGACTCCCTGCATAATAATGACACTTGGGATTTGGTTTCCTTGCCTACAGGCAAGAAGGCTTTGCCATGCAAGTGGGTGTACAAGCTAGAAAGTATCCCTGGACACCCCAAGCCAACATACAAGGCTAGATTGGTAGCAAAGGGTTTTAAGAAGGAACATGGTGTGGACTTTGATGAGGTATTTTCTCTTGTGGTTAAGATGACCACCTGTGCTTAGTCTTGGTTTTGGTTGCTCAGCTTGACTTGGATTTATACCGTATGGATGTCAAGATGGCTTTCTTACATGGGGACTTGCATGATGAGATTTATATGGAGCAGCCTAAGAGCTTTGCAGAACCTGGCAGGCAGCACCTACTGTGCAAATTGAAGAAAAGTCTTTATGGCTTGAAACGAGCACCTAGGGAGTGGTATCATAAGTTTGATGCCTTTATGCAGTCATAGGGCTACAGTCGGAGTGCTATGGATCCGTGTCTTTACATGAAGAAAGCCCGTGATGGTTCTTTATTGATTTTGGTCTTTACATGAAGAAAGCCCATGATGAGCTAGATGCTCTTAAGGCTCATTTCAAGAAGAGCTTTGAGATGAAATATCTGGAACATGCCGCTCACATACTTGGTATGTGCATTAGACGCGACAGGCATCAGGGACTCCTCTACTTGTCACAGAGGGAGTACATTCATAAAGTCCTTGAGCGCTTCCGCATGCAGGACATAAAGCCTATTGGCTATCCATTGCCTTCTTATGTGAAGGTATCACAAGCTGATTATCCGCAGATAGATGAGCAGAGGGCCGAGATGACCAAGATTTCCTATGCATCCATAGTGGGCAGTCTTATATATGCCATGATAGCCACTCGTCTAGATATTGCCTTTGTAGTTGGTGTTGTGGTACGCTATATGGCTACACCTGGCAAGAAGTATTAGGATACCGTGAAGGGTATCATGAGGTACCTGAAGGGCACTGCAAATATGTGCATATGCTATGGCAACCAGGATACAGGAGTTGTGGGGTGCACTGACTTTGATTATGCAGGGCATGCAGATAGTAGGAAGTCCACTTCCGACTATGTATTCACCTATGCTGGAGGTGCTGTTTCTTGAATCTCCAGGGTGCAGAAATGCACGGCCCTTTCTACTATAGAGGCCGAATAAATTGCAGCCACACTGAGGCTTGCAAGGAGGCCATTCGGTTGGGTCATTTAGTTGTTGACCTTGGTATTGATGCTATCCCTACACTGCATTGGGATTCTATGAGTGCTGTTCAGTTAGCCAAGAATCTGGTCTTCCATGCAAAGACAAAACACATTGAGGTGAGATATCACTTCATACTTGGGGTCATTGAGGACAAGTCTGTTGATCTTGTCAAGATCTCGACTGACCAGAATCTTGCAGATCTGCTCACGAAAAGTCTCTCTACAGAGTGCTTTTCCTTCCTCAGAAGGTTGATGGGCGTGGGATGAGGATGTCTTTCCTCATCCTGTTGTACATGTGTATATGTTGTACTGTCTTTTTTCTTTTTCTTTTCACTCCTTACTAGGGCAGATTCTCCTTTAAGTGGGAGGTTGTTGGGGGTAAAGGCGCCTCTGCCTAGCCGCCTGTGTATTACTACACTGACAATCATCGCCACTACACACTGCAGGTGGCAGGCACCCGTCCTCACCGTCACTTTATTCTTTATTCTTTTAGTGAAAGTTTGAATAAAGGAAGGCCCGGTCACACATTGTGACTGTTGGAGTTTCCATTTCTAGTCTCTCCCTTTCTTTCTCTTTCTCTCGCGCCATAGCTCTCGAGTCTAATCTTCGATCCGTTGCTCCCTTGAGAGAGAGAGAGAGAGAGAGAGAGAGAGAGAGAGAGAGAGAGAGAGAGAGAGAGAGAGAGTGTGTGTGTGTGTGTGAGAACTACAAAAAATAGATGAATCAATAAAACTTAAGAGGGCACAAGAGATGGAGAACCCTCAAGACATAACCAATATACACAATATTGATACCAATATCATGGGCTTATTACACTATAGAGCATGCATAAGCTATAGTAAGGGAATGAACTGCATGAGCTCATGAGAGAGAATGGGGAAGGCTCAATAGGGTTGAATAAGGCCTATTGGCTCTCTCTTTCAAATTACAAAGGAGAAGGCCTCTTTATATAGGCTTTGAGAGTGTTTAGGGAGGAGGTTAAGATAGAATAGGAATTAACACCACCAAAGCTGCATTAAGGCAGTTCCACCAATGTGGAAGCTCCATCTAGATGTTTTGTTTACCAATTTTGTACTTAATCAAGTTTCATCATAGGTGAGTTGTCTCCATTCTCCCCCTCATAGCTTGAGTCCAAGAGCTCTCTTATAAAAAAATATAGAGAATCTTCATAAAATAAGATCATATCTAGCAATAATGGAGAGAGAGTAGTGAGAATTCATGCATTACTACTACAATTAAGGATGATTTGAGGATTCATACATTACTACTACAATTAAGGATGATTTGAGGGTGATTTAGGAGGGGAATTCTAATGGTTTATTAGCTTGAGAGAGAGGAGAAGAGAAGGGAAAGGGTTGGGAGTCTAATGAATGATGTTTTATGGAAGTGTTAAGTGTGGGGAAGAAAATGTGGGTGTGTATAAAATTGGGAGGTGGTCTCCACCGCAGTTGGGAAAATTTGGCGTCCACCATTTTGGCCATATCTCTTGACTCGTAGCTTCAAAAAATTATAAAAAAATACCAGCTAAAACTTCAGCTCACGCGCTACAACTTTTATTTTGAAAAGTGTTTTTGGATCAGAGTGGAAGTATTTTTAAAAAATCTTACAAAATCATGTGCCTGATTTTTTTTCTACTAATACTTCCAAGAAGGGTCCCATTTCTTTAAATTATCATAAGGCTCCAAAGCCATGACAGTATGAGTCTCACATGCCCTTTGGATAGCTCCAAATCCATTTCATGTCTTTTCTTTTTACATTATATATTTTCCCTTCACATTCCTCCATTGATCTTTACTCCACCCCCCCTTGGTAAATCGATCCATGAAATATTTCCATCTAGTGATTTCTTGGATTTCCCAAGAGGTTGTTCCCACCCTCTTCTTTATTTCAAACCTTCAAACGTACAAAAAATAAACAAAGTGTTAGACAAATATTTTTTTGTGATTTCTATCACTTGCTTTTGATAGGGTATAATAGGAAGAAACCTTCCAAATGTGAGTTAAACAAGCTCTAATAATCCAAAAGCCTTTACTAAGTCTCAATACGTTATTTTGGAATCAAAATCTCTTTAGATAAGCATCATTAGAGCCTTAAACAATGAAATAAATTTTGCTCCAAATAGTAAATAGCAATTTATCCAAAATTATGAAGTAATGGTTGAGCTATACTTCTGAATGTGAGAATTGTAACTATCACAGAACTAGAGGAGAAGGACAAGAAAGCAGGGGCACTAGCCTACCTACAAATAACCATGACTGCTCAAAAGGAATACACCTTTGATGTGTTAATTGATGAGGGAACTGACTTTAATATCTTAATGTATGATCACTGGACCGCCCCAATTGCAAATGTGGGAGCTTTTGCTCAACCGCCAAGACCCACAGACTGCTTGTTGCTCAAGCATTTCAAGCCAAATGCCAATGGCTACCTCTCACATAGCCGTACGTGCTCTCAAACCTACAAGTGTAGTGAGCTTACCTCAATGCCCGATCGAATACCCTTCTCTCTCTCACACACCAGTGTAGCTCCATGATTTGAGATGCGAGCTCAAGCAATCCCAATCCTCCACCTTCAAGCTCCATGCTCCATAGCCATGTGCACGAGATGAGAGAAGAAGATGAGGAGAAGATGGAGAGCTTCTCCACCATGGTCCCCCACCCTGACACAATCTCTCCCTCACACTCTCTCACTCCCTCTCTCAAGCACAAGCACAAGCAAGTAAGAAGAAGAAGAAGAGAGCCACTTTTGCCACACACCAAGAATGAGCTTCTCTATTTGCTTTTTGGCTTTTATACATGCCCTTATCCTTTTGGGAACCCATTCGCGTTTTCACATGACTAGCCATCTTGCCAAGGTCCTCTTTTCCTATTCCCTTTATTTACATTATGCCTTCACCTATATGCATGTCTACACTTTATAACTTGCATAGAAGGGAGCTTGGTACTCTTTTACAAAAAATTGGGGGACACCTTTACATTTTAAAATGTGCCTTTGTCTTTGCCTCAAATTTTAAGGTTTCCCTTGCACTTTTGCATTTTCTACTCTTATCCTTCTGTCGGTCCACCTTTTTCATTTTTCTCTAGATTTTTAAATTTTATTTTGCTTTATTTTTATTTGTCTTGCACTCGGGTTAACATTGCCCCCTCCTAGTTGAGTGCCAGTCCCATGGCACTTGTGAGACTTTGTTGATGAGGGCTCAGATGATTGAAGGGTGGTCATGTGAGTCAATAATGGAGTTTTTGTGGGGATTGGACATGGGAGAGAAGCATGTCAAAATTATTGAGGTTGTGGAGACCGAGGGTATAATGTGTGGGTGATGGGGACCTCCGATATCAGTGGTTGGGGGCACAAGTTGTTGCATTCACCTGAAAACAAAAAGAGAGTGCACTACACATGGGGAGTGTGCCAAAATCATTATCGTGTAGTGCATTATGTCCATGCTAGTCAAACTAGGACTTGGGTTAGCTCAGGGTGTTGTCCCACACTTGAGGACCTACTTTGTGCTTAGGGAAAGTATAGAGGGTGTAGCTTAGGGAGACATGCCTAACCACAGGTGAGTATGGCCTCCCTAGGTGTGTACTTTCCTTGATGTGCCTAAGTGTGAAGTGGGAGCAAAAGGGCTAGGGGGTTAGGGATGGAGCCAGCTAGCTAAGGCCATCTTGTTTTCTCACTTTCTACTTGATTTTCTTTTCTTTCTTTGCTATTTTCTTTACCTTTTTTCTCTTTTCTTTTTCTCTTTTTGTTTTTTTTAAAAATGTACACGAGGAACTAGTCCTTGTGTTCTTGGTCATGGGAGGAAGAGGTTGGGGGTTTAAGGGACTTACTAAGAAAGTCTTGATGTACATGTAGTCCTTTAGATTCATACATACATTTAGAGGGGTTGTTGAAAAAAATCGATAACTACACCTAGTAAATTGGCTGTCGTTCATGTCCTTTAGTAGGGCCGTGTAAAAGGATGGAAGGAGGGTGGCTCTCATCATGAGCCTAGCCATTGCGCAACTATCTATGCATGTGTTCAAACAAAAAAAACAAGGGTAGTAGGCGATATTCATGAGAGGTAGGTTCTTGCTTAAGTAAAACTCTAAGCAGCTTAAGATAGTTACACGTTGTAATGAAAAGAGGATTGAGACAAGTAGAGAATTCACTAAGGAAATGGGAGATGGAGGGCCCTATGTCATTCTTGGAGAATGTAAGGGATTCCTCTAGCTTAGTAGCACTTATGTTATTGTAATGTGCTCGCCTCTCAAATCGCGGGACATGTCTTAGCAGCCCATCGAGAGATCAATCTAGAAGATGCTGCTCGACACTCCCAAGGAATGACACGGGGTTTGCCAACTAGGGTCTCTCGAGTCTATCCCACAATGAAACTTATCCGGCCGTTCCCACTAGGATCGACCTGAAATCCGGGTTCCTAGCACTCGAGTCTTCCTAACAGCCTTCTAGCGTCGGTCTACAGCCGCTCCACTTTGCGTAGATACAACTGGACCCAAGCGGACTCATACCGCACTTGAGAGAATGGGAAACGAGAGGGATGCATTGCTCAACCTCTCTGCCCATAGGGCATAGTTCCATTCCGGTCCCCTAAAATGGTATGAATCAGGATTCTATGATCAGGATGCCAGGCGTACATATAGAACATGGTAATGTAAAGGCTCCATTAACTGATCTAGGTGGTACGTGGTCTTACATGATAAAGGTGATTGAGGATTGTTGCATCCAAATGAGCATGACCAATAGCATCAAAACAAGTGGGTTCAACATCCTCAACCACCTTTACTATATAAACATAATGGCAAGCTGCATAACCTTCAAAATCAAATCTTTTAACATGGTATATGATCTTGCTAGACCTATGTACCATTTGATCACTCAATGGAGCCTTTACATTACCATGTTATCTCTGTAAACTTGGTGTTCTGACTGAAGGAATACCAAGCTCATTATCCAAACTCTCTAAACCAATGGAATCTCTATCAAATTCCAAATGACTAGTAGGCGCATCATTACCATCTGACACTTTCTTCTTCCTTTTGTCTTTACCTACAACACTTATAGATGCACCTAAAGATGTGGGGCTATTTATTAGTCTCCCAAACCAAGGGCTAACTATAGATGTAGTACCGAATGATATTTCTAGTCCACTAACACGTTGTGATTCTTGCTTTTCTTTCTATATATAACTATCATGATCATGATCATCATCGAATGCATCACCACTAGATGTATACCAATAAGTGCTCATCTCATAAAAAAGTAACATCCTTGCTCACTTTGAAATCACTTGTAATAGGGTTATAAACAAGATACCCTTCTTGTTCTAAAAGAGTATCCAATAAAAATATATTTTTCAGCCTTTGGATCAAGCTTCTTTCATAGCTCATCTGGCACATGAACATATGCAATATAACCAAACACTTACAAGTGTGACATATTGGGCTTCTTGCCCTGTAAAGTATTCCTCGGTGGTCATTCCATGAACTATAGCTACTTATGGGAGTTTTGTTCATAATATAGAGAAGAGTATGAACAACTTCATACTAAAATATTTTGGCATTTATTTTCAACCATCAATGCTTCTGCAACTTTTGCAATATATCTATTTTTCCTTTAAGTATCCCGATTTTATTGTGGGATATATGTGCAAGTAAACTATCTCTTTATTCGATGATGAGACCTCAAAAAGTCACTAAACTCATTAGGGAGATACTCTCCCACTCCATTTGACCTCAATCACTTGACTTTCAAGCTTGTTTCTATTTTAACAGTAGCCTTGAAAGTTTTGAAGTACTCAAATACATTAGTATTTTCCTTCATGAAGTACACCCCCACAAATTTCTTGAACAATCATCAATAAATATGACAAAATATCTGCCATACCACAAGAGATATGTTTTGTATAGGCCCCCAAACATCTATATGTACAGCATAAAGTATATTCATGCTTACATATCTATCATGTAAAAAAGGTTGTCTTGCTATTGCCTGCTTACCAAACTAACATGCTTCACACACTTAATGAAATTTCGCAACCCTATAACCAATTCTTTGGATTGCATTAATTTTAGTCTTTGCATATTTGCATGTCCAATATGTTTGTTCTATATTTCAATGTCTGCAAAACCACTCCTTTTCCTTTAGCATATATAGCAGTATTCATAGCAAGAATTTCAACTTCTAAAGTGAACATGCAGCCAACTTTACTTCCTTTTGTGACCAACTTGCACATATCATTAAAATCTTCCACAAAGTAGCCTTTTACATCAAATTGAACTTGCAACCCTTGCTCTATCATTTGACAACAGACACTAAATTCTTTTGTGATGGATGGAACATGTAATACATTTGACATATTCTTTGTTTGACCATTATGCAAGGACAAGGGAATCTTTCCAATATGTGAAATTGGATGGTATGAATCATCACCCGTCTCAATATAACTTGGATTTTGTAAATCTCAAATCCTTTTAAACTATGACTACTTAGCTTGAATCAACATATCATACAACATCATGTGTCCCCTTTCATATAACAACATTCATTATGTACTGCATAACAAACAGATGCTCATTTTTATTTTCAGCGTGTCATGACAACAATGCATAGTTTTCTTACTAAAATTTACCACTATAGATAACATCCTTCTTAGCATAACAATGGGCTACAATATGACCCGTTTTGACACAATAATGAGAAACAATGCTAGAATTGTCAGAACTTCTCTTCTACCATCCATCTCTTCCTCTAAAGCTCCCCCTACCTTTCAAGTTTCCACAACCTCTTGAAACCTGCATTTCATTGAACTGTCAATTTAACATGTTTTGTTTTTTATCACTAGTGCATCCCATATCATGGTCTCTTGAAGAGGATCTTCCATGTTCCCTTTCTAAACTTGAGTAAGATTCTTAAACCTATTCACTACTTCTTTGTAGATGATTCAGCATGTATGTTGATCTCTTCAATGATCATAAGAGAGACCAACTCATCAAAAACTAGAAACGGCTTTCGTACTATGTACATAGAATGCCTCACTTTTAAAACATACTTATTTATAGATATCTTTCCTTTTTTCAAGGTATTTAACTCTTTTTGAATTGAATCTTTCGTACATTTGTGTTTATTGAAAACATATTCTCAAAGATTGTCCAAGTTGCATGTAAAGTTTTTGCATTTTTTATATTCCCCAATATAGTACTATCAATGATTGCAGATAGCCAATGACTGCAGACATCCACTACATCATATTTTTGTCTTTTGCATTCCATTCTTTCTACACCCTTAATTCATCTACAGTTGTCATAGGGTCACTTAGCTTTGGTTCATTTTCTTCACTTGAAACAAACTCAAAGAGGCCTTTTTTGATAAGGAAATTTGTCACAGGAACTTCCATGATGGGTAGTTTTTCTTATCTAGCTTCTCAATGATGGGGTTTCCACTGTTCTATGCCATTATCACAAAATTGATACAAAACAACAAGCAAGTCTTTTGCAACATTTTATGACAAATGATCAACAATACACCAAGCAACCTTTTTTATTGATTGCTTAACAATACATATAATCCACAACTTATTTGCATATAAAACTTGTGTTTGCTTCTTGATAAATACCTCAAAACTTACAGATTCAAAATTTATAACCTTTGCATCTACTTTTGATCAATATAGCTGAAATTGCAATATTTGAAACTACTATCCACAACCTTGCGAGTCTAAAATGGGGCTCAAAACGGTCTCAGATAACCAAAAAAGTAACATTTCATTGCACATCAAATATCACAACAATCTAATATTTTTGCTTTGCCCTGCTTTTGGTGCCTCCACAAGCTCTATCCACCAAGAGAAATATTAGAAGAGTGAGAGAGCTTCTTGCCTATTGTTTGCTTGCTCGAATCCTTGCTTCTTCTTCTTCACTTCAACCTTCAAAACCATCCCTCTCTTATGACACCACTTAGATACTATATCAAGAATTGCATGGTGGGGAAAATTGCTTGAGCTATTGCACCAGATACACACCATATACATAAGAGAAAGGCCACTCAAGAACACGAGAAGAGAGACAGAGGCTAAAAAATTTCTTGCTAGTATTTTCTTTTTCTTTCTCACACAATACAATGTACACAAAGTATAAATATTATATAATATGAATTAGCCTACTAAGTCAAATAGTTCACAATTGACTATATTTTTCAACTGGCACTATAAGTATGCCGGCTGTAGATAGATGTAACAACCAAATATAACAAGTCAGTGGCCATGTCAGGATTGTAATAACCATCAACATGCTAGGTGTAGATATGTGGACCCATCTAACCAAGCAGTCCATCATCAATGTCCACATCTGTTGAGCTTTCCATCTCAACATTTTTTTTAATCTATCATTCAAGTGGACTTGTACATGATTATACCCTAAAGATTTGAATAAAAAGTTGCAAGCTTCCTTTCCTATCACTTGCTCAATCATGTGGTCTATATGGGGCAGAGGTTAATGGTCTCTCAAGGTTACATAATTCAATTTCTTATAATTAATGCATTCTTAGATTTTATCCTTCTTCTTGAGTACCACAACAATTGGTGATACTACCTAGTCAATATGCTTAATTTCATACGTGACCCTTGCTTTTTACAAATTTTTAATCTCTTCCCTAACATGATGGGGATAGTGAGACTTCATAGGATAGGGTCTCTACTTCATAGGCCTGGCATTAGGCTTTAGTGGAATTTTATGTGTAAGGACTTGTGGTGGTACACCCTTAAGGTCAAAGTAGCTCCATGTAAATATGTTTTGATATCCCTTTAACAAATATACTAACAATGCTTCATCCTCTTTGCTGATGAGATCCTTAACAATATATATGGACTTCAAGGATTCCCTTGGCTTATATTCATTTCTTTGACCCTAGATAGTCCCTCAATGGGTTAATTGGATGTGTTATCATCTTTAGCCCCAATAAATATGACTAATCAATCATTTTTCTTAATATTTGTGAAGCGAGGTGGTAGATCATGATGTTTCTTTTGACTCCAAGATTCTAACACAACACTGTATGCATCATGCTTCAAGTGTTTTCACCTTAGATGGATTGGAAGTTTAGTCCTGGATCTCAAAGATTAGGATGGTTGGGGGATTTTTTAGTCAAAATCATGATCTCCTTCTATATCAAAGTTAGAGCTTGTCACAGTGTCCTCCTAGACTTGGTCTTGCTCATCCTTGGCTAAGAATACCACTAGGTCAACACATAGATCATCAATGTGATGCGTGTTTTATTGATGATCAATAACTTTGAGATAGTCAAGCCATTCCAATTTAGACATGACTTTGACAAGCCTAGCATCAATAAGAATACTCTCAAATTGTGAGGACTTTGAGTCAAAGTATATTTGTTGATGGTGTGACCATCAGTTTCATAGTCCACTGAGTGAATCAGAATCTTCATTGTCTTGAATTGATAGCTAGTCCTTTGAGTCCCTTGACTCTTTAGATTCTATGCCTTGATCTTAAATCAACGAGATAAAGAGATTATTATGGAAGTCATATATGACTTGGTATAAACTTGGTCATTACTGTGTGGGAGTTCTTCAAAGATAGTCAAATTTGTATATGATTGATTGTAGAAATGTGGCCTCCATTGGCTAAAGATTTTTCACAATTCAAGCCTATGCATCGGGGTTTCAAAACACTAGAATGTGGTGGGTGCTAAGTTAGGGGCCATTATAAAGAGAGGCATTGAAGTTAAAGGTTGGAGGATAAGAGCTATAGTATCTAGCGTATCTTTTTGACTTATGCATTCATGGGTAGATCGATACTCCAACTCCTTAGTGAATGGAAATTCTAAGATTGCAAGGATATGCATATAATCTTGCTCATCCTTAAGGAGGAAATATATCTAGCTAATGGTTTGTCTAGAGTGGTGGTGGTTGAGGGTCATTAGACTCACCTTTTAATAGTGCAAAGATAGCATCTATATCAATGAGGGTTGTTTTTAAAGATTATATCTCAATGCATATTGTCAATATTGTCCTATATCAATTGTCTAGATTTCCCTATCACTCTATATCAATAGTGCAAACATAGCATCTATATCTCAAGTTAGCATCTATATCAATGGTCTGGATTGATATATGAATAGAGGATTTTATCTCAAAGCTAGCTACTATACTTGGTCTGGATAGGGCTCATCCTTGCCAATAGTCTCTTTTGCAATTTGTGATGCTATTGGGGCACTTTTCACACTAGAAGCTAGAGTACTTTGTGGAATGGAGGAGAGGCCTTTGCTCTTAAGTTTGACTTCAGCTCTCTTTATCCTTTTCTTGGCACTCTTCTTGCCAATCATTGAGCCATTTAGTGTTGTAGGGCCTTTGATGCTAACTCCCCCTACTTTTCTTTGTGCATGAATGATGGCGTGAACTAGAATGTGAGTACTATGTTTGTTATTAATCATCTCGACTACAAACAAGCTTGAGGGTATTAAAGACACAATGGCATTGCTTGCCACTTTCATGTGTTGTGGACACTCAAAGTACATGTGTGTGACTCCACATTCAAGTTGGTGGTGCTAATTCATTTTGTTTCCCTTAGCTTGCTCAAACTTTCATGAGCATCTTGTGGATATGTATCCTTGCTACCCGCAAGTCCAACAGGAATTAGGGTCCCTAGTGGAAGGCACTCCTTGCCCGTGGTCATCCTAACATCATGATCAAAACATGTATGTAACCCATAAAGCTTGGGTGTCCTTCTTTATCATAGTAGATGAAAGGCTTCATGTATTGATCATTCTCAGTTGACTTCTCTATGAAGTGAATAGGAACATTGCTATAGGCAGATGTGTGATGATGGGGGATTGAGGTATTCCTAAAGGATTGAATTTCACTCTTTGCACACTCGCTTAGTATTTTGGAGGGGCCTTTTTCATGGCATCTAGAGCTATGAACTAGGTGTATCCTTTTTCACCTAGGCAAAGCCTGAATCCTTGAGCCTGTTTGGCATTACCCACAAGGTTATTTTCCTAACACACTGGTTTAAATTGTTCAATGAAACTATAAGGATTGTTAGTGGCTCAATATTTGTTAGCCATTAAAGGGCTCTTTGCTCGGTCTCTATGGGTGAGCATACTTTCTATCCAGATTAGAATGATTTGTGTGACATGTATGTCAACTTGCATGAGGGGTCAAACATTCTTCTTTGCACAAGATCTGAGAGGGAGCCTTGTGATGATACAATTTTTCTTGTGTTGAATAACATCATGCAAATGCTATCCATTTCTACTTACAAAATGGCAAGCAAAAGATTGGTGGCATTGTTGATGAGATCAACCAAGCACTTGAGGGTGAGAGTTTCTTGTCCTTTTAGCTCTATTAGCCTCTGTTATAATGCTCCAAAGTCTTGTTTGAAACATGAAAGCTTGTAGCTTTCTAGAAGCTAGTATCAACAATGGCTTGCAAATCATTAGAATTACCTCCCAAGTTATCCATAGCACTAGCTACAATCCCCATGGTCTCTAAGATGACTAGGTTCATCATGTGATTTATGAGGTCACACACATGTGTGTTTTCTAAATCAAGAGTGTGACTAGGACTGGAGTCGCTATCTACTGATAGGTGGAGTATGAAGCTCATGACAACTTCTTAAGTGCATGCAACTCTTGCACAGATCCTAATTTGTGGGTTAAGAATGTACAATGGCTATTACTTTGATTGTATGTGTCAAAAATATGTGATTTTTCTTTTGTTTTATTTTGGTTTTGTGGTTCTTTTATATTTTTTGGTCCTCATTTTTTTTGAAAGAAATTACATACAAAAAATATCATTGTAGGATACACCCTAGTTCTGACATGCAAGTGTGTGCATCACGCAATGAGTGGTTGCAGGTTAGTGCAGTGTTGTGCATGTATCTAGGTGCAAGGTTAGAAGGAAATGCAATGTGTCCTAAGATGAAAAGTGACTATTTGTGGATGCACATACATGCACACAAATAGCTATAGGTACACTCACATATGCAAAGATGCTCACAAGGATACATGAATGCACGCGTGTAACCAAATAGCTATAGGTACACTCACATATGCAAAGATTCTCACAAGGATACATGAATGCATACGTGTAACCACACATGTACACTAATGCTCACTTGTATTCATTTGTGCTTGTGAATATACCTTAGTGCTGGTATGTGTGCAAGATGCTAGGTGAAATTCCCCTAGTGTAATTATATGTACTAACCTAGTATTGCAAGGTGAATGCATGGTGTTCGTGGGTACCTACTGAATTATGCAAGTGTACTGCTGCATACATCATGATGTTTTTACGTGCAGTAGTAAGAATTCTAAGTGCTGTGAGTCCTAGAGTGGGTGCTAGCTATATGCAACAGTATTCATAAGCACACACAAGTATCCACAAGTATGAACGAATGCACACTAGTGCACATGGTTGCACATGCATGGTTACTAGTGTTTACTTGTGTTGAAGGGTGTTCCTTAGGTATATTTCAGAGTGCAATGTATCTATGTGCACTTGTGTTATGGATGGTTATCTAGTGTATGATTGAGGTCTTAAGAGTGCATCTATATGTGTTAGAGATAGGTCCCAATTATGATGTACTGTGGATGGTTTATGTGTCTTGGAAGTGTGTGTTATCACGTGCACTAGATATATGCAATAAGTGAATGCACTATGTGTGCAGGTGGATGCACAGTTTGTGTGGTCTATTATGGTAATGAATGCACTATGTGATATATGGATGTGATGTGTGCTCTCGATGCGTCTATAGGTGGAGTCATAGTGTAGAATAATACACAAAGTGTAAGAGAGAAAAGGCACTAAAGGCTTATGGCTACCTAATGGGTATTTGGTGAATGATAAGTTTGTGGATTCCTAGGGTATGTGTAGGTGGTTGCACAATACACTATGGATGTACTATGGGGTGGATAAAAGTGGATGCTTAGTGTGGATGCACCATGTAAGTGTATCTTGGTGTAGCGAAGTCTTTTTAATTTAATGAATTGTATACTAATGTTGAGCTCTATGATGTATATATGTGTGTCACTATGTGACTAATATGGGTATGGATGCATGTTGTGTTACTAAGGGTACACTAAGCAGTGAGGGTGTATGTATGGATGCACATGCATCACACCAATGTCTCACTAAAGTACCCCACTATTCTCCCAACTCCTACTATCCTCCCTTCCACTAGGTTGAATTTAGGTAGTGGAGAAGGAGAAGGGTCAGCGATGTGTACTAGTTTGAGGGGTATCTATGAGTGTTAATGTACATATGGGTGCAGTTTGTGTATGTGTATAAGATGTATGTGTATGTGGATGTACTATGAAAGAGAATGGAATACACAGTGTTGTATATGTGTGCTACTATGTGGAGATAAGTGCGTAGTGTGTGTAGTGGGAAGCACTATTGTAGGTGTAGATGGATGCAGTACATATAGACAAAATTTATAGTGTAGATGTAGGTGGTTTGCACTATGTATATGCAGATGCATTGTAGTTGTAGATGGGATGCATGGTGCACTATATAAGTAAGTAAGTGAGTGCCCAATGTGTGTATTTGTGCATGCATGGATGTACACATACAAGTTGTAACATGTCCCCCTGTTCACTTTGTGGGACACGTCTTAGCAGCCCATCAGGAAGAGAGTCTAGAAAGCGCCGCTCAGCACTCACAAGGAATGTCACGGGGTTTGCGATCTAGGTCTTCCCGCATCTTCCACGAAGCAAAAGCACCTGGCCGTCCCCACTTAGGACCACGACCTGAATCAGGGTTTTTCTAATAGTCAAGTTCCTAGGAGGTAGCTAGCATTGGAACCCCTTCGCGTAGAACATCTGGGTCGAAGTGGATTTATACTGCACTTGGTTCAAGGAGAATGGGAAACGAGAGGGATGCGAAGCTCGACCTCTCTACCCATAAGGCATAGTCCCATTCCGTTCCCCTATAATAGCATAAATCGGGACTCTAGCTCTATTGCTTCTAGATCATTGTTTCCTCGCTGTCAAATCCTTTGAGAAAAGTTCCAGGCCAACTGGGACCACCCTTCCGTAGGATGGACCTAGAGTCACGTCCACCGCACTTTCCTCAGGTTGCTTAATTATCTAATTACCTACCACATTTAGTTTGACAAGCAAAAACAGCTTCCTTAATTAACCATTTAATCACTGGTTTCTTCACGTAACTTAGGCACTGACACAAGAAAATAATGTTAAGAAAGTTCCTTTTTCAGCATGTGATCTTTATTTATCAGCCCGTCGGAATACATCAAATAACCTGCCCGAAGGCTATTCCAGTAATCCTCAGGGATCGGTATTCTAAGTTCCGCCCGTTGACTAGTATGCGGGCCTCGAGATCCCATCTCGAGTCACGTCAGCCTCTTGTGCAGGATCCAGAGGCAAGGGATTTACGGCCAGAGCCTCCCCTAGCACCCAAGCGTCCTCTTGCTCCAAGTAGCACCCATGGAGAGACCTCTCGCCACGGGTTCGGTCCACGTACTCGGCGCGGCTAACAACCCCCTTGGATAGGGTTAGGTAGACAGTCGGAGGTAATTGATATTGCCTCTTCCTCCAGGCTTTTAACTTGAAACATTAGTTATTTTTTCAGCATTAGTTCCTTGAGCAAAGGAGTACAAACAGTGCTCCTAAGTGTACAATCATGAACATTCGAGTGGTCGTTTGTATGGCCAACTGCTAAGGTATGATTCCTTCTCCCAGAATGCTTCCAGCATTTGATTTGGGATCAATCGTGACTTGGCAAGATTCCAAGGGTTGCTTGTTTACCCTCTTTCCTTGGGTTAGGGTTTATACCCTGTTGACCCAAATTGTATCTACCTTAGGTTTCCTTAAATTATAGACAATAAATCCTGGGCAACCTCGTTACCCTAACTTGGTTAGTCAATTGCTTTTCTTGGCAATTCATTACTATCATGGCTTGGCAAATTAGTCCCAAGGAAGAGTGATGTAGCAGGATGACTACTCAGCTTCTAGGAAATTAGACTTGTAATTAGAACTCGCTAAACTTGGTCTAAGGTGTAGGGGTTCTATTTTGTGATTTAGACGCAAGAGCATATGACGTTAAAGTTTGTTGCATGAGATAGGTGTCAACACCTAACTTGTGGGATTATTCTTCTCATCACACGGTATTCCTTGATCAAGAATACCTTTGATCAAGATATAGGGCTTGGGAGTCTTATTGACCCAATCCAAGACCCCAACCCTACTAGGCCGATAAACGTTTTGGCCCTAGGGTCCCTAAATTCTTGCAGAGGTCTAGTATTTGGTCAACTAATCCTTAGGGTGAGAACCCTAGATCGTTCTTGCGCGGCGTTTAAAATAATCCTAACATTTCGAGAATGTGGGTAGGACCTTTGAGATCAGAAATATTGGATCGGCATCCTAAGTGCGATACTAGGAAGAATTTTAACATAACTTAACCTAACCCAACACATTGAGGTGTTCATCGTATGCTAACTATTTACGCCTTTATGAATCTCATGTGAGTTACAGGGTTACATGCGATCTACCTAATTGATCTGATTGTCTTACGATTAAAGGTGATCTTTCCCTTAGAGATGCAAATACTTTCCCTAAAAGATGTAAGTAACTGCAAGATGTATGAGTTATATCATTCCATGCGAATATGCAATATCAAGACCATAGACCTTTTGCCTTTATGCAACTATAGGATCTATAGTGATCTTTCTTTTCCTTGCCTTATGCAACGTTGATTGACATTCAGAGCTATTCTTATAAACCCTACGTTTTATGCATCGAATTCAAGCTTTTAGTATTTGAATGAAAATGCATCCCTTCCCAATGTCGAACTTTAATAAAAGAACTCTATGCATGGATGCACCAATCTTTCATGACCAGATGCCAATGAATACATCATTGACTTAATCCTTCCTTTATCACTTAACCCAACCTAGAATGTAACTATCATCGCATGTGATTTGCAAAGTTCATAAATCTTTCCCATATATTGCAACTATTCGGACATCATGTAATGATCGTCTATGATTATCTTATACATGAGTCACAACTAGGAATTTATTACCTAAGTGCATTATGTGTTATAAGCCCGATCCTTTGAGAGATGCAACAAGGACGCCTTCACACAATTTCATCTTTTAACTTATGCAACATACGTTCGAAAATGCAACTACCCTTGACCATGAAAGTGCAAGCAAATGGAAGTACTCGACATGCAACTAAACTTTGTAGATCGAATGAGTATATAAATTTCCCAATGCATTTAAACTTCCCTACGAGAATTAAAACATGCTTAATGCATCCTTTCCATGCGGGGTTAATTTTAGGAATCCGGACTTCAGGTCGATCCTAGTGGGAATCTTTCTAGGATATCTAGTCATCCTCAAAGGTTATAATAGGCTCCATGCCTTCATCATCATATGGTTCATAATATGAGCCAAAAGTAGAGTTTAGACGGCTTCGTTTGATCATACGTTCTTGCTTCTTAGGATCCAACTCATGACAATCTGTTTGGATGTGTCCTAGTTCATTGCAGTGAAAACATTGGCGGTTGGGACATCTCTTACACGGATATGTCCTATCTCACCACACTTGTGGCACCTCTTGTCTTGATCCCGTGAGTTATCTTCATCATAGTTGCCTGATCTAAGTTCTTGGACGATTAGACTCGATCGGAGTAATGCGTCTTGCAAGTTCATTGGGCGCATCAATTCCAATCAAGTGTTTATGGGTGGATTCAATTGTAACGTGCATACCCCTCAATTTGCGGGACATGTCTTAGTAGCCCATCAAGAGATCAATCTAGAAGACGCCGCTCGACACTCCCAAGGAATGACATGGGGTTTGCCAACTAGGGTCTCTCGAGTCTGCCCCGCAACGGAACTTATTTGGCCGTTCCCACTAGGATTGACCTAAAGTTCGGGTTCCTAGCAATCGAGTCTTCCTATCAGCCTTCTAACGTCGGTCTACAGCCGCTCCACTTTGCGTAGATGAAACTAGACCCAAGCAGACTCATACCGCACTTGGTTCAAAGAGAATGGAAAACGAGAGGCATGCATCGCTCGACCTCTCTGCCCGTAGGGAATAGTCCCATTCCGGTCCCCTAAAATGGTATGAATCAGGATTCCAACCAACATTGTCTAAGGTCATCGTCCGATTTTTACTGACGTTTCTTGTTAACATTTTCTTTGAGGAAAGCTCTCGGCTAACCGAGACCACCCTTCCGTAGGATAGACCCATTGGTCACATCCACCACGCTTTCCTCGGGGGTTGTTTTAGTTATCTAATTACCTACCACGTTATGTTTGACACATAAAAGCAGCTTCTTTAATTACCCTATTAGTCACAGGTTCCTTTACGTAATTTAGGCCACAGACACGAAGACAGATTAAAATAAGATCAAACACTTCCTTAACTTATCTTCGGGTTAATGTGTGTCTCTTGCCTATACAGGAGAAGTAAGTGCTCCTTTCTGCCTCTGTAGAAAAACCCTTCCGTCTTCCGGCAATAAAAACCGAAGGTTTATCCAACCAAGATTCCACCTTTGTAACTAGTATCAAGGCCTCGAGATCCCATCTCGAGTCACATAGAACACTTGTGTAGGGCTCGGAGGCATTGGGATTTGCATCCAGATCCCCCATTGGCATCCAAGTGTCCTCCTATGCCAAGTAATTTCCACAGAGAGACCTCTCGCGGCGGGTTCGGTCCACATTCTCGGCGCGGATTCACAACCCCCTTGGTTAGGGTTTGGCGGTTCACGGGGGGTAGCTAGCGCCATCCTTCCTTAATTATTTCTTTAGAAATCAACCACAGCTGAAGCAACCAGCATAGTAACAGTTTCTAGGGAAAACATCTCTTTCATTTCCAATCAAGAAAATATCATTTTCTACATCAAGAAATCACTTTGCTTATAAACCACTTGTCCTTAGTAGGATCTCCTCTTACCAAGGTAACCAGCCAATTCACTTAGAAATATCCTTTTCAAAACAACCATGCATAAGCCTTGATCAACATTCCATTTAGAGTCAGCTTACTAGCCTAGCTTAATCTAGGAGGATATCCACTTTCAATAATCTAAGACAAGATCATTAAAAACAACTCACAAGCATGTGTGTTTAATCACTCAACTTCTTTTGAATCTCCCTTTTTATCCTAGGGTTCCAAGTTGTGAATTCTTGATTCCTTGCACATCTTTTGACATACTTGGTAATCTTTAAAACACATTAAATATATTGCAAGACTTGTCATACATTTTTTCCATCCTCTCTTAGTGCGATGCTATGCAGAATTTTGCCATCAAACTCATCTCCCGTACACAAGGATCGATTAATAAACTGACACAATCTACGAATCTTAACTCCCTTCACATTTAGTCGATGACTTTTTAATCCTAATATGCATGTATTTGTGTGGCTTAAGTACGTGAAAGCCTAAATTTCCATGTGTTTGTGCATCTGTATGCTAAAAACGGGAGCTATCATCTCATGTGTTTATCATGGCTGCAAACCATGAATCCTAGATAATTGTTCATGTACTAGATTGGGTGGAAGCCTATTATTTTATGTGAAATATTGTAAAAAACCTATCATTTTGTGTGTGTAAACCTGGGCTTGATTCGTGTGTGTTGCTTTGGTCATTCCGCTCGTCCCTCCAGCATTACTGGTGGCTTGGACGCCTACGTTTTCCGTGACTTTTTTCTTGGAAGTCATTCGCCTTGTGGGGATTGGGCAGTCCAAACCTTTTCGTGTTTCGGGTTGATAGGTTCGGAAGAAGGACTGCTGGATGGGGTCTTTTTTCGAGAGAGGGGTTTGGGTGTGGCTCCTCGCAGTTACCGACTCTCACTTCTTTCTTTGTCCCTCCCTCTCTTCTTCTTCTTTTCACTTAATCTCCTACTCTCTCACTCTCTCTCCTTCTCCGTGGCTCCTTGTAGTTACCGACTCTCACTTCTTTCTTTGTCCCTCCCTCTCTTCTTCTTCTTTTCACTTAATCTCCTACTCTCTCACTCTCTCTCCTTCTCTTCTTCCTCCACTTATTCTCCTACTTTCTCTCTCTCTCTCTCTCTCTCCCCCTCTCTTCATCTCCTCTTACTAACTCTTCTCCTTCTTCTTCTTCTTCTTCTTCTTCTCTTGCTCCTCTTCTCTCCCTCTTCTCTCTCTTCCCTCTTCTTCCCCTTCCTCTTCTTCTCTTTCTCTTCTCTCCCTCTTCTCTCTTTCCTCCCTCTTCTCTTCCCCTTCTTTTCTTCTCCTTCCCTTCTTTTCTCTCTCTTCCCTCTTCTTTTCTTCTCCTTCCGTTCTTTTCTCTCTCTTCCCTCTTCTTTTCTTCTCCTTCCCTTCTTCTCTCTCTCTTCTCTCTCTTCCCTCTTCTTTCTCTTCTCTCCCTCGTTCCTCCCTCTTCTCTTCCCCTTCTTTTCTTCTCCATCCCTTCTTCTCTCCCTCTTCTCTCAAAGGGTTTGACAACAAGGAAACAATGACCTAGAAGTAATAGAGCTAGAGGCCCGATATATGCTGTTTTAGGGGAACATAATGGGACTATGCCTTATGGGCAGAGAGATCGAGCTTCGCATCCCTCTCGTTTTCCATTCTCCTTGAACCAAGTGTAGTATAAATCCATTTCGACCCAGATGTTCTACACGAGGGGGTTCATATGGGGCTCGACGCTAGCTACCTCCTAGGAACTTCAAACCCTGATTCAGGTCGGTCCTAAGTGGGAATGGCAAGGTGCTTTCACTTTTTGGCAGACGCAGGAAGACCTAGATTGCAAACCTTGTGACATTCCTTGTGAGTGCCGGGCGGCGCTTTCTAAACTCTCTTCTTGATGGGCTGTTAAGACGTGTCCCACAAAGTGGACAGGGGGACGCGTTACACAAGTGTGTCTCCAAGGTTTCTACCTCCTGTCTCACTTCCCATTATCCTTCTAGAATCTAGTAGGTTGTATTTAGCTTATAGAGAGAGGGTAAGTCTCCTTGGTGCACACCTTTGTATGATGCATGTAGTGAGGAAGAAAATGAGTACTTGTGGCCTCTATAAAAATGGGATCAATCTTGTGACATTACGAGATGTGAAAGGGGCATCACCTAGCCAAATTAGAAGTGGAATAGCTTGCACTTTTACACACATGAGTAGAGAGGTGATGATGTAAAAGAGAAAGAGATGAGAAAGTATAGTACAATATGAAGTAAATAATTGAAGATGCTAATACTTAGAGTTACAACTAATGTACCCAATCCAAAATGGTGGGGGGTAATAGGAACACAACATAAGTAGAGGGATAATTGTGGTGACGATGTAGGAAGAGAAAGAGAAGAAGGGGTGAGAGAGAATGATGGTGCAGAGGGGGTTGGGGGTAGGAGAATGGGAAGGAAGGGGATAATAGAGGGATGGAGAATGAGAGAGAATGAGGGAAAGGGTAGGAGAGGTTGAGGGTATGATGAAGCGGGGGGCAAGGAGAGTGATGGAGTTAAAAGATGAATTGGGGAGTGAGGGAGAGAGAGATGGTATGTGTGATGAAGTGGAAAAGAGGAATGGTGGAGTAGAGAGGAATGGGGGAATGGTGAAGGAGAGGAAGATAATAGAGGTAGTGAGAATAGTGATAAAGTGGAGTATATGTGTTGCCCCAAAATCTTAAAGGGGTCCCCTTTTATAAGCACTTGGCTAGCAAGGAAGTTTATAGACTCTCCCTTCATAATGCATTTTGTTGTCTTGTGTGCATAAGTCTTCATGGTCAAGCTTCCCAAATAAAATAATAAGAAAAGGTAAGGTAAACTAAAAAGATTAAAATATATGAGAGAGAGTTGTGCATGTGCATTATTAGCCTATAATGTGAGGTTTCATAACATGAAATGGATACTTTTATGAAAATTTGAGTAGAGAGAATATAAAAATGTATATACACTTCTTACAAGATGTTATCATTCTCCAAAACTACAATGATATGGTTTCAATCTCCATCCATTCACTCGAGTTTTATACATATTGTGCTTGGGATGTCCTATAATTGATAACTACCATTGGAGTATCTCTCTAGTACAACAAAAGGTCCTTCCCATTTTGCTTCAAACTTACCATCCTTCCTATTGTCAAACTTATGGCAATAGCTTTTGCCTATCTTGTCATGTATTCCACTTCCCTATGATGTATTCCTTTTGAGCATTAGTATACAAAAGAGAGCTAATTGCATCAATTTGCCTATCTTGTCATGTATTCCACTCCCCTATGATGTATTCCTTTTGAGAATTAGTATATGAAAGAGAGCTAATTGCCTATCTTGTCATGTATTCCACTCCCCTATGATGTATTCCTTTTGAGCATTAGTATATGAAAGAGAGCTAATTGCATCAATTTTCCACTTTTCAAATGGCAGGTATGATTTCGTAGGGTTTTGAGATTCATGAGCGAGATTCCTTGGCCCTATTCTTTGGCACACATCACAAAGTGTATCTATATATCTTTAAATTTCTTCATAAGACTTCTCACTTTCCTTAATCTAGTGGCCAAATGTTCACTCTTACAAGTCTAAGTACCTTGAATCTATTTGATTAATAGCATGGAATCACAAAAAACATTCAATCTATGAATCCCATTATCTAGGCACCATTCTAGCCGCTTAGAAAGAGTTGCATGCTCTGCCTCATTGTTTGATCTCACCCTTACAAGAAAACTCCTCTTTCCATTACCTTGTCTCCCATAGGGTTAAAACCCACTATCCCTGTTCGTTGCTTTTCCTTCCTTCCTCTTATATACTCCATCAAATTAGAGTGGAAAGGCTTCATCTAGTACCTTGGATGGCTCCATTTGTGGTTGTAGGATGAGCTTGTTATTGGTTTTTACCTTTTTCTCATGGTATGTTTGAGTTCGCACATTGGCAAGGCACACTTGCGTTAAATCTTTGACCATTAATGTAAAGTCAAATTCTTGCAACTAGGTTATCCACTTAGAAATCCTAGATGAAACATGCATGTATTATACGATATAGGGAAAAGTTTCCTCTATAGTGATAATAATGAAGTGCCTTGGTAAAGATAGGAGTGGATCTTCTTCATGCCAAACATAGGAGCTAAAACCATCTTCTTAATGGAACTGTAGTTCTTCTCTATTGGTTTCATCACTCTACTAGCAAAGTAGATAGGCCTCATGAGTGAGGTCCTTGGATCATTTTGTAGTAGTACAACACTTAGAGACTCTGATCATTGATCATGGTAGTAGGATAATGGGAAGAGATGATATAATCTTTTTTATTTTTTGAAACTATAGTTTACTCTCTTCATTCTAAGCAAGCATTTCTACATTAGCGAGTCACTACAAGTGGGCAAGACCAATTGTACTAATAGATGAATAAATCAATTTAGGTACCCGATCTTCTTGATGAAAGAAGTTAGATTCTTAATTGAGGTAGGATCCCATAGTGTCAAGAGAGTATGATTTTTTCTCTGGGTCTGCTTCAATTCCATTTTCTAACACCACATGGCCTAACAAGACCACCTTCTCCCTCGAATGTGACATTTATCTATGTTGAGTTGCCCACCGATTTGTGCTAATCTACTTAATCCTTCATCCACTCTAGCCAAGTGGAGATTACAAGAATTGTAGATACAAAAGTCATCAATAAGCACCTTGATTGACTTACCAAAGAAAGGTTGGAAGACAAAGTTCATGAAACACTGAAAGGTACCAGGAGCATTGGTTAGGCCAATGGCATGACCCTATATGCAAAACATCCCCAAGGAATAATGAATGTTGTCTTTCTTTGATCTTTTTTAGAAATTCAAATTTGAAAATAGCTCGAGTATCTATCACAAATGGTGTATCTTTCACGATAAGCTACCTTGTTGTTTGAGAATCTCATCTTGAAATGAAAGAGGAAAATGATCCCTCACTAATATATTAGGTAATTTGGGAATTCTTATATAGTTTGTGAATTCCCAATATAGCTAATATTTGGCCACATGGTCAAAATTTGTCCCCTTACTTGAAAGTGGAGTCTACCCTAATTACTATATAGCTTGTCTTTCCAAGTCCCACTTTGAAGCATGGGTTAAGATTTAGCCACATGGCCAAATCTTTACCCCTTATTTGAAAGTGGGACTTGGGAGATTCATAAATTCTCTAATATGGTGTTTCTCCTTGTCAGTGCATCAAGTGGTTTGTAGTCCACACAAATCCTCCATTTTTTATTTTTCTTAGGTGTTAGCACAATCAATGAAACCCATTCAAAATCCTCCACAAGATAGATAAAACCTGCCTTTAAGAGCCTTTTTACTTCCACTAGGAGAGCATTTTATTGTATGACCCCCAACCACCGCAACTTTTGTATTATTGATCTACTATTTGGCTAATCATAATTAGAGATAAACAAAATGGCATGCTTTCTCAACATTACTATGCAATCCTCCTTCTTCTTTGTATTACGATCCTTAGCCAACATATTTTCTATGTCCTCTTCACTTGATCCCACTTGGATGCCTGCCTCGACTCCATTATTAGTTGGTTCCTTTAGGACAACTCCCATTACTTCTAATGAACTAGTATCTTCTTCTTCACACATCCCTTCATTGGATGAGGAGCATTCCTCTGAGCTCCATGCATCTTTTCAAGTCACCAACTCTATACTTCATTGTCTCCCTTCCCTAAGATTGTACACAATGGCTTGTCCTTTTCTTCCAACCCTTCCTTGTGGTCACAACACGAGTGTACTAGACCCCTAGTCTTTCCTTGCTCTCAAAGCAATGAGCCAAGGTCTTCCTAGTATAATTGGATAGCCCTCCCCTTTGGATGGCAACACATACATATACACTTGCACTTGAATATCACATACTATAATCTTCACACCTTTTATTACACCAACATAGTGAAAATATTATTTTTCATTTTTGCTTTAAAAGTAGAGGGTCTACTTATCTCTAGACCCAAATGATACATTAGCTTATAATTCATTACAAACATTTGTGTACCCCCATCAATATATACCTTGGATAATCTTTGTCCTTTGATATAAGCCTCTACTATTGGTAGCACATCCTCAATGCCTTGGGCTTTGATTAAGTCCACTTTCTTTATTGCTCTTCTTGCACTCACCATATGGGCCCATTTTCATTGCACTTGTGGTGATAGATGTAATAGTTGTGGCCATGTGAGTCTTGGATCCTTACGAATTCACATCCTTGATTAGATTATAGGGCTCACTTTCTCTTCTAATGGGCGATCTTTGATCCCTATCTTGTGTCGAGGGTGATTTGATCTCTTCTTACTCTCTTTTGAAGTGCTTTTTCCATCTCTAGTCCTCCCGGTCTTGCCATGGTGCAGATTTTGAGATCCATTAATCCGAGATTTCTTGATTGGCATGGTATCCACCTCTACCATTTTTCCTTTCTCTTGTTCTATTATCTCCAAACCAATCTAAAACAAATCATGTTCATATCATGAGCTTTTGGTAAGGAGGAAATTAGAATTAGTAGTTGGGTGCCATTGGAGGTCTTAGAATTTGTGGCTATTTTGGGTTTTGTAAAAGGGGTGGTGGGAGGCCTTTCTTGAGGAGGTGTAACTTGTTATTGGCATGGTCTAGGTCGAGTATCTCTTAGGGTTATTCTTGGATAAGGACAAAAATACATATCATGCCTCTTTACCAATGCGACCTATCTAATCATGTGTTTTGACATATACTAAGTCAATCTCTCCTACAAGCATCTTCTCTCTCACAAAGTGATAATGCACCTCAATGTGTTTTGTCTTAGCATGGATCATTAGGTTCCTAGCTAGTTGCATGTTACTCATGTTGTCACATCGAATAGCAATTAGATCATCTCCATACATATCCAAGTCACCCAATAACCTTTGTAGCCATACCGGCTTACATGCTGCCATAGCAGTACCTCTATACTCAGCCTTTGTACTTGATAAAGTAATTGTAAGTTACCTTTAGGGAAGGGTGTAACAATTTGACCATGTGACAAAATATTGACCATCCTATAAATTTCCAAAGTATATACAAATTTCCAAACTCCCTAATATAGTGTTTCTATGGGCTGAAGCAAGCACATAGAGCATGGTTGACAAGTTTGGAGATTATCTTATCAACATTGGCTTTTATATTTCTGATGTTTATCACTCACTTTATTTGAGAAAGGGAGATGCATGTTTGGTCATCATAGTTATCTATGTGGATGACTTGATTATTACAAGTGTGATAGTGACAATGGGATTTCTAAAGTTAAGGATTTTAAAAAAAAGAAGAAGTTTCTCATTATTGAGGTGATCAAATGTGATGGTGGTATATGATTGGGACCAAAGACAATATGGTTGAATGCGTTATCTAAGCATGACATGACAACGTGTAAGCCTCTTTCAATTCCATTGGAGAAAAATGTAAAGTTGAGTGCTAATGTTGGGGATGAGATAGAAGACCCTACTATGTTTAGAAGAATAGCATGAAGTTTGATCTACATGACTATCACATGGCTAGACTTGACCTATGCTAAAGGTCTTATTAGTCAATTTATGTAGATGCCTAGAAAGCCTCACTTAGATGCAGTTAGAAGCATATTAAGGTATATAAAGTCTTTGCATTATGAACTTTTTAATGAGGTAGGTAAGGATATACATGTGTTTGGATACACAAATATAGATTAGGCTGGTAGCATGTTTGACAAAAGATCTACCAGTGGACTCATGTTTTTTCTTGGTAGTATAGAAATTACATGGAGTAGTAAAAACTATATAGATGATAGTACCATGTTTCATCTTCAAAAAAGGAATTAAAATTTAGGCACATGGTGAAATCTTTATTTCTAATTTGAGAGTGAAACTTGGGAGATTCTCAAATTCTCTAATATAGTATTTAGAGCTATTTTTTAAACTTGCACACATATGTGGGATGCTCTAAATCCTCATAACCTATTGGTTGCTCCATATACACCTCTTCTTGCAATCACCATGCAAGAAGGTATTCTTGATATCCATGTACTACAATTTCCAACCTTTGGATGCTGCCAAAGCAATCACACATCTAACAGTTGCCATCCTGATGATTGGGCTAAATGTCTCTTCATAATCTACGCCATATGTTTGAGCATAGCCTTTTGCAACTAGCCTAGCCTTATACGTGCTAACCAAGACATCTATATTATGCTTGATTTTGTAAACCCACTTACAGCCAATAGATTTCTTACCCTTAGGCAATGGTACCAGATCCCAAGTCTTATTGGCTTCTAATACAACTATCTTCTCATCCATTGTTACATCCTAATGAGCATGACCAATAGAGGCCTCAAAGTCAGTGGGTTCAACATTGAGGAGATGGATACATTAGAAGCCAATAACACTTGGAATCTAGTAACATTGCCCAAGGGTAAGAAAGCTTGTAATATTTCCACGCAATAAAAGTTAGTTGGTCAGTTTGAAAGTTAGTTAGTCAAATAATAAGTTAGTAAGATTACTAACTAAAGACTACTTAAGGTAAACACTAACTAACATTAATAAGTAAGGATTTTTATTTAATTAAAAATATATATTAAAAAAATCGAGAGTCGTAAATATGATATTTTTCTCGGATTGACAAGGACCGTAGCCACCCTTCACGTAAGTTACAACATGAACGAGACTTATGAGCTATATTAATCACTAGTATTAATGTGTATAGTTTGGATAGTCCAAAAATATTAGATTTTGGGCAAAACTAGTATATTTTAGATATTATCCTAAAAAGATATGGAGATTTCTAGAACTGGATGTTATTTAAAAGAAAAGGCAAGTGATGTTTTAGTTAGTTTGGAGATTTTATAAAAATAAAAAAAATAAAGAGAGGATTTACAAAATCGCGCACACCGCGATCACAGTCTACAGATAGAAAACATCACTTCAAACAAAGATAATAAGAAGGAGTGAACTAAGAGTTTTCTAAGTAAGTGTCTTGGAGTTTTACCCCCCTTTCAGAGCCAATGGAACCATCAGATTTATGATCTAAGCATCAGATCACTGATCTTTCCAAGATCCCCCTCCACAAAGTGCTCCATTTCTTAGCCACAAGCCCTCTCCTCTAATTCACTATAAATATGAGGCATGGGGAGGCACAAGAGAAGCATAAGGAGACCCCAAGAGGCTGCGAGAGAGAGGTAGAGAGAAGGATACCCCTCCAAGAGATTGTGAGAGAGAGCTTGAGAGAGAGAGAGAGAGAGAGAGAGAGAGAGAGAGAGAGAGAGAGAGAGAGAGAGAGAGAGAGAGAGAGAGAGAGAGAGAGAGAGAGAGAGAGTAGTTACCCCGAAAGTTTGCACAATTCCCTCTATCTCGATCCTCGACTTAACCATCTTCTCTTACACTCTCCTATCTCGAATCTATTCCGCATTCTTAATCTCTTGAATCTACTTGTGGACGATGGCCTTCAAGCGAAGAATGTTGCATGTGTATAGCAATCCCACAACAAAAAATGAAACTTCGGGCAAAGGCATCACTGTCAATCCAATTGCGGTTCTAGTCGTAAGTAATGTATTTCCAAATTGATAGATGCTTGTTTTGATTCCCGTATGAGATACGTTAGGCTCTATACTATGATGCACGAGTATAGGTCATTGAAAGGGATAAATTTCATCTCACATATTCGTAAGATGGAGCTTGTGAAGTGCATATATCAAGGAAAGTTAATTGCACCTAGTTGCATATGAATTATTCATTGATAGAGCAATTACAAGGAAGAATCAGTCAAGGGTTGTGAAGGATATAGTCATTAAAAGAATGACATTAAAAGATTGTGCATACAAGTGCTAGGTTAAAGCATAGTCAAGGGTTATAAATAGCATAATTGCTAAAAGAATATGACATTAAGAATCCTCAATAGAAAGTACTAGTTTAGATACTTCAAAAGTACTTAGCCTAAGAGCCCAAATATTAAGAAGAACTAGATTCTAGCTCAAGGCAAAGCCTGTTGGAGTCTAATTACTTGAGATAATCTTGCACTTATCTTATCAAGTATTTACACATTATGCCTATAACATATTTTGATATGTGAGGATAATTTCCTATTTGTCTCATGACTTGACTAAGAGCTAGTACAAGAAATTAATCATAAGGGTTAAAACTAAGATGTCTTGAGATTTGTAGGATAACAATGACTTTTGCCAATCCAAATTCAGGGTCGGGTTATCAATCAAGGTAAGTGACCTATAGAACTTACATCATGAATAGTGTTTGAACCCTTAACATATGTCCTAACCGAAGGAAGAAAGTGTTAAGAAATATTTTTGCATAGTATTGCTCTTAGATCCCAAGGAGAAGAGGAAATATAGGATGAAAATGTTATATTATCTATTCTTGCATTGTTTGGAAAGAATGCAATTGGTTTTTATTGGTTGATCAAATAACATCCTAAATGCTTTTACATTCAACTGGTTGCTAGTTGTTGTTTGGATGATTATTCCAAGTGCTTGTGATTTATGATAAATGCATGGCAAGGGTCTATGATGACAGTAAAAATTACACGGCGCAGCGAACAGAATTTGAGAAAGAGATAGAGATAGAGAATACAAAACAGATAAGATGAGAATTAGAAAATTTCTTTAGCTTCAAACAACTGATACAGAGATGGCTCTGTCCACCCGTGCACTTCCACAGTGAAGCTTAGATGGCGATCTAGATAGAAGATAGGTGAAGAGCTTAAGGCTAGCTGGAACAACTTTGATTGGGTGAAAAATAGATGATCGATGGCTGTGAAGGGGTTTAGCTTTTATAGCCTGTGAAGGAGGTTAGGTTGGCATGACCGACCTACGATATGAGCCTCCACTAGTCGACTAGGGAATATTCCCTTTACCGTCAAGCCAGGGGCTCCTTTTAACTCCCTTACCCTACAACTGGATGCAATGTGCCTTGAGTTGCTACCAGCTTAACTACTCAGTCCAACCCAAAGATTAGACCCACAATGGTCACCTTTTTGCGATTTGGTCACATAGACCTCATATGATATACAAGTCAGGACTCAACCAATATCTGGGCTCACATTTGGCTTCTCCTCATAATGGGGGCCTTGCAACTTTGAGCACCATGGATCATTGGTTGCACCTTATGAGGGTGGGGCATTGAGCATATCTAACACCCCCCCTCAATGTCCACCCATAGGTGAACTATCTCCTCGGCCCAATGCCGAGTCTCTGAAGATGAACTTGAAGCAGATCCTTCATAAGTGCCTTGGTGAAGATATCAGCTCCATTCTCCTCTGTTGGATAGTAGTCTAGTTCCACTATCCCATTCTCCATCAAATCACACACATAGTGATATAGGATCTCTATATGTTTGGTGCGCGCATGAAACACTGGATATTTGGCAATGTCGATGCAACACTAATTGTTACATTTCAGCACAGTTGGTTCTTTATCCTGTACTCCCATATGCCATAGGATCCTTTTGAACCATACTGCTTCACATGTAACAAAACAAGCTACCTTGTACTCTGCTTTGGTAAAAGACAATGCCACTGTTAGTTGCTTCTACCTAATCCAAGAGAAAATTCATGAACCAAAAGAGAAACAATAACCAGAAACTAACTTCCTAGAATCATTGTCTCCTACCCAATCTGAGTCCCAATTCCCCACAAGAGAAGTTCTGGAACTGTATGTGATACCATAGTCAAGAGTTTCCTTCAAGTATCTAAGCACCTGCATCCTAGCCTTCCAATGACTCTCATGAGGTTTGTTTGAGAACCTGCTCAAAACACCAATAGCAAAATTGATATTTGGTCTGGTATTACACAAGTAGATCCAGACTGTCGACCATCCTCCTATACCTCCTAATGTCCCAGTGCTGATGTATCCTCAACGGATAACTTTGCATTCACCTCCATAGGTGTAGCTATCTCCTTGCACTCGGTCATGCCAAATGCCTTCAAGATTTCCCATACATACTTCTTCTAAGAGATGAAGATCTTTCATGGCTCTTGCCAAACTTCGATTCCCAAACAATAGTGTAGCAAGCCTAAGTCTATCATTTCAAACTCAGAACTCAAAGCCTTTCGAGTTTGGTTGATTATATCTTCATAGTCACCTATAATAAGAAGGTCGTTCACATATAGGAAAATCACTACAGACTTTTCACCATCCCTGTAAACATACAAGTTAGCATCTAAGGCACATCTTTTGAAGTTTAAGCTTAAAAAGAACTTATCTATCCCCACTGGTACTATGCTCTAGGGGACTTTTTTCAGCCCATATAATGCCTTCTTCAGCTTACACACTTTGTTCTTAGAATGGGGGGCCTCAAACCCTGGTGGCTGAGCCACGTACACCTCCTCCTTGAGGTCACCATTTAAGAACGCTGACTTAACATCCATTTGGTAAACTGGCCATTGCTTGTGGGTAGCCACTGCAAGTACTGTGCGAATAGTGGTCATTCTGGCACTTGGAAAAAATAACTCTTGAAAATCAAACCCTTTAACTTGTGAAAATCCTTGTGCAACCAGTCTAGCTTTGTACTTTTCTAAGGTACCATCAGTCTTGTACTTTACCTTCCAGAGCCACTTGGTGCCAGTAACCTTCCGCTTTGCTGGCCAATCCACTAGCTCCCAAGTGTCATTCTTCATTATGCTATCATACTCGACTTGCATAGCTGCCTTCCATGCTGGATCTGCAAGTGCTTCTTCTAAGTCAATTGGTTCCTTTACTTCTCTCATAATCTCAGTCATTAAGGCCATATTGACTATGTGAGCAAAAGCCCTCCTTTGCCCCTCTATTCTCTGAGACCTCCTTGGTTCATCTATCTTCTTCTCAATATATGCGGGCATAGGATTCTTGTGATCATAGAGCTGCTTCACCCAATGTGGCAATGGCTTTTCTCCGGTGGGGTGATGTTAGGTTGGTGAACTTTTTCCTCATCATTTGAAGATGATGCTTCCTCCTCCTTAAGGATAGGGACAAC
The DNA here is from genome assembly GCF_053477565.2 of Lygodium microphyllum. Lineage (NCBI taxonomy): Eukaryota > Viridiplantae > Streptophyta > Polypodiopsida > Schizaeales > Lygodiaceae > Lygodium > Lygodium microphyllum. The sequence continues at coordinate 129,285,611 of NC_141160.1, read as the reverse complement.
TCTTGGGACAGGTTCATAGTGGACTACTTCTTCGCTTGATGATAAAGTGGAAGAACTTGCCTTCTCCTCCTCCACTATATGTAGCTGCTCCTTGAGCACCACATCACGGCTGGCGATGATCTTCTTTACCTCTTGGTCATATAATTTTTAAGCATTGTGCTCATCACTATAACCTAAGAAGATACATTTTCTACTTTTTGGTTGTAACTTGTTTCTCTTATCATTTGGAATATGTGCATAACATTCACATCCAAAAATTCTGAAGTGTAAGACAAATGGTTTCTTACCAATGTAAGCCTCATGAGGTGTTTTTCCCTTGAGAGCCTTTGTGTAGCTTTGATTTAAAATGTAGACTATAGTATTAACAGCTTCAGCCCAAAAATGGTTAGGCAATCCCTTGCATTTTAGCATGCATCTTGCCATCTCCACAATGATGCGATTCTTGCGTTCCACAACACCGTTTTGCTGAGGTGTTTGAGGCATTGTCAATTGATGCTTGATCCCTTTGCTCTTGCAAAAGTCTTCGAACTCCTTTGAGTTGAACTCACCACCACCATCTGTTCTAAATTTCTTCACACTTTTTCTTGTTTCATTCTCAACAAGTGTTAGCCATTCTTTAAACTTACCAAAAGCTTGAGCCTTATCACAAAGGAAGTACACCCACATCTTCCTACTGTAGTCGTCGACAATTAACATAAAATAAGAAGATCTCCCCAAGGCCCGTGTAGGCATCTTTCCACACAAGTCAGCATGCACCAACTCTAGAGAAGCTTGTGCTCTATTCATGCTTTCTTGTGGAAATGCCTTTCTTTGTTGCTTGCCCATCATACAAGCTTCACATGGTTCCTTCAATTTAGTCATTGCAGGTAGGTGCGCAACCATACCTTGCTTGTGCATCTCCCTCAACACTGCAAATCCAATGTGTCCAAACCTTTCATGCCAAATCTTACTAGTGCCCACTTCAACGGTGGCTGTAAGAGCACTTAGCTCATATAGGTTGTTCCTTCTTTCTCCTTTGCCAACAACTTTGCCATCACTGTCAAGAATTTCTGCACTTGTCTTCTTGAACCTCACTTCACGACCAAGATCAGTTATGGCAGAACCGATAATAGATTTCTCCTAATTTTGAGAACATACAATACATTTGAAAGCTTTTTTACATCACCATTTGCAGCAACAAATAAAATAGTACATGTGCCCGCAGCAAAGCATTTTGCATCATTTCCAACTGTCACAGTGATGGATTCTTGTAGAGGCTACATAGAATTGTATAGACCTTTTTTGTTGGTCATGTGACGGGAGGCCCCACTATCCAATACCCATGAGTTAGTGGTAGATTCTTCTTGCGTCAAGGAGCACACCTCCTCAACGGTCACCATGAATAACTCCAACTTTTCTTTAGCCGTATTGGCAGTCTCTTTCCCTTTACTTTTAAGGGTACCATTCTTTTCATCTACCTTCTTGAGATGACAATCTGCTGATTGCATGTCCTTTCTTCTTGCAGTAGAAGCACTCTCCTTGAAACTTCTTCTTACTGCCCCTCTTCTTTTTGTCACCATCATTTTTGGTGGAGGAACCACCTTTGCCTTTTCCATTGGTAGAGAATGCAGCATCTCCATTGTTACTTCCTTCTTGAGCTTTCAGTCTCAACTCCTCCTCCAGCAATAATTCACAAAACTGCTCGAAACTCAAAGCTTGAGGTCTCACCTGAGTACTAAGCGCAGTTACTAATCCATCAAAGTTTTGTGGACAAATCCAAAGACACCTCCTCGCTAGCTCCTTGCTAGTCTTTTGTATCCTAGAACCAGCCATCCGATCACGCAGATTCTTAATCCGAGTGATGAATGCTTCAGCTGTCTCTCCTTCAGCAAACTTCTTCGCTGTTAGTTGATTCTCCAAGTTTTGAATCCTTGTTTGGTTTCACGTTTCATACTGACCCCTCAGTACATTCCAAGCCTCTGATACTTTGATTGTATGCTAAATCAAAGTCAAATCACTGTCAGAATAGCTTGTAACTAAGGCACACAATGCATCTGAATTCCTTCATTTCCAAGCTCGTAGAAGATCTGCATTCGGAGGAATCATCACACTAGGATTTGATGGGTCGAGGGCAAGCTGTGGTTCTACATTAGTCCCCAGCACAGTCTCTAAAAGCTCATAAGAATCAAGGATAGTTGTAATTTTGAACTTCCACAAGGTATAGTTTGTACCATCTAACTTTCCTTCGCTGAAGGTTGGTGGACGAATCCTGAGTATTTGAATAGCTGGTACAGTAGCAACACCTCCTACATCGCTTCCTAATGTGCCAAAACTGCTTCCAGAAGACAACATTGTTCCTCTTTGCTATTAAAGCCTTTGCCTCTTGCACACTCTTCCATCCCTAGAGTCCCGTGGGCTCTGATACCATGTAAAAATTACACGGCTCAGCGAACAGAATCTAAGAAAGAGATAGAGATAGAGAGTACACAACAGATAAGAGGAGAATTAGAAAATTTCTTTAGCTCCAAACAACTGATACAGAGATGGCTTTGTCCACTCGTGTGCTTCCACAGTGAAGCTTAGATGACGATCTAGAGAGAAGATAGGTGAAGAGCTTAAGGCTAGTTGGAACAACTTTGATTGGGTGAAAGATAGATGATCACTGGCTGTGAAGGGGTTTACCTTTTATAGCCCGTGAAGGCGGTTAGGTCGGTATGACCGACCTACCATATAAGCCTCCACTAGTCGGCTAGGGAATATTCCAAGGAATAATTCCTTTACTGTCGGGCCAGGAGTGCTGCCCGTGGACCCTCACTAGGGGGAGCCGCTGGCCCCCCTGGGACCCCCTAGCTAGGGGTCGCTTCTGTGGCCCTTGGACCCCAAAACAGGGGCCCCTTTTAACTTCCTTACCCTACAACTCGATGCAATGTGCCTCGAGTTGCTACCAGCTTAATTACTCAGTCCAACCCGAAGATTAGACCTACAATGGTCACCTTTTTGCCATCTAGTCACATAGACCTCATCTAATATACAAGTCAAGACTCAACCAATATCTGGGCTCACATTTGGCTTCTCCTCATAATGGGGGGCCTTAAAAATTTGAGCACCATGGATCATTGGTTGCACCTTATGAGGGTGGGGCATTGAGTATATCTAACAATGACAAGTGGCCATGGGAATAAATGAATGTTTTCTTGGAAAATGATATTAGGGTTGAATGCCTTGTTTATGCTTAATTCTTAAAAGATTTAATTAAGGAAGGATATTTTGCATATGTGGATCACCTCCATGATCGCACCACGGATTAACCCAAAGAGGGCATTGCTCGATTCATGGGCTGAAGGTCGAGTGGTGAAAAGGCCAACCATGGAAATGATGTTTTGCTCCTAGATAGCTTGTGGGTCAGTTGGAGCTCCGAACACCCCTTGCTAGGTCTAGAATGGAGTTGAAGACCTCTGTGGCCCCCAACATCTGGGCATGTTGGGAGATCCTATTCTAGATAAAGGATTGAGTTTGTGGTGCCATGAGATTTGGACTAGTTACTTCTGCAGGGTAGAAGGGATACTTCTGTTGGACAGAAGGGATACATAATTTCTCATGTATGGGTGGGAGACAAAGATTAACTTGAAGATAAGTTAAGGAACTTGTTTGAACTTGTTTGTCAATAGATTGCTTGCTTTGTTTTTGTGTATGTGCTATAAGTTATGCAAACAAACCATGTTTCCCAAAAGGCTTAATTAATGAAGCAACTTTAAGTGTCACACATAAATGTGATAGGACCTAATTAGAAAACTAAAGCTATTAAGGGAAGCGGATGGGCAGAACCCTTGACGGGTCTGTCCTAGGGGAGGGTGGTCCCAGAGAACTGTGAGGCTTAGGTATTGTTAGATTAGAACTCGATTCATGCTGTTTAAGGGGACTGGAATGGTACTATGCCCTATGGGTAGAGAGGTTGGGCGGCGTATCCCTCTCGTTTTCCATTCTCTTTGAACCATGTGCGGCATGGGTCTGCTTCAGCTTAGGTATCTTTGCATAAAGTAGGATGTCCAGGATTCGATGCTAGAATGCTGTTAGGAGACCTTGGCCAGTAGGAGCCCAAATCTCAAGTCGATCCTAGTGGGTTCGATCGTGAACGTTCCGTTGCAAGGCGGATTTGGAAAACCCTAGGTGGAAAACTCAGAACATTCCATGGGAGTATCGGGCAGCGATGCTTAGATTCGTTTCTTGATAGATTGCTAAAAGTGTGCCTGGACAACCGATGGGTTGGCGGGCACCTTATAGTTGGTATCAGAGCAAAACTTCGTAATGATGCGTAATTGATTAATGTATAGTTCATAGGGATATCCTAAACAAAATAATCTAAGTTGTCATCACAAACCCCTGACATGAATTTACCATCAATCACATGCACTTGGAATAATCATCCAGATGACAATCCAACAATTAGTTGAATGTAAAAGCATTTAGGATAGCGTCTGATCAACCAATAAAACCAATTATATTTTTCCAACAAAGTAAGAATAGATGTGATAACATTTCCATCGGCATATTCGCTCTCCCCCTTGGGATTTAAGAGTGATACTATGCAAAATTTTACTTAACACTCCCTTCCTTTGGCTATGGCATATGATAAGGTCTCAAACACTTTACAAGATATAAGTTCTATTGATCACTCACATTGATCGATAATGGCTTGATTGTTAGGCACCTCCTGTACCCATAAACGCTGGCATGCAAGAGAAGAAATTTCTTCTCAAGCAAATTAAGGCACCTGAGTTTGATAGAGAAGGAATAGATGCCATAGTTGAGGTGGAGATATGGATTGAGTTGATGGACTATTATTTTACTGCTTCGCGAAATGCTTCTACCAATAGAGCAATGATAGCCAAACTTATACTAGTTGACTAGGCTCGGTTATGCTGGAAGCAATGGTGCAAGGATCAATGTATTTTTAAAGCCACTATCACTTAGGCTCAGCTGAAATATACTGTACACGGACGATACCTTCCGCCAACCTTCCAAACTTTGAGGATGAATGAATTTTTCAAGCTCAAGCAGCTGGAATTAACCTTGGAAGCTTACTACTCAAAGTTTGTAACCCTACTAAAATATGAGCCACCTACGGATATTGCACAATAAGTATCCAAGTTTTGCCATGGCCTAAACACTCCTCTGAACAACCGTCTTGAAGCAATGCATCCAACGGACAGGCAAGATGCATTACTCCGAGCAAATCCAATCGTCCAAGAACTTAAATTGGGCAATTGTAGCAAAGATGACACCCAAGATCTGGGTAAGAGATGCCATACATGTGGAGAGATAAGGCAGATCTGTAGGAGATGTCCCTATCATCAATGCTTCCATTGTAATGAACAAGGGCACATACAAGCAGACTGCCCTGATCTAAGTCTGGAAAACATTGAGCCTAAAAAAAAACGAAGCTACATAGGTGCAGTTTGTGGATATATAGAGGAATCAGATGAAGACGAAGACCTAGAACCTACAACACCCCTTCAGGATGATTAGAAATCCTAGAAATTTTATGGACATGAAATACATTTTGTATTGGAATAAACTTTACTCTTCTAACTACAGTTAACCTGAGTAATATGAGTTGCATCTATTTTGGGCCTAGAACTTGCAAATGATTAGAGATACCTTGGCAAGGAATGATAGTTATAACATGCAACAAATTTCTCTTAAGTAATTTCTTCTTAACTAATATAGATTGGGTCTTACTAGAATGTGGAAGCTTGAAAGTATTCTTTAGTATTACAAGCAAATCCAATTGTCCATGGAGCTCAATCCCAAACTAACGAGAGGACAATCTAAAAACATAGTTTCCAAGATAAAGGACCACTCCAATATGCTAAAAGAATCCTCAGACAATTTGGTCTAAATAATAAAATCCTACCAAGGACAACCAAGAATCTTGTGACCACAAGTGATAAAGTTTCGCGATGTTTCTGTTGTAGGGAATTAGGTCATTTCAAAAGGGAATGCCCAAAGCACATTAAACACTGATGCTTTGAGTGCCACAACATTGGACATAACTACATCAATTGTCCCAACAGAACTGGAAGAGAACTTGAGCTGACAAGAAATGAAGTTGTAAAAGCTCCAATGATCTAGAATATACCAGGTGCTTAGGAAAAACCTAGAAGATATCCATAACATGTAACTATAATAAATTTTCTATTATAATTAAGACTCTGATATATCAAATACAATAGGTTGTTATTTCAAAAGACTACATGCCTATGAGTAATCAAAGTAGCGTAGCGAAAGCATGATAGGCCCACAACCCACAGGTTCCAAAATGATACCCTCGGTTTCTCTCGAGATGAGGACATCTCGATTTCTCTAAGGGGAGGGGGATGTAATATTTTCATGCAATAAAAGTTAGTTGGTTAGTTCGAAAGTTAGTTAGTCAAATAATAAGTTAGTAATATTACTAACAAGGTAAAAACTAACTAACATTGATAATTAAGATTGTTTATTTAATTAAAAATATATATTAAAAAAATCGAGAGTCGTAAATTCGATATTTTTCTCGGATTGACAAGGACCATAGCCACCCTTCACGTAAGTTATAACATGAACGAGACTTATGAGCTATATTAATCACTTATATTAATATGTATAGTTTGGATGGTCCAAAAATATTCGATTTTGGGCAAAACTAGTATATTTTAGATGTTATCCTAAAAAGATATGGAGATTTCTAGAAATGGATGTTATTTAAAAGAAAAGGCAAGTGATGTTTTAGCTAGTTTGAAGATTTTATAAAAAGAAAAAAATAAAAAGAGGATTTGCGATATCGCGCACGCCGCGATTGCAGTCTAAAATAGAGAACAGCACTTCAAACAAAGAAAAGAATAAGGAGTGAACTAAGAGCTTTCTAATCAAGTGTCTTGGAGTTTTATCCCCCTTTTAGAGCCAATGGAACCATTAGATTTATGATCTAGGCATCAGATCACTGATCTTTCCAAGATCCCCCTCCACAAAGAGCTCCACTTCTCAGCCATAAGTCCTCTCCTCTAATTCATTATAAATATGAGGAATGGGGAGGCACAAGAGAAGCATAAGGAGACCCTAAGAGGTTGGGAGAGAGAGGTAGAGAGAAGGATATACCTTCGAGAGATTGTGAGAGAGAGCTTGAAAGAGAGAGAGAGAGAGAGAGAGAGAGAGAGAGAGAGAGAGAGAGAGAGAGAGAGAGAGAGAGAGTAGTTACCCCAAAAGTTTGTACAATTCCCTCTATCTCGATCCTCGACTTAACCATCTTCTCTTACACTCTCCTATCTCGAATCTATTCCACCTTCTTAATCTCTTGAATCTACTTGTGGACGATGGCCTTCAAGCGAAGAATGTTGCATGTGGATGTCAATCCCACAACCAGAAATGAAGCTTCGGGAAAAGGCATCACTGTCAATCCAACTGCGGTTCTGATCGTAAGTAATGTATTTCTAATTTGATAGATGCTTGTTTTGATGCTTGTATAAGATAGGTTAGGCCCCATACTATGATGCACGAGTATAGGTCATCGGAAGGGATAAAATTCATCTCACATATTCGTAAGATGGAGCTTGCAAAGTGCATATATCAAGGAAAGTTGATTGGACGTGGTTGCATATGGCTGATTCGTTGATAGAGCAATTACAAGGAAGAACTAGTCAAGGGTTATGAAGTATATAGTCATTAAAAGAATGACATTAAAAGATTGTGCATACAAGTGCTAGGTTAAAGCATAGTCAAGGGTTATATATAGCATAATTTCTAAAAGAATATGACATTAAGAATCATGAATAGAAAATACTAGTTTAGATACTTCATAAGTACTTAGGCTAAGAGTCCAAATATTAAGAAGAACTAGATTCTAGCCCAAGGCAAAGCTTGTTGGAGTCTAATTACTTGAGATAATCTTGCACTTATCTTATCAAGTATTTACACATTATACCTATAACATATTTTGATATATGAGGATAATTTCCTATATTTTGTCTCATGACTTGACTAAGAGCTAGTACAAGAAATTAATCATAAGGGTTAAAACTAAGATATCTTGAGATTTGTCGGATAACAATGACTTTTGCCAATCCAAATTCAGGGTTGGGTTATCAATCAAGGTAAGTGACCTATAGAACTTACATCATGAATAATGTCTGAACCCTTAACATATGCCCCAGCCAAAAGAAGGAAGTGTTAAGAAACATTTTTGCATAGTATTGCTCTTAGATCCCAAGGGGAAGAGCAAATATACGATGTAAATATTATATCGTCTATTCTTACATTGTTTGGAAAGAATGCAATTGGTTTTTGTTGGTTGATCGAACAACATCCTAAATGCTTTTACATTCAACTGATTATTAGTTGTTGTTTGGATGATTATTCCAAGTGCTTGTGATTTATGGTAAATGCATGGAAAGGGTCTGTGATGACAAGTCACCATGGGAATAAATGAATGTTTTCTTGGAAAATGATATTAGGTTTGAATGCCTTGTTTGTGCTTGATTCTTAAAGGATTTAATTAAGCAAGGATATTTTGCATAGGTGGATCACCTCCAGGATTGCACTGCGGATTAACCCAAAGAGGGCACTGCTCGATTCATGGTGAAAGGTGAGAAGGATCGAAGCTTGCACGCGAGCTATGACGGGAGAGCAAGAGCAAGAAAGAGAGAGAAAAGAAATGGGAACTCCAACAGTCACAATGTGTGACCGGGCCTTCCTTTATCTACTAGTCACTAAAATAAATGTAAAGAATAAAGTGACGTGACGGGTGCCCGCCGCCTGCAGTGTGTAGTGGCGGGTACTGAAAGGTGAGAAGGATCGAAGCTTGCACGCTGTCAAAGGATTTGGGAAAGCAGAGTCGTGTCTACAGAAGACCTTGATAAATTTCAAGATGGAAGATCAATTAAGTGAATAATCCAATATCAGAGTCATCATCAAACTGGCCTTCAACTCTGAATCATGTAATTTCTAATAGCCACAAGGCAATTTCAGAATACATTCAATAAAGTCAGTCTGAGAAAAAACAGTTATAAATTCTGTTATCTAGTTTATAAGGTTTAAAATGGTAACCAAGCCACTCTTGAAGATATACAAGGCTTCAGCTTGAACAATACACCCTCGGTTGCTACAATGTGGAGGACAACCAGAAGAAGACAGTGATCATTGGCTATTGAAAATGAAGAGACTCACAAGCCATGCTGGAGTATAAGGCAATGATTGAAACAGGCGTCAAGCTCAAGATCATCTCTCTAAAAGAAGGGCTTCAAAGTGGCTTCATGCTCTCTCCATTGTGGCCACCAAAACACCTACGGAAGCAAGTTGAAATTACAGCATGCCAGGATTTTGAACCCAAGCAGTGTGACTGCTGTACACTCCCAACCATACCTCAGAACAGAGTCAAATTTGTTGTCCCTAATCTTCATGATGCTCTAGACTCGTGTTATATAATGGTTGCATTGTAAACAGTCAAGTAGCTTCCATCAATTTGTTGTGAGCTCTAGATTTTTCCACAGCTGTTGGTTTGAACTAAAGCTTATGCTTAATCTGGCCATAAGACTGTGGTATCTGTATCTCTAGCCTTACTATCAGTGCCAAATTGGTTGCTCTTACAGGAACACCAAGAAGAATATCCTGACCATTGTGATTATAATGATGATTCAGTTCTGATCATTATGATGATAAAGATGATTCAGTTACAGAGATCTTCACCTAGTTGGAGTCCTATAGGCCTGTAAATGCATCATGAAAATTAAAAGATCTTGCTATTGTCCAACCATAGCACTGATAAACATATGCATGACCGCCAGGTCCAAATGGTGTAGTTCGAGCGGTAATGCCAAATCTTCCATGACAAGATGAATCATTAGGTCGGTAAGCTTCAACCTTTCCTGGTCCTGTAAGTAGCACTGGCTTTTCTGAAACCAGCTGTCTTCATGCTTGGATTGTCTCTAGGTCTGAGATTGGTGCACAAGATCGTATCAGTACTGCTTCTTTGACGGGCTCATAGTAAGCTCATACTTGCTTGCCTCTTCGTTCCTCCTCTTCTCATGCTGCTCGTTTCCATCTTCTTGCTCCTCTTCGTCGTCTTCATCATCTTCATCCTCATCGTTACCATCCTGTGCAACACCTTGTTAGAGTTGTCACCCGTACACCTCTCTTGCCATCCGGATCTTGATAATGTGTGATGCGTTGTGAAGCAAATTTGTGATTCAGGCCGCAATGCCCATGACGGCCAGGCCTATGATACCAAAAACGACGACAACCTTCTGCTTTCTCCCTCGGCCCCTCAGAGAAAACTTCCCTTTTTCCAGAGCACAAAAAGCAATGTTTTTTTTCTTTTCCAGCGATGGCCACCCTCTTCCTTTTTCAGACGGCTCCTAAATTCCTCTTCAGACTAATAAAGCGGCCCAGAAAAGCTTCCATTTTCCACGGTTTTTCATACATGTCTACAGTCGTAGTTCCAACCTTACCTTTGTCTTTGAGTGTATGCCTTATTTCCAGCTCCATAGCTGCTGTAATGTCTGCACATCCTCCAACAAATGTCAGATAATAACAGTAGCAACACTGTCAAATCCAGGAAAAAGGGACTGCCTTGGAAGATTCAAGATTGCAGTCAATCCCTCTTTGATCGCAGTCAATCCCTCTGTTGCAAGGAATTGAATAGCAACAGAATGCGTCTTTATAAGTCTTGCACACAGTTGCAGGACAGCTTGTACTGTTGTAGCTGGAATTTGATTTCCAAGGAAATTGCATGCTATAGTCATAGCATGATGCTGCTCATTTTCTGTCAAAAATCCTGCAGCTTTGCCAAGTGTGGCAATAAAAGGATCTGACTCCATTTCATTTTCAAGTCCTCTCACCTCATATCTCTGATGATCTGGACCAGAGCCTGATCCACTTGCAGCTCCAATGTTGCTTGTCATGGCAGGCTCCTCAGTCTCTTTTGACATCTTTGGTTTATACTGTAATAGAAGGTCCAGGACTAACAGCAAAGCAGTTGCCCAAATATCGAGTCCAGAATTGGGACATATTCTTCATGCTTCATGCCTGGACTGATATAAAGTTATCCTCATTTCCTCTATTTTATCTGCATCCCTCCACCTACAGGCAGTTGAATATATATCAGCCATTAAAACATATGTAGCAGTACCTTCTTGATTTGCCTCCAGGAGCTGCTACAAGTACCAGAGAGAGAAACAAACACCCCTACCATCCAGCAGAGTCCCTAAAGAGATCCAAGGCAGTGAGACTGAATCCATTTTGAATATATCCTGGCATTAAAGCATTCCATGATACTTCATTTCTTTCCAGCAAGCCCTTGAAGACTTTATGTGCTTCATTTAAACTTTCACATTTGGCATACATGTCCACAGTCGTGCTTCCAATAGCAACATCTGATTCTAGTTCTTGCCGTATCATATGATCATTTAACAACTTATGCATTTGATGCTACTACATGCCTTCATAAGGCACAGAAAAGTCACTCTGTGTGGTCTAGTGCCTTCTTGTTTCATCCTCATAACATTCAAGAGCAACAAGACCAAGCCCATATTCAGTGTAGCCTGCAATCATGGCATGCCAGGAAACGACATCTTGATCTAACATATTGTCAAATACTTCTTGGCTTTTCCAAGCATACCAGATTTTGCATACATGTTAACCAGAGCATTATTGACTAATTCCTCTTGTATCAAACCCCTCTTCACTTTATTTCCCACATAGAACAAAAGTATAAACACAACAACTAAATATGTACAAATTATCAAATTCCACACACAACTTTTGGGTGGTTTTCACACCTCGAATGCGTAGCAATACGACAACGCGAGCTATGGTGGGAGAGCAAGAGCAAGAAAGAGAGAGACAAGAAATGGGAACTCCAACAGTCACAATGTGTGACCGAGCCTTCCTTTATTTACTAGTCACTAAAATTAATGTAAAGAATAAAGTGACGTGGCAGGCGCCCGCCACCTGCAGTGCGCAGTGGTGGGTACTGTCAGTGTAGTAATACACGGGGCGGCATGGCGGAGGCGCCTTTACCCCAACAACCTCCCACTTAAAGGCGAATCTGCCCCAGTGAGAGAGAAAAGAAAAGAAAAAGACAGTACAACTGTACATAGGTACAAGGGATGAGGAAAGGCAACATCTCATCCAACGCTCATCAATCTCCTGAGGAAGGCAAAGCGCTTAGTAGTGAGGCTTTTCGTGTGAGTAGATTTGCAGGATTCTCGTCAGTGGAGATCTTGACAAGGTCAACAGACTTGTCCTCCACGACACCACGCATGAAGTGATATCTCACCTCAATGTGTTTCGTCTTCGCATGGAAGACCGAATTCTTAGCCAACTGAATGGTACTCATAGAATCCGAATGCAGTGTAGGTATAGCATCAATCCCAAGGTCAGCACACTAGATGGCCTAGCCATATGGCCTCCTTGCAAGCCTCAGTGGCTGCAACATACTCGGCCTTAGTGTGGTAGACAAAGTCGTACACTTCTGAACCCTGGATATCCAACAGACAGCACCTCCAGCATAGGTGAATACATAGCCAGAAGTGGACTTTCTACTATCTGCATGTCCTGCATAATCAGAGCCAGTGTACCCCACGACCCCTGTATCCTGGCTGCCATAGCAAATACACATATTTGTTGTGCCCTTCAGGTACCTCATGATACCCTTCACGGCATCCCAATGTTTCTTGCCAGGTTCAGCCATATAGCGTGCCACAACACCAACTGCAAAGGCAATATCTGGACGAGTGGCTATCATGGCATACATCAAACTGCCCACGGCTGAAGCATAAGGGATTTGAGCCATCTCGGCCCTCTTCTCATCTGTCTGCGGACAATCGGCCTGTGATATCTTCACATAAGAAGGCAATGGACAGCCAATAGGCTTTATGTCCTGCATGCGGAAGTGCTCAAGGACTTTATGAATATACTCCCTCTGTGACAAGTAGAGGAGTCCCTGATGCCTGTCGTGTCTAATGCGCATACCAAGTATGTGAGAGGCCTGTCCCAAATCCTTCATCTCAAAGCTCTTCTTTAGCTGAGATTTAAGAGCATCTAGCTCATCATGAGCTTTCCCTGCTATCAGCATATCATCCACATAGAGTACCAAAATAAGCAATGAACTATCACAGGCTTTCTTCATGTAAAGACACATATCCATAGCACTCCTGCTATAGCCCTGTGACTGCATAAAGGCATCAAACTTATGATACCATTCCCTAGGTGCCTGCTTCAAGCCATAAAGACTTTTCTTCAACTTGCACACTAGGTGCTCCTTGCCAGGTTCTGCAAAGCCTTTAGGCTGCTCCATATAGATCTCACCATGCAAGTCCCCATGTAAGAAAGCCGTCTTGACATCCATCTGATATAGATCTAAGTCAAGCTGAGCAACCAAAGCCAAGACCAAGCGCAGGGTGGTCATCTTAACCACACGAGAAAATACCTCATCAAAGTCTATACCATGCTCCTACTTAAAACCCTTTGGTACCAATCTAGCCTTGTATGCCAGCTTGGGGTGTCCAGGGGTACTTTTCAGCTTGTACACCCATTTGCATGGCAAAGCCTTTTTGCCCTTAGGCAAGGCAACCAAATCCCAAGTCTCATTCTTATGCAAGGAGTCGATCTCAGACTGCATAGCCCTCTCCCAGGAGTGACTGTCACCCCTGCGCATAGCCTCATCATAAGTGAAAGGCTCTCCTGCACCTGTAACCAAAACATAATGCATAGAGGGCTGAAATCTATCAGGTGGACGTCTGTCTCTAGCAGACTGTCTCACTGCAGGCTCTTCTGCCTGCCCAGCTGCTTGTCCAACACCCTGACCATGACCATCTGCTGTAGCTCTAGGCTGTCCAATTGGCTGTGCAGGAGCTCTAGGCTCCTCCTAAAAGATCACTCTGTGGATGTCAACCACCTTCTCAGGCTGCCTGTGCATCTTGTCTTCATGGAAAACTACATCATGGCTGCGTACTATTTTCCACGCCTGCGGATCCCATAGGCAATAGCCCATCTCTCCTGAATCACCATAACCAAGAAAGATGCATTTAATGATCTTTGGATCCAACTTACTCCTCTTGTCCTTGGGCACATGGCAGAATGCCTCACATCCAAAGACATAGAGATGGGCATAAGAGGGTGGCTTACCAGCCCAAACTTCCTCTACAACCTAGAAATCCAATCCACTAGAAGGCGATCGGTTTATGATATGCACTGCCGTACTAACTGCCTCAGCCCAAAAGCTCTGTGGTAGGCCTGCATGGCTAAGCATAGAGTGGACACGCTCCTGAATAGTCCTGTTCATGTGCTTAGCCAAACCAGTCTAGGATGGGGTGTGAGGGGCGGTCAATTGACGCTTAATACCCCTGCCATCACAAACTACTCAAAAGCACGTGAGACATATTCTCCCCCATTGTCAGTCCTAAGGCATTTCAGCCTATACCCAGTCTGGTTCTCAACAAGAGCAAGCCAACGCTGAAAGACTGCCAAGACATCGAACTTTTGCTTTATGGGATAAGCCCACACTTTCCTAGAAAAATCATCAATGAAGGTAACAAAGTACTTCGTGCCACCCATAGACATACACGGCATGGGCCCACAAACATCTGAATGCACCAAAGCCAAGGGCTCACTTATGCATGGCCTACCCGATTTCTTATGCGTAGACCTATTTTGCTTACCATAAAGACAATGATCACACGAGTCAAAACATGCATAGTCCAAAGGCAGAAGATACTGCAAACTAGATAACATTTTCATTCCTTTCAAAGACATATGCCCCAAATAGGCATGCCAAAGTGATACATGTGGGATAGAACCCACTGCCAAAACATGGTCTACAGAAGACCCAGATATAACAAGAGGATAGAGGCTGCTAGCCTTGGCGCCTCTAGCAAGCACAAGTCTGCCTCTGGTAATCTTCCAGGCAGAATCCCCAAGACAAACATGAAACCCTGCATCATCCAACTGTCCTGTAAACATAAGACTGCGCATAAGCGCAGGTACATGACGTACATCCCTAAGAAAAAAGGAACTACCAGTGGAAAACTACAACTGAATATCTCCACAGCCCACAATATCAAGAGACCTGTCATCTCCAAGTCTGACTGATCCAGATACAGTACGGTAAGAGTGAAACCACTCACGGTAAGGCATCACATGGAAGGACGCACCTGAATCCAATAACCAGCACTATGCATACATACTAGGTGTCTCAGTCAAGTGTGAGGCATCAGAAGAACTAGCTGCAAGTATGAACTCATTACCACCATTGGAATCCTCGGTCTGCGTGACATTAATTTCCTCAATCTTGACGCTGGACTTCGCAGGTACTATGCTGCGATCAGAGGACTTCTCCTGCACTTTCTCTTTTCCCTTATCCTTGCGCTTCTCATTGCGCAACTCATGACACTTTGGTATGATATGGCCCTTTTTCCCACAATGATGATAAGTGACATTAGCGTTGCGCCCACGCGACTTACTACGCGACTTTCCACGAGATTTAGACCGACCCTTCTGCGAGTCATGGCCACGGCCATGACTACGATCATTCCTGTCATTCCTGCCTTTAACTGTCAAAGCATGTGAAACACGAGAGGCATCCAAGTTTTTGCGATTAACCTCTTCTTGCAGAAGAGCACTCGCAACATCATTCAATTTCAGAGTAGCACTAGAGGCACATAGGGCAGTGCGGAATACATTCCATGACTCATTCAGAGTCCCAAGCAAGAAAAGAGAAGTTACTTCCTCTCCAAAGGTGATATCCTGCGAAGTCAGGTTCTTTAGTATAGCATGGAACTGGCTCAAGTGAGCAGACATACTCGCATTATCCTTCATGCGCAGATCCATAAGCTGCTTCAAACAGTACATCAGACTCGCCGGACTTTTCTTATCATAAAGATTCTTGATCTTATTCCATAGATCCCATGCACTCTATGCTTCCTCAAATACATTATAATATACATGTTTAGTGAGAGACTACAATCGTAGACTTGCATAGCTCATCAAATTTAAGCCAGCCGTCATTGTTCATAGTTGCACGCTACTGCCCGCTCAACCAAAGTGGCTTAATCTGAGATTTCTGCACCAAGACCTGCCAAATTTGACTCTTCCAATAAGAGTAGTTGGTACCATCCAACATTGTGATGTCAAATATGGCATTATCAGTCAAAGAGAGGACACCATAATGCAGGCTGGAAATGCACAGACAGTCTAAAACTGCTTGCTGTTTTACTGCAGAAAATGCCCAAAATCCACTGAAATGAGCTCCAAATGACGAGAAATGTATGCCAAAAGATGCTGTCCACTTAGTATTAGGTGCGGTACACCAAATCATGACATTTAAGCATAAAAAATACTGCTCAGTCCACCAATAAATGCTTGCTGTAATAAATTTCAGAACTGCAATAATGAGAGTAAATTGTCCCAAAACTGGATCTAATGTCAACTAAACAATGCAAGGTCCAAAGCCGGCATAAAGAGGACAAAGCAAAGCCAAATGACAGTGAAAATACATGAGTATAACGCCAAGATATGTCAAATAGCATCTGCCAGTAAGAGGCACACCCCTAGACAATCTAGGCAAAATGTACCTGCAACTGCCAAAACCTGACACAAATAGGTGTTTGCTCAAAAGAAAGCGGATCCAAAACTGAGACTCAGCTCATAAGCATCATGTGAACCAAGACATATACTTGTTAAAAGATGGGCATAGAAACCCACTGTAAGCAAGGGAGTATAAGGGCAGATGAGTGTGAATAGCCCTAGGGGCAGGGGAAACCCTAACCCTAGCTGGCAAAGGGCTATATAAACAGCCTATGGGTCACTATCATTTGTGAGAGAGTGTACCCAAGTTGTACTCTAAGCAACTTAGTAAGCAAGATTTCATTCTTGTACTTTGAGCTGTTCTCTCCCTCTTGTGCACACATTCTACTGCTGCAAACTCTGATTGTCAACATGGTATTAGAGCCATCTCTGATCTCCTCAGCTTCCCTCAGCATCAGTCATCACTAAGTGTACATGAGCTGTCATTTTCTTCATCCTATCCTTCTTTCCTCCATAGCTGCCTGCAACCTACCTCCATTGGAGGACTTGAAGAGGACAAAGGAGGTCATATTAGCCTGAGCTTTCTTCTGGAAATCTTTTCCCCACATCAGGGCGCAGCTACTTGTCAGTTCAAACACTGACATTGTCCACGTGTGAGGCCAGCATTGTCAAGATCCCAAAAACGGCACAGTTTCTGACAGCGTGGTGTTTCCTGACTTGGCGCGGGCAGCAGGCGGTGCAATCTCAGCCACTACCATAGGGGTTTGATAGCCCCCCAAGTGGGCTATCCTCAACTAAGAGGGCTCTGAGAAATTCTTCCTTTGCTGGCTGCTACAAGCCAAACCCTAACTGCGTTTTTTTGGGCAGCCATAGCCAACAAGCTCCAAGCTTGACATTTTGGCATTTTTACACTCTGAGCTTCATAGACAGTGATTCTAATCACTGAAGCAGAGTCTCTGAATCCTATTCCAGAGTCTAAAGCTCTTGGGCATGCTCAACAAACATCACCAAGCATCAGGAAGCCGACTTCCAACCGGGTTCCATTCAAGCACTTCACTAAGCTTGACAATAGTGTTCTTTTAACACTAATCATAAATCATTAGGTTAATAGCTTGCTGGGCATTCACTAAAAACCAGTGATTTTTTTATTCCTCTTCATATATTGTTGTAAGGTTATGTGTAAAATTAACACATAGACCATTATGCACAAGAAGTGTATTGCATACCGTAAGTGACATCGTCTCAAGTACATTGGTCAGTGAAATCAATAGTATGAGTGTCATCATACTCTCCTCGGAATCATCAGCACAACAAGCATTGAGATCTTAGACAAACCATGTCCAACACAAGCTTCATCCACTAAGCCGTACCACAAGGAGGAGCCTGAAGTCCAGTCTAGGTTTACTTCATTAAAACCTAAAAAGACTATTAAACCATGGAAGAAGCTTGCACATAAGAAAGGACCACCAAAGTCATACTTTGAAATATTACACTTATATGATTTTCAGCCTTTCTCTTCATTGCAACTTTGACTTCACTTTGTCTAATTTGCTTCCGCATTCAGTGAAAGGTTTGTAAGGGACTAGACACTGCCCTTGTCCTAACAAGTGGTAAGACCTTCCCAATGACCACAACACATGCTGATGTCCGTCCTCAAATTCGAAAGTTTGATGGTAAGGATTTCCATCCATGGCAGGTACTTATAAAATACAAAATGATGGAGAGAGGGTATTGGCCTCTTATTCAAGGTAGTAGAGTTGTAAACTCTGCAAATATGATTGATATAGAGGATGACCAACGTGCTCGAGCAATCATAATGCTACACTTAGATGAATCCCTGATTCATCATGTTGATCAACTAAACACTGCTAAAGAAAAATGGGATGAGCTTGAAAAGCTCTATGGAGCCACTGGCAAGAATACTAAAATCTTCCTTAAAATTGAATTCTTTAGCTTGGAATATCGTTCAGGAGAAGATTTGGGAAAATTCATTTCTCATATGAAGGGACTTATGGCACAGCTTGCTTCTGTACAAGCTCCAATACTTGAAGAAGATGCTATTGCTATTCTCCTAAAAGCTGTAAAACAGGTGTTTTCTACTCTTGTAACCACTCTCACCAACATTCCAGATCCCACTTTGGCAAGTACCATTCAATCCTGTTTGGATGAAGAAAAGAGGAACCACAAAGAAAGCAGCAACAGTCAGGCAACTTCAAATTCTCGTGAACAAGTATTGGTTCATACAGTTCTCACTAAATGTTCTTTCTGTAAGAAAAAAGGACATCTTGTAAACAACTACTGGAAGAAGTATCCCGAGAAGATGAAATGTAACAAATGCAAGAAGACAGGTCATATAGCAAGTAAATGCCCCAACACTCCTGAAATACCCAAAGAATTGGTTGCCAACTATGTCTCCAATTCATTTGAAGATCGACTGTTTTGACTATTTAAATCATCTACCTAAAACAACCTTGTAAGCCTGATTTATAAAGGCATCCCAAAAAGGGGGGGATCTTTTACATGCCTTGTAATCCAATGCCACCCTGGCATTGAGGGGGGGTGTTAAAAGATGGGCATAGAAACCCACTGTAAGCAAGGGAGTATAAGAGCGGATGAGTGTGAATAGCCCTAGGGGCAGGGAAAACCCTAACCCTAGCTGGCAAAGGGCTATATAAACAGCCTATGGGTCACTATCATTTGTGAGAGAGTGTACCCAAGTTGTACTCTAAGCAACTTAGTAAGCAAGATTTCATTCTTGTACTTTGAGCTCTTCTCTCCCTCTTGTGCACACATTCTACTGCTGCAAACTCTGATTCTCAACAATACTCAATGCAACATCCAATTGTCGGAGTATAATCCCAAAGTCTCAATACATCTGTAACTGCTCAATGACATAGACTGCTCCAATACATGTAACTGCTCCAATAGCATGTAATCCCTGCTCAAGGTCAAGTAAGCATGCAAGATGCTCCCACTGGCACAAAAGGTGTACAAACAAGCTTAAGAGCTCAAGCAACCCAAGACAAAGTACCAATGACAAGTGACCAAGTCAATGCGTCATACGCATCCCAAGAGCATGACATACATGAAGCAACTGATGGAAGCAACCAACGAGCAATACATAATCCCAAAATAAGATCTCTATCAACTCAATGACATTCGATAGCAACCAAGTAAATGATCAAACAGAGTCGAAAAATGCTCAAATACATCCAAGCAAAGCTCCCAATGTTGGTAAAGCATAGACGAACCAAGCGGCATATATCACGAACCAAAGCATGTAATGTATGAACCCTAACTGTCAAGCATAGACATGAGGCATAAGCGGTCCAAGAGCATGCCAAGTCAGTCCAAATACCAGTGAATACCAACCAAGATGGAGCTTATGCATAGCTCAAATACATTCAATAGACTCAAACATGAGCTCAAAATCATCCTCAAATGTCAGATACATGATGGCAAATCCCAAAGCATACATCCGGTACCAATAGGTAAGTGACAAAGCATCCAAAGTACCTTCAGCCCACTGTTATTATAGCCAAGTTTGACTATCAAACCGGAGAAATTCCAGCCAATATTTTAGGCCAAAATCATGGCATAATCATGTGCATACATTCCCAAGGCACTAGGCATCATGTAGGCCGCATACGGGCATCAAACAAGGTAATCGGAGTAGAGTATAAGCATCAAATGCCAATGCCAAGTGTGGCTGCCCTATTTCTAGCACTGTATAACAGTAAATGACAGTCCCAAATCAGAGAATGTCAGCCCCAAAGCTTCAATGCCAAGCACAAGGCCTAAAGAGGCTTTCAAAGTAGCTCAAATGCCTTCTAGAAACCATTGTTTAAGTGCTCATTTAGGAGACAAGGCATATAGGCTAAAAAGGTGATGAGTAGGCAGGCAGAAATCTAGCGCAAATTCAGCGCAGGATGTCCTGGGAAGTGGTTGTTCCATGTGGCAATGTTGGTGTGGATGGGAGGCTCAAAGAGGCCCCAAAGAGGGCATACACAAAGCCATGAATGCCCAAAGCAAAGGGCAAGGGAGATATGGAGCTTTGAAGCTTCAAATGATGGCTGCCCCTCTTCTTCCACCTATTTAAAACTAAGAACTGAAGTAAAACCCTTCAAACTCTAATGCAATACCTCAAGGGCAAGGCCCTGAAGAAGCCCAACAATGCCGAGAGGGAGCTCGGGAAGCCGGGGAGTGTCGGAGGCTCGGGAGATCGACTATGGCTGCCGGGATGGAGACCCAATGCGTGAAGGGAGTCAATGCGAAGGTAGGAAGCACCAAGTCGAGCTCGAGTAAGAGAAAGCCAAGCTCTGATACCAGTTGAAAGGTGAGAAGGATCGAAGCTTGCACGCGAGCTATGGCAGGAGAGTAAGAGCAAGAAAGAGAGAGACAAGAAATGGGAACTCCAACAGTCACAATGTGTGACCAAGCCTTCCTTTATTTACTAGTCACTAAAATGAATGTAAAGAATAAAGTGACGCGACAGGCACCAGCCACCTACAGTGTGCAGTGGTAGGTACTGTCAGTGTAGTAATACACGAGGCGGCACGGCGGAGGCGCCTTTACCCCAACACATGGGCCGAAGGTCGAGTGGTGAAAAGGGCAACCATGGGAAAGATGTTTCGCTCCTGGACAACTTGCGGGTCACTTGGAGCTCTAGACACCCCTTGCTAGGTCTAGAAAAATGGAGTTGAAGACCTCCGTGTCCTCCAACGTCTGGGCATGTTGGGAGATCCTATTCTAGATAAAGGATTGAGTGTTTGGTGCCATGATGTTTGTACTAGTTACTTTTGCACGGCAGAAGGGATACTTTTGTTGGACAGAAGGGATACACAATTTCTCATGTATGGGAGGGAGACAAAGGTTAACTTGAAGATAAGTTAAGGAACTTGTTTGAACTTGTTTATCAATAGATTGCTTGCTTTGTTTTCGTGTCTGTGCTATAAGTAATGTGAATGAACTATGTTCCCTAAACGGCTTAAATAATGAAGCTGAGTTTAAGTGTCACACATAAATGTGGTAGGACCTAATTAGAAAAATAAAGCTATTAAGGGAAGCGGGTGGGCGAAACCCTCGATGGGTCTGTTCTACGGGAGGGTGGTCCCAGAGATCTGGGAGGCTTCTCACAAGATGTTACCATTGTCCGACCTTTAGGTATTGTTAAGTTAGAACACGATTCATTCGGTTTTAGGGAACCAAAATGGGACTATGCCCTACGAGCAGAGAGGTTGAGTGGCGCATCCCTTTTGTTTCCCATTCTCTTTGAACCAAGTGTGGCATGGGTCTTCTTCGGCTTGGGTATCTCTGCGTAAAGTAGGATGTCCAGGATCCGACGCTAGAATGCTGTTAGAAGACCTTGGCCACTAGGAGCCCAAATTCCAGGTCGATCTTAGTGGGTTTGATCATGTTAATGTTACGTTGCGAGGAACATTCAAGAAACCTAGGTGGAAAAACTCGAAACATTCCATGGGAATGTCGGGCAGCAACACTTAGATTCGTTTCTCGATAGACTGCTAAAAGCATGCCTGGACAAAGGCAATAGGCGGGCACCTTACAATTGGTATCAGAGCAAAACTTTGTAATGACGTATAATTGATTAATATATGGTTCATAGGCATATCCTAAATAAAATAATCTAAGTGGTATGGCTTGATTGTTAGGCACCTCTTGCACCCATAAATGCTGACATGTAAGAGAAGAAATTTCTTCTCAAGCAAATTAAGGCACCCGAGTTTGATGGAGAAGGAATAGACATCGCAGCTGAGGCAGAGATATGGATTTAGTCAATGGATGATTATTTTGCTGCTTCGCAAACTACTCCTACTAATCGAGCAATGATAGCCAAACTTAAGCTAGTTGGCAAGGCTCGGTTATGATGGAAGGAATGGTGCAAGGATCAATGTATTTTCAAAGCCACTGTCACTTGGGCTCAGCTGAAAGATGCTGTACAAGGATGATACCTTCCGCCAACTTACTAGACTTTGAGGATGAATGAATTTTTCAATCTCAAGCAGCTGGAATTAACCTTGGAAGCTTACTACTCAAAGTTTGTAACCCTACTAAAATATGTGCCACTTATGGATATTGCATAGCAAGTATCCAAGTTTTTCCATGGCCTAAACACTCCTCTGAACCACCATCTTGAAGCAATGTATCCAACAGACTTGCAAGATGCATTACTTTGAGCAAATCCAATTGTCTAAGAACTTAAATCGAGCAATTGTAGCAAAGATTACTCTCGAGATCTGGGTTAGAGATGCCATACATGTGGAGAGATAGGGCACATCCGTAGGAGATGTCCCTACCTTCAATGCTTCCATTGTAATGAGCTAGGGCACATCCAAGCAGATTGCCCTGATCTTTGTCCAGAAGACATTGAGCCTCCAAGAAAACGAAGCTACATAGGTGCAGTCTGTGGATATATAGAGGAATCAGATGAAGATGAAGACCTAGAATCTATAACACCTCTTCAGGATGATTAGAAATCGTAGAAATTTTATGGACATGAAATACAACTTGTATTGGAACTAAACTTTACTCTTGTAACTACAGTTAACCTGAGCAATATGAGTTGCATCTATTTTGAGTCTAGAACTTGCAAATGATTAGAGATACTCTGGCAAGGAATGACAGTTATAACGTGCAATGAATTTCTCTTAAGTCATTTCTTCTCAACTAATATAGATTGGGTCTTACTAGAATGTGGAAGCTTGGAAGTATTCTTAAGTATTACAAGCAAAGCCAATTGTCCGAGCTCAGTCCCGAACTAAGGAGAGGACAATCTAGGAATGTCGTTTCCAAGATAAAGGACCACTCCAATCTACTAAAAGAATCCTCGGACAATTTGGTCTAAAGAATAAAATCCTACCAAGGACAACTGAGAATCTTGTGACCACAAGTGATAAAGTTTTGCGATGTTTCTGTCGCAGGGAGTTAGGTCATTTCAAAAGGGAATGTCCAAAGCACCCTAAACACCGATGCTCTGAGTGCCACAAAATAGGACATAACTACATCAATTGTCCCAACAGAACTTGAAGAGAACTTGAGCTGACAAGAAATGAAGTTGTACAAGCTTCAATGATCCAGAATATACCAGGTGCTTAGGAAAAGCCTAGAAGATATCCATAAGATGTAACTACAATAAATTTTCTATTATAATTAAGACTTCGACACATCAAATACAAGAGGTTGTTGTTTCAAAAGACTACATGCCTATGAGTAATCAAAGTAGTGCATCGGAAACGTGATGGGCCCATAACCCACAGTTCCAAAATGATACCCCCGGTTTCTCTCGAGATGAGGACATCTCGATTTCTCTAAGGGTTGGAGGATGTAATATTTCCACGCAATAAAAGTTAGTTGGTTAGTTTAAAAGTTATTTAATCAAATAATAAGTTAGTAAGATTACTAATTAAAGACTAAGGTAAAAACTAACATTAATAATTAAGGATTTTTATTTAAATAAAAATATATATTAAAAAAATCGAGAGTCATAAATCTGATATTTTTCTTGGATTGACAAGGACCGTAGCCACCCTTCACGTACGTTATAATGTGAACGAGACTTATGAGCTATATTAATCACTAGTATTAATATGTATAGTTTGGATGGTCCAAAAATATTAGATTTTGGGCAAAACTAGTATATTTTAGATATTATCCTAAAAAGATATGGAGATTTCTAGAACCGGATGTTATTTAAAAGAAAAGGCAAGTGATGTTTTGGTTAGTTTGGAGATTTTATAAAAAGAAAAAAATAAAGAGAGGATTTGCGAATGGAACCATTAGATTGATGATCTAAGCATCAGATCACTGATGTTTCCAAGATCCCTCTCCACAAAGAACTCCATTTCTCAGCCAGAAGCCCTCTCCTCTAATTCACTATAAATATGAGGTATGGGGAGGCACAAGAGAAGCATAAGGAGACCCCAAGATCACTGATGTTTCCAAGATTCCCCTCCACAAAGAGCTCCATTTCTCAGCCAGAAGCCCTCTCCTCTAATTCACTATAAATATGAGGCATGGGGAGGCACAAGAGAAGCATAAGGAGACCCCAAGAGGCTGCGAGACAGAGATAGAGAGAAGGATACCCCTCCAAGAGAGAGAGAGAGAGAGAGAGAGAGAGAGAGAGAGAGAGAGAGAGAGAGAGAGAGAGAGAGAGAGAGAGAGAGAGAAAGAGAGAGAGAGAGAGAGAGAAAAAGAGAGAGTAGTTACCCCGAAAGGCTGCACAAATCTCTCTATCTCGATCCTCGACTTAACCATCTTCTCTTACACTCTCCTATCTCGAATCTATTCCGCCTTCTTAATCTCTTGAATCTACTTGTGGATGATGGCCTTTAAGCGAAGAATGTTGCATGCCGATGACAATCCCACAACAAAAAATGAAGCTTCGGGCAAAGGCATCACTGTCAATCCAACTGCGGTTCCGGGCGGTCGTAAGTAATGTATTTCCAAATTGATAGATGCTTGTTTTGATTCTTGTATGAGATTTGTTAGGCCCCATACTATGATGCGCGAGTATAGGTAATCAGAAAGGGAGAAATTTCATCTCACATATTCGTAAGATGAGCTTGCGAAGTGCATATATCAAGGAAAGTTAATTGCACCTAGTTGCATATGGCTTATTCATTGATAGAGCAATTACAAGGAAGAACTAGTCAAGGGTTATGAAGGATATAGTCATTAAAAGAACGACATTAAAAGATTATGCATACAAGTGCTAGGTTAAAGCATAGTCAAGGGTTATAAATAGCATAATTGCTAAAACAATATGATATTAAGAATCATCAATAGAAAGTACTAGTTTAGATACTTCAAAAGTATCTAGCCTAAGAGCCCAAATATTAAGAAGAACTAGATTCTAGCCCAAGGCAAAGCTTGTTGGAGTCTAATTACTTGAGATAATCTCGCACTTATCTTATCAAGTATTTACACGTTATGCCTATAACATATTTTGATATATGAGGATAATTCCCTATTTGCCTCATGACTTGACTAAGAGCTAGTACAAGAAATTAATCATAAGAGTTAAAACTAAGATGCCATGAGATCCATCGGATAACGATGACTTTTGCCAATTCAAATTCAAGGTTGGGTTATCAATCAAGGTAAGTGACCTATAGAACTTGCATCATAAATAGTGTTTGAACTCTTAACATATGTCCTAGCCAAAAGAAGGAAGTGTTAAGAAACATTTTTGCATAGTATTGCTCTGAGATCCCAAGGGGAAGAGCAAATATACAATGGAAATGTTATATCCTCTATTCTTGAATTGTTTGAAAAGAATGCAATTGGTTTTTGTTGGTTGATCGAACAACATCCTAAATGCTTTTACATTCAACTGGTTGTTAGTTGTTGTTTGGATGATTATTCCAAGTGCTTGTGATTTATGGTAAATGCATGGCAAGGGTCTGTGATGACAAGTCGCCATGGGAATAAATGAATGTTTAATTAAAAAATGATATTAGGATTGAATGCATTGTTTGTGCTTGATTCTTAAAGGATTTAAGAAAGGATATTTAACACGGGTGGATCGTCTCCATGATCGCACCGCGGATTAACCCAAAGAGGGAACTATTCGATTCATGGGACGAAGGTCGAGTGGTGAAAAGGCCAACCATGGGAATGATGTTTCGCTCATGGACATCTTGTAGGTCACTTGGAGTTCTAGACACCCCTTGCTAGGTCTAGAATGGAGTTGAAGACCTCCATGGCCTTGAACGTCTGGGCATGTTGGGAGATCCTATTCTAGATAAAGGATTGAGTTTGTGGTGCCATGAGATTTGGACTAGTTACTTCTGCAGGGAAGAAGGGATACTTCTGTTGGACAGAAGGGATACTTCTATTGGACTGAAGGGATACATAATTTCTCATGTATGGGAGGGAGACAAAGATTAACTTGAATATAAGTTAAGGAACTTTTTTGTCAATAGATTGCTTGCTTTATTTTCATGTTTGTGCTATAAGTTATGCGAATGAACTATGCTCCCTAAAAGGATAAATTAATGAAGTTGAGTTTAAGTGTCACACATAAATGTGGTAGGATCTAATTAGAAAACTAAAGCTATTAAGGGAAGCGGGTGGGGGGAACCCTCGATGGGTCTGTCCTATGGCAGGCTTGTCCTAGAGAACTGGGAGGCTTCTCACAAGATGTTACCCTTGTCCGACATTTAGGTATTGTTAGGTTAGAACCCTATTCATGCCGTTTTAGGGGACCGAAATGGGACTATGCCCTATGGGCAAAGAGGTTGAACGGAGCATCTCTCTCGTTTCCCATTCTCTTTGAACCAAGTGTGCAATGGGTCTGCTTCGGCTTGGGTATCTTTGCGTAAAGTAGGATGTCTAGGATCCGATACTAGAATGTTGCTAGGAGACCTTGGCTACTAGGAGCCTAAATTTCAGGTTGATCCTAGTGGGTTTGATCGTGAACGTTCCCTTGTGAGGAGGATTCGAGAAACCCTAGGTGGAAAAACTCGGAACATTCTATGGGAATGTCGAGCAGCAACGCTTAGATTCGTTTCTCGATAGACTGCTAAAAGTGTGCCTGGACAGTCAATGGTGGGCGGGCACCTTATAGTTGGTATCAGAGTGAAACTTTGTAATGACGTGTAATTGATTAATTTATTGTTCATAGGTATATCCTAAACAAAATAATCTAAGTTGTATGGCTTGATTGTAAGGCACCTCGTGCATCCATAAATGCTAACATGTAAGAGAAGAAATTTCTTCTCAAGCAAATTAAGGCACCCGAGTTTGATGGAGAAATGAATAGACATTGCAGCTGAGGCGGAGATATGGATTGAGTCAATGGATGATTATTTTATTGCTTTGCAAAACTGCTTCTACCAATCAAGCAATGATAGCCAAACTTAAGCTAGTTGGCTAGGCTTGGTTATGGTGGAAGGAATGGTGCAAGGATCAAGGCATTTTCAAAGCCACTGTCACTTGGGCTCAGCTGAAAGATACTGTACAAGGATGATACCTTCTGCCAACCTACCAGAATTTGAGAATGAATCAATTTTTCAAGCTTAAGTAGCTGGAATTAACCTTGGAAGCTTACTAGTGAAAGTTTGTAACCCTACTAAAATATGTGCCACCTATGGATATTGCACAGCAAGTATCCAACTTTTGCCATGGTCTAAACACTCCTCTGAACCACTGTCTTGAAGCTATGCATCCAACGGAGTTGCAAGATGCATTACTTTGAGAAAATCCAATCATCCAAGAACTTAAATCGGACAATCGTAGCAAAGATGACTCCTGAGATCTGGGTAAGAGATGGCATACGTGCGGAGAGATAGGGCACATCCGTAGGAGATGTTCCTACTGTCAATGCTTTCATTGTAATGAGCTAGGGCACATCCAAGTAGACTGCCCTGATCTTTGTCCAAAAGACATTGAGCCTCCAAGAAAACAAAGCTACATAGGTGTTGTCTGTGGATATATAGAGGAATCATATGAAGATGAAGACCTAGAACCTAAAACACCTCTTCAGGATGATTAGAAATCATAGAAATTATATGGACATGAAATACAACTTGTATTGGAATAAACTTTACTCTTGTAACTACAGTTAACCTGAGTAATATGAGTTGCATCTATTTTGAGCCTAGAACTTGCAAATGATTAGGGATACTTTGGTAAGGAATGACAGTTATAACGTGCAATGAATTTCTCTTAAGTCATTTCTTCTCAACTAATATAGATTGGGTGTTACTAGAATGTGGAAGCTTGGAAGTATTCTTTAGTATTACAAGCAAAGCCAATTGTCCATGGAGCTCAGTCCCAAACTAACGAGAGGACAATCTAAGAACATAGTTTTCAAGATAGAGGACCACTCTAATATGCTAAAAGAATCCTCAGACAATTTGGTCTAAAGAATAAAATCCTACCAGGATAACCAAGAATCTTGTGACCACAAGTGATAAAGTTTCGCGATGTTTCTGTTGTAGGGAGTTAGGTCATTTCAAAAGGGAATATCCAAAGCACCCTAAACACTGATGCTTTGAGTGCCACAAAATTGGACATAACTATATCAATTGTCCCAATAGAACTCGAAGAGAACTTGAGCTGACAAGAAATGAAGTTGTACAAGCTCCAATGATCCAGAATATACTAGGTGCTTAGGAAAAACCTAGAAGATATCCATAAGATGTAACTATAATAAATTTTCTATTATAATCAAGACTCCGATACATCAAATACAAGAGGTTGATGTTTCAAAAGACTACATGCCTATGAGTAATCAAAGTAGCGCATCAGAAGCGTGATGGGTCCATAACCCACAGGTTCCAAAATGATGCCCCCGGTTTCTCTCAAGTTGAGGACATCTCGATTTCTCTAAGGGGAGGAGGATGTAATATTTCCACGCAATAAAAGTTAGTTGGTTAGTTCGAAAGTTAGTTAGTCAAATAATAAGTTAGTAAGATTACTAACTAAAGACTAACTAAGGTAAAAACTAACTAACATTAAAAATTAAGGATTTTTATTTAATTAAAAATATATGTCAAAAAAATCGAGAGTCGTAAATCAGATACTTTTTTCAGATTGACGAGGGCTGTAGCCACCCTTTACATAAGTTACAACATGAACGAGAGTTATGAGCTATATTAATCACTAGTATTAATATGCAAAGTTTGGATGGTCCAAAAATATTAGATTTTGGGCAAAACTAGTATATTTTATATATTTTAGATATTATCCGAAAAAGATATAGAGATTTTTCGAATTGGATGTTATTTAAAAGAAAAGGCAAGTGATGTTTTAGTTAGTTTGGATAATCTATAAAAAGAAAAAAATAAAGAGAGGATTTGCGAAACCGCACGTGCCGCGATCGCAATCTACTGACAGAAAACAACACTTCGAACAAAGAAAAGAAGGAGTGAACTAAGAGCTTTCTAAGCAAGTGTCTTAAAGTTTTACCCCCCTTTCAAAGCCAATGGAACCATAAGATTAATGATCTAAGCATCAGATCACTGATCTTTCCAAGATTCCCCTCCACAAAGAGCTCCATTTCTCAGCGAGACGACAAGCCCTCTCCTCTAATTCACTATAAATATGAGGCATGGGGTGGCACAAGAGAAGCATAAGGAAAACCCAAGAAGCTGTGATAGAGAGTTAGAGAGAAGGATATCCCTCCAAGAGATTATCAGAGAGAGCTTGAAAGACACAAAGAGAGAGAGAGAGAGAGAGAGAGAGAGAGAGAGAGAGAGAGAGAGAGAGAGAGAGAGAGAGAGAGAGAGAGAGAGAGAGAGAGAGAGAGAGAGAGTAGTTACCTCGAAAGTCTGCACAATTCCCTTTATCTCGATCCTCGACTTAACCATCTTCTCTTACACTCTCCTATCTCAAATCTATTCCGCCTTCTTAATCCCTTGAATCTACTTGTGGACGATGGCCTTCAAGCGAAGAATGTTGCATGCGGATGACAATCCCACAACCAAAATGAAGCTTCCCGCAAAGGCATCACTGTCAATCCAACTGCGGTTCCAATCATAAGTAATGCATTTCCAAATTGATAGATGCTTGTTTTGATTCTCGTATGAGATACGTTAGGCCCCATAGTATGATACACGAGTATAGGTCATCACAAGGGATAAATTTCATCTCACATATTCGTAAGATGGAGCTTGCGAAGTGCATATATCAAGGAAATTTAATTGCACCTAGTTGCATATGGCTTATTTGTTGATAGAGTAATTACAAGGAAGAACTAGTCAAGGGTTATGAAGGATATAGTCATTAATAGAACGACATTAAAAGATTGTGCATACAAGTGCTAGGTTAAAGCATAGTCAAGGGTTATAAATATCATAATTGCTAAAGGAATATGACATTAAGAATCATCAATAGAAAGTACTAGTTTAGATACTTCAAAAGTACTTAGCCTAAGAGCCCAAATATTAAGAAGAACTAGATTCTAGCCCAAGGCAAAGCTTGTTGGAGTCTAATTACTTGAGATAATCTTGCACTTATCTTATCAAGTATTTACATGTTATACCTATAACATATTTTGATATATGAGGATAATTTCCTATTTGTCTCATGACTTGACTAAGAGCTAGTATAAGAAATTAATCATAAGGGTTAAAACTAAGATGTCTTGAGATCCGTTGGATAATGATGACTTTTGCCAATCCAAATTCAGTGTTGGGTTATCAATCAAGGTAAGTGATCTATAGAACTTACATCATGAATAGTGTTTGTACCCTGAACATATGCCCTGGCCGAAAGAAGGAAGTGTTAAGAAACATTTTTGGATAGTATTGCTCTTAGATCGCAAGGGGAAGAGGAAATATAGGATGGAAATGTTATATTATCTATTCTTGCATTGTTTGGAAAGAATGCAATTGGTTTTTGTTTGTTGATCGAATAACATCCTAAATGCTTTTACATTCAACTAGTTGTTAGTTGTTGTTTGGATGATTATTCCAAGTGCTTGTGATTTACTTGGAAAATGATATAAGGGCTTAATGCCTTGTTTGTGCTTGATTCTTAAAGGATTTAATTAAGGAAGGATATTTTTCACAGGCGGATCACCTCCACGATTGCACCACGGATTAACCCAAAGAGGGCACTGCTCGATTCATGGGCCGAAGGTCGAGTGGTGAAAAGGCCAACCACGGGAATGATGTTTCGCTCCTAGACAACTTGCAGGTTAGTTGGAGCTTTGGACACCCCTCGCTAAGTCTAGAATGGAGTTGAAGACTTCTGTGGCCTCCAACATCTCGGCATGTTGGGAGATTCTATTCTAGATAAAGGATCGAGTTTGTGGTGCCATGTGATTTGGACTAGTTACGTCTGCAGGGCAAAAGGGATACTTCTATTGGACAGAAGGGATACATAATTTCTCCTGTATGGGAGGGAGACAAAGATTAACTTGAAGATAAGTTAATGAACTTGTTTGGATATATAGAGGAATCAGATGAAGATGAAGACCTAGAACCTACAACATCTCTTTAGGATGATTAGAAATACCAAAAATTATATGGTTATGAAATAAAACTTGTATTGGAATAAACTTTACTCTTGTAACTACAGTTAACATGAGTAATATGAGTTGCATCTATTTTGAGCGTAGAACTTGCAAATGATTAGAGATACTCTCACAAGGAATGATAATTATAACGTGGAATGAATTTTTCTTAAGCATCAATTGTCCCAATAAAACTCGAAGAGAACTTGAGCTAACAAGAAATGAAGTTGTACAAGCTCCAATGATCCATAAATTCTTTAAGGGTAGGAGGATGTAATATTTCCACGCAATAAAAGTTAGTTGGTTAGTTCAAAAGTTAGTTAGCCAAATAATAAGTTAGTAAGATGACTAACTAAAGACTAAATAAGGTAAAAAATAACTAACATTAATAATTAAAGATTTTTATTTAATTAAAAATATATATTAAAAAATCGAGAGTCGTAAATATGATATTTTTCTCGTATTGACAAGGACCGTAGCCACCATTTACGTAAGTTACAATATGGATGGGACTTATGAGATATATTAATCACTAGTATTAATATGTATAGTTTGGATGGTCCAAAAATATTAAATTTTGGGCAAAACTAGTATATTTTAGATATTTTAGATATTATCTCAAAAGGATATGGATATTTTTAGAACTGGATGTTATTTAAAAGAAAAGGCAAGTGATGTTTTAGTTAGTTTGGAGATTTTATAGAAATTGAAAAATAAAGAGAGGATTTGCAAAATCGTGTATGCCGCAATCGCAATCTACAGATAGAAAACAACACTTCGAACAAAGAAAAGAAGGAGTGAACTAAGAGCTTTCTAACAAAGTGTCTTGGGGTTTTACCCCCCTTTCAGAGCCAATGGAACCATCAGATTTATGATCTAAGCATTAGATCATTGATCTTCCTAAGATCCCCCTCCATAAAGAGCTCCATTTCTCAACCACAAGCCCTCTCCTCTGATTCACTATAAATATGAGGCATGGGGAGGCACAAGAGAAGCATAAGGAGACCCGAAGAGGTTGCGAGAGAGAGGTAGAGAGAAGGATATTCCTCCAGGACATTGTGAGAGAGATCTTGAGAGAGAGAGAGAGAGAGAGAGAGAGAGAGAGAGAGAGAGAGAGAGAGAGAGAGAGAGAGAGAGAGAGAGAGAGAGAGAGAGAGAGAGAGAGAGAGAGAGAGAGAGAGAGAGAGAGAGAGAGAGAGAGTAGTTACCCCGAAAGTCTGCACAATTCCCTCTATCTCGATCCTCGACTTAACCATCTTCTCTAACACTCTCCTATCTCAAATCTATTCCGCCTTCTTAATCTCTTGAATCTACTTGTGGACGATTGCCTTCAAGCGAAGAATGTTGCATGCGGATGACGATCCCACAACCGGAAATGAAGCTTCGGGCAAAGGCATCACTGTCAATCCAACTGCAGTTCCGGTTGTAAGCAATGTATTTCCAAATTGATAGATGCTTGTTTTGATTCTTGTATGAGATTTGTTAGGCCCCGTACTATGATGCGCGAGTATAGGTCATCCGAAAGGGAGAAATTTCATCTCACATATTCGTAAGATGGAGCTTGCGAAGTGCATATATCAAGGAAAGTTAATTGCACCTAGTTGCATATGGCTTATTCATTGATAGAGCAATTACAAGGAAGAACTAGTCAAGGGTTATGAAGGATATAGTCATTAAAAGAACGACATTAAAAGATTATGCATACAAGTGCTAGGTTAAAGCATAGTCAAGGGTTATAAATAGCATAATTGCTAAAACAATATGATATTAAGAATCATCAATAGAAAGTACTAGTTTAGATACTTCAAAAGTATCTAGCCTAAGAGCCCAAATATTAAGAAGAACTAGATTCTAGCCCAAGGCAAAGCTTGTTGGAGTCTAATTACTTGAGATAATCTCGCACTTATCTTATCAAGTATTTACACGTTATGCCTATAACATATTTTGATATATGAGGATAATTCCCTATTTGCCTCATGACTTGACTAAGAGCTAGTACAAGAAATTAATCATAAGGGTTAAAACTAAGATGTCTTGAGATCCGTCGGATAACAATGACTTTTGCTAATCCAAATTCAGGGTTGGGTTATCAATCAAGGTAAGTGATCTCCTATAGAACTTACATCATGAATAATGTTTGAACCTTTAATATATGCCCTAGATGAAAGAAGGAAGTGTTAAGAAACATTTTTTATAGTATTGCTCTCAGATTCCAAGGGGAAGAGCAAATATACGATGGAAATGCTATATCGTCTATTCTTGCATTGTTTGCAAAGAATGCAATTGGTTTTAGTTGGTTGATTGAACAACATCCTAAATGCTTTTATATTGAATTGGTTGTTAGTTGTTGTTTGGATGATTATTCCAAGTGCGTGTGATTTATAGTTAATGCATGGCAAGGGTCTGTGATGACAAGTCACCATGGGAATAAATGAATGTTTTCTTAGAAAATGATATTAGGGCTGAATGCCTTGTTTGTGCTTGATTCTTAAAGGATTCAATTAAGAAAGGATATTTTGCACGGGTGGATCACCTCCACAATCGCACTGCGGATTGACACAAAGAGGGAACTACTCGATTCATGGGCCTAAGGTCGAGTGGTGAAAAGGCTAACCACGGGAATGATGTTTCGCTCCTGGAAAGCTTGCGGGTCAGTTGGAGCTCTGGACACCCCTTGCTAGGTCTAGAATGGAGTTGAAGACCTCCGTGGCCTCTAACGTCTAGGCATGTTGGGAGATCCTATTCTAGATAAAGGATTGAGTTTGTGGTGCCATGAGATGTGGACTTGTTACTTCTGCAGGGCAAAAGGGATACTTCTATTGGACAGAAGGGATACATAATTTCTCCTATATAGGCGGGAGACAAAGATTAACTTGAAGATAAGTTAAGGAACTTGTTTGAACTTGTTTGTTAATAGATTGCTTGCTTTTTTTTCGTGTATGTGGTATAAGTTATGCGAACGAACTATGTTCCCTAAATGGCTTAATTAATGAAGTTGAGTTTAAGTGTCACACATAAATGTGGTAGGACCTAATTAGAAAACTAAAGCTATTAAGGGAAGTGAGTGGGCGGAACTCCCGAGGGTCTGTCCTACGGAAGGGTGATCCCAGAGAACTGGGAGGCTTCTCACAAGATTTTACCCTTGTTCGACCTTTAGGTATTGTTAGGTTAGAACCCAATTCATGTCATTTTAGGGGACCAAATTGGGACTATGCACTACGGGCAGAGAGGTTGAGCAGGGCATCCCTCTCGTTTTCTATTCTCTTTGAACCAAGTGCGGCATGGGTCTGCTTTGGCTTGGGTATCTCTGCGTAATGTAGGATGTCCAGGATCCGACGCTAGAATGCTGCTAGGAGACCTTGGCCACTAAGAGTCTAAATTTCAGGTCAATCATAATGGGTTTGATCGTGAACGTTCCCTTACGAGGAGGATTCGGGAAGACCTAGGCCAAATAACTCAGAACATTCCATGGGAGTGTCGGGCATCAACGCTTAGATTCGTTTCTCGATAGACCGCTAAAAGCGTGCCTGGATAGTTGATGGGCAGGCACCTTATAGTTGATATCAGAGCAAAAATTTGTAATGATGCGTAATTGATTAATGTATTATTCATAGGCATATCCTAAAAATAATAATCTAAGTGGTATGGATTGATTGTTAGGCACCTCGTGCACCAATAAATGCTGACATGTAAGAGAAAAAATTTCTTCTCAAACAAATTAAGGCACCTGAGTTTGATGGAGAAATGAATAGACATTGCAGCTGAGGCGGAGATATGGATTGAGTCGATGGATGATTATTTTATTGCTTTGCAAAACTGCTTCTACCAATCAAGCAATGATAGCCACACTTAAGCTAGTTGACCAGGCTCGGTTATGGTGGAAGCAATGGTGCAAGGATCAAGGTATTTTCAAAGCCACTATCACTTGGGCTCAGCTGAAAGATGCTATACAAGGATGATACCTTCTGCCAACCTACCAGACTTTGAGGATGAATGAATTTTTCAAGCTCAAGACATTGAGCTTCCAAGAAAACAAAGCTACATAGGTGGAGTCTGTGGATACATAGAGGAATCAGATGAAGATGAAGACCTAGAACCTACAACACCTCTTTAGGATGATTAAAAATCCTAGAAATTATATGGACACGAAATACAACTTGTATTGGAATAAAATTTACTCTTGTAACTACAGTTAACTTGAGTAATATGAGTTGCATCTATTTTGAGCCTAGAACTTGCAAATGATTAGAGATACTCTGGCAAGGAATGACAGTTATAACGTGCAATGAATTTCTCTTAAGTCATTTCTTCTCAACTAATATAGATTGGGTCTTACTAGAATGTGGAAGCTTGGAAGTATTCTTTAGTATTACAAGCAAAGCCAATTGTCCATGGAGCTCAGTCCCAAACTAAGGAGAGGACAATCTAGGAACGTAGTTTCCAAGATAAAGGACCACTCCAATCTAGGAACGTAGTTTCCAAGATAAAGGACCACTCCAATCTGCTAACAAAATCCTCAGAAAATTTGGTCTAAAGAATAAAATCCTAGCAAGGACAACCAAGAATCTTGTGACCACAAGTGATAAAGTTTCACGATGTTTCTGTTGCAAGGAGTTAGGTCATTTCAAGAGGGAATGTCCAAAGCACCCTAAACACCGATGCTCTGAGTGCCACAAAATTGGACATAACTACATCAATTGTCCCAACAAAACTCGAAGAGAACTTGAGCTGGTTGTACAAGCTCCATTGATCCAGAATATACCAGGTGCTTAGGAAAAACCTAGAAGATATCCATAAGATGTAACTACAATAAATTTTCTATTATAATGAAGACTCCGATACATCAAATACAAGAGGTTGTTGTTTCAAAAGACTACATGCTTATGAGTAATCAAAGTAGCGCATCAAAAGCATGGTGGGCCCATAACTCATAGGTTCCAAAATGATACCCCCGGTTTCTCTCGAGATGAGGATATCTCAATTTCTCTAAGGGGAGGAGGATGTAATATTTCCAGGAAATAAAAGTTAGTTGGTTAGTTTGAAAGTTAGTTAGTCAAATAATAAGTTAGTAAGATTACTAACTAAAGATTAACTAAAGTAAAAACTAAATAACATTAATAATTAAGGATTTTTATTTAATTAAAAATATATGTTTAAAAAATTGAGAGTCGTAAATCTGATATTTTTCTCGGATTGACAAGGACCGTAGCCACCCTTTACGTAAGTTACAACATGAACGAGACTTATGAGCTATATTAATCACTAGTATTAATATGCATAGTTTGGATGGTCCAAAAATATTAGATTTTGGGCAAAACTAGTATATTTTAGATATTTTAGATATTATCCTAAAAAGATATGGAGATTTTTAGAACTGGATGTTATTTAAGAGAAAAGGCAAGTGATATTTTAGTTAGTTTGGAGATTTTATAAAAGAAAAAAATAACGAGAGGATTTGCGAAATCACGCGCGCCGCAATCGCAATCTACTAACAGAAAACAACACTTCAAACAAAGAAAAGAAGAAGGAGTAAACTAAGAGCTTTCTAATCAAGTGTCTTGGAGTTTTACCACCTTTTCAGAGCCAATGGAACCATTAGATTTATTATCTAAGCATGAGATCAGTGATCTTTCCAAGATCCCCCTCCACAAAGAGCTTAGTTTCTCAACCACAAGCCCTCTCCTCTAATTCACTATAAATATGAGGCATGGGGAGGCACAAGAGAAGCATAAGGAGACCCCAAGAGGCTACGACAGAGAGGTAGAGAGAAGGATATCCCTCCAAGAGATTGTGAGAGAGATCTTGAAAGTGAGAGAGAGAGAGAGAGAGAGAGAGAGAGAGAGAGAGAGAGTAGTTACCCCGAAAGTCCACACAATTCCCTCTATCTCGATCCTCGACTTAACCATCTTCTCTTACACTCGCCTATCTCAAATCTATTCCGTCTTCTTAATCTCTTGAATCTACTTGTGGACAATGGCCTTCAAGTGAAGAATGTTGCATGTGGATTACAATCCCACAACCAGAAATGAAGCTTCGCACAAAGGCATGACTATCAATCCAACTGCAGTTCCGGTCGTAAGTAATGTATTTCCAAATTGATAGATGCTTGTTTTGATTCTCGTATGAGATACGTTAGGCCCCATAGTATGATGCACGATTATATGTCATCAGAAGGGATAAATTTCTTCTCACATATTCGTAAGATGGAGCTTGTGAAGTGCATATATCAAGGAAAGTTAATTGCACCTAGTTGCATATGGCTTATTCGTTGATAGAGTAATTACAATGAAGAACTAGTCAAGGGTTATGAAGGATATAGTCATTAATAGAACGACATTAAAAGATTGTGCATACAAGTGCTAGGTTAAAGCATAGTCAAGGGTTATAAATAGCATAATTGCTAAAAGAATATGACATTAAGAATCATCAATAGAAAGTACTAGTTTAGATACTTCAAAAGTACTTGACCGAAGAGCCCAAATATTAAGAAGAACTAGATTCTAGCCCAAGGCAAAGCTTGTTGGAGTCTAATTACTTGCGATAACCTCGTACTTATCTTATCAAGTATTTACATGTTATGCCTATAACATATTTTGATATATGAGGATAATTTCCTATTTGCCTCATGACTTGACTAAGAGCTAGTATAAGAAATTAATCATAAGGGTTAAATCTAAGATGTCTTGAGATTCGTCAAATAGCGATGACTTTTGCTAAAATTCAGGGTTGGGTTATCAATCAAGGTAAGTGACTTATAGAACTTACATCATGAATAGTGTTTGTGTTGAGAATTATGCGGGATCTAGAGCATGGCAGTGAGTTATGGTGGATGGAAGGAGAAGTGTGGACTCATGATGGAGAAGACAAAGACACTGTTTGTTACACAAGTGAATTAGGTTCCAAGATTGAGACTTGGACTCATAAACACAATCTTGTATATGTGGACAATGACATTGACACTTCACTGAAAAGAAAAGAGTACTATCATTGCATTGAGAAAAGGAAGCAAGTACAATGCTTTATAGGAAAGTAGGAAACTGCAGTAGGCACCACTGTGCATATGGGATAGGTAAGCTTGCATGTCCTTGGCCCTGAAGCTCCATACAAATAGGTTGTTTAGTGAGTGTGATTGCTAAATCTCAACACCCCTCCTCAATCACAACTAGAAAGGCACAAAGTGTGTAGAGACTGTAATGAGAACCACCTGCAAAGTGTGGGCACACCACAGACATGGTAGACACTAGAGGCTGTCGCAGAAAAGGCTAAGTATGGGTACCAAAACATGATGGACATCCAGAGGCTATAACAGGGGCCTCACAAAGTGTACAGGGACTGTAATGCCAAGTTACATGAGGAGTTTACAAAGCTTATGGCAGGAAGCATTAGGGCAAGGAAATACAAGGCTTTTAAAACAGTCTATCAGAGTAATGAGAGAAAATAGACAAAATGCATAGCCGGGTAAGCATGCATAGCATCTGCTCTTTGACATGCATGGGAAACAAGAGCCCAACTAGCATAGAGGCTAGGCAACAAAGAAGCAAGAAATCCATAATTGCATTCCAAGCATTGTAAAGTTCACTAACTGACCAGATAACTTGCAATAAATCCAAGCACCGATGAGCATACAAAGCTCAATAAAACTTTGCCAAGACAATGAAGCAACTCTGCTCAATATATGTCTACATCAACTAAACATCCAGGGATCCATAACATCGGAGCATAAGGCCAAGTAGCATCCAAGGTCGTAATGAAAAAAGCCAAATCAATGTCCAAATGCTCCATAAAAGTCCTCAAATGCAAGTCTTGTCAAGCCCAAACATTAGCCATACTATAGTCGAGAACCCAAAAGCATCCACCAAGAGACATAAACCCACATGGGTAGCCTAGGCATAAGTAGTCATAAGTGGAATGCCAACTTCCAATAAAAAATGATAGTGAAACCATAAATTGAGCTCTAATCTTGGTTCAAAATGATTTCGGGAGTGTAAACATCAATGTGGCATCATCTAAATACATCAAGACATCATCCCGAGTAGTTGGTAGTACCTCGTAGACCATAGGCATAACCAAACTATAGCATAAATAGCTTCAACCCTGTAGTGTTCAACAACAAATAACCTCTATAAATTGAGAAAATCAGTGCTCAAACCAAGCTCAAATTGATAGGCAAACCGTAGGCATACATTCCCTTACATATAGGCATCATCCGAGGATAATCGGGCATCAAATGACCATCACATGTACCTGTAAAGATCAATGTTAGGGTGTTGCCCTATTTATGATAGTCTTGTGATTGGTTCAAATAGTCCATGACTAAGCTAAATCAGCTCCAAGCTCAATGCCAATCTCAGTGCCCAAACCCAAAGCCAAGTGTCGCGAGGCTTCAATAAGCCATAATCAAGTGCTGGATAAAGTGAATGAGCTAGGGGATGCTGTAAATGTCTAGGATAGGTTGAAATTAGGCTTGCTGCTATTTATACAGTGAAGGATGGATTTTAGGCCCCGAAACGTGCCTAAAAATAGGAGAAAAATATGGAAATGCGGGGGAAAATGCTCAACCACGAAGGCGGCAGCTCGACCTAGGACGATTTTAAGCATTAAGTGCTTGACGGGCGCCCGTGTGACACTCCGTGAATTTTCATAATTTTTCCGTGCGCCCGTGCCAGTCAGTGAAGCTGCAGGCCTATCCAGGATGTTGAGACGAGCTCACAGGAATTTTCAGATCGAAGTTCGGAGTCCGGGTGCGGAAGATGGCCCGAAACCGGCCGGGGTGCCCAAGAGGGGGCCCAAAAGGGAAATTTCAAAAGGTGTGAGGGAGGGGGGGTGACCTTTGGCACCCCCCCCTTCAAAAAATCGTGGATATGGAGGGGGGGCGGCGGCTGAAAACAGCCGCCGAAAAAAAGGCGCCCCCCCCCCCCCCCCCCCCCCCCCAATCGATTGCTGGCTTGCAAAGCAAGCCATGGCTATGAACCCCCAGGCCTGGTCAAGACATCGTGCCGAGTGAATCGCCGGTCTCCGCTCCTGCAATGGTGGACTGGTTGGAGAGAGAGAAAATCAGTCTTTCTCTCTCCTCCCTCTCTCTCCTCTTAGCCCCCGTTCGTGCTTGAAGGAATATGATGGAGATGGACGGCCGGATGGATGCCGATTCTTGACGGGATGAAAGAGCAATGCAAAACCATTGTAGATTGCTGATTCCAAGCAGAATTCATGGCTGGAAATCAATCGTGGGACGTGCCAAATTTAATGAAAAACCCGCAAGACACGGTAATAATTGTTTTTACAAAGAAAATGGTCTTTTGATGCAAATTTGGTTGATAAAAATGTGTTCATATGGATTGAGTTTTGAGTATGTTGTGCTTTGAGTTGGTTTCTAGCTGTTCATCATTTAAAAATCAGGAAACCATGTATGGGATAGCAGAAAATAGAAAACCGAGACACGAAAAACCATAAAAATGAAGGAAAATAGGGTTTTGGGCTAAAAATGATGCAATAAATTAATCCACACCTACTAAAATTTCTGTTTCTGCTGAAATGAACTAAGGGCCACAGCCCATAAACTGAACTTGATTTTTAGCAATTAAAAAAATGGGAGAAAATGGAAAAATTTGCAAGAAAATGATGGAAAAACCCTAAAAAATAGGGAAAATTTATATTTTGGGCTTCGGAAAATTGGGAAAATTATGAGTAATGTTCGTGAATGTATAGCAAGGCTGAGGCATGAAGATTTGCTTCAGATCAGCCTTGTTTCCGTGTTTTAGTTCGTTGTTTCCGCTTTTTATATGAAAAATAATGGGAAAAAGCTGTAAAATGACATGCAACGAAACAATACTAAACCGGGGGAGGGCAGGGTAGTTGAGAAGTGTTTAAATGCTATTGGAATTAATGATAAAGTTGCTGATTTCCATTGCATAAGCATTTAGGATGAGGAATTAATTAAAATTAAGGCCTAGTAGCACGAAGAACACTTCGGTGCTAGGTCTTGCAACGAAGCACAATCGTTAGAAAGGATCCATGAAAAGGATATTTTGCACTTGTGCACGATACTGTTTTGCTAAATGTTTGAGCATTAGGCATCCACTAAATGTATGGAGCATAAAAAAGAATTTAAAAGTATCAGTGATCAGCTCCTGGACATGCATTGCAATTGGTTTATGAGGATATGACCTACGTTGAGAGGCAGTGAGATACCCATGCTGTAGGCTAGTCGTGGGATCCTAAAGGGGAAATCAAGTAAGGACAATGGTACATTCCTGGACACGGTCATTGGGTACCTTGAGCGACGTTTGTGCGAAATGTCTAAATGTTGAGCGACGCATCGAGGGGCCAATCCCCAAGGTGTAGGAGAGTCGCAGAGGGTTGACGGCATTCAGCCGTAGAAGAAACCCCATGTGTATGTGATTCGAGCCTATTTGGCTATGTGAAAGGGACTCCCTCTGAGGAGTAATATTGGGTTAGGATCAGTTGGACTACAACGTATTACAAACGCAATGTGTAGGAAGGCAGAGATTTTGATAGACGCTCATGGCCGCAAGGCCGAGGGGTTGTCTTGTGCGTAGTGACGAGGTCCGGCTAGTGCATGAGCCAGTGCCGGCCCGTTTTTAGGGATAAGCATCGTCTAGCAGAAATCCAAAAGCAAGAAAGAGACGAAAGAGCTAGGCGACGTGCTGAAATTTTTAGGAGATATTCCCCTAAGCGTAGCGGTGCTGAACTCTTACGAGGGAGTGGATCTAGTGGTCTTAGGACCACAAGCAACAAGTTAGGAGAAGGTGGAAGCTCTAGTGCTCCCCTTCCTGCCATAAGCCAGTCCACATCAATTGCGGGAGGTGTAACCCCACCGTCCCCTATTCTTAGTACAAATCCAATCCGCGTCATGGCGCAGCCTATTGCAATTCCAGCAGGAACGACAGATTTGCCGGCTCTAGGTTACCCGCTACCCATTTTTAATGGGCTAGTTGAGGAAGATGCGGAACTCCACATTAGGGAGTTTCAAAAGCTGATGTTTAATTGTCGCATCCAAGAAGAAGGACATTTAATGATGTTCTTCAACATGACTCTCAAAGGAAGAGCCGCTATATGGTATCATGGTTTAGAAGTCGGAACCATCTTGAACATTGATGCATTCTATGGAGCTTTTCGAAGGGAGTTTGCCCCTGAAAGGGGTGGGCAATATTGGTTGCGTGTACTCAACGTGACCCGCCAAGAACCACACGAGGATATTCGTGCTTATGCGAAGAAGATAAAAGAGGTTTTCCGTAAGTTGAACACCTCTATTCCTATCCCCGCAGCTGCCCAATTACAATATTTCCTTCATGGTTTGGACTTTAATGTCCAATTGCAGTTGAGTAGTGTCCCCTTGGGGGATATAGATACTGCCATTACACGAGCACAAGAGGTGGAGTCCCGACTACAAGCAGCCTATGCTTCTCGAGGTAATTCGAACATGGGTTTAGTATTGGGAAATAATATGGCAATGGCCAATGGCAGTAGTAGCCAAGGGATAGCGATGGCTAACCCTAATGGGAGAGGGAACATGATGCAGAATGTCCCTTTATTACCAGCTCCCCCTAGCATGTCGATGCCTACGGGCAGTCAAATGATTCCAAATGGTGGAAGCCAGGCGGTCAATTCTAATACCATGCCTGTGACTCAACAACCTGTGCCTAATCGAATTGTTAGGCTGATTGAACGACATGGTAATGACCAAGGCTATGAGTTGATTTCTTCCAATGTTCTTGGCGAGGTTAAGGACATGATGAAGCATTATACCGACATGATTACGGAACAGTATCGACAAATAGCCGTTGATGTCAACTTCCTTAAAAAACAACAAAATTTAATAGGAAGTAGATACCCAGAGGAGGGTGCACCTTCGAGGTTTAGTTGCAAATGGTGTGGTGGGCAGCACTATCCAAGGAATTGCCCAAATGTTAAGTGCGACATTTGTGGAAAATCTGGCCATTTAGCAGCTACTTGTTGGAGTAAGATCAGTTCCCTCCAGCGAGGAAGTCGGCAGCCAGGGCCTGTTAATCATCGTGCCCAAGGAAATGATTCCCAGCCAGAAAATGGGCCTAAACAAATACTTCAACGACCAAAGACTACAATAGAGGAGCTACCAAGTGGCAGTGGGGTTAGTTTGATTGAGGCTGTACGCGTTAATGATGCTGAAACCTCTAATTTACGAGCTGTTATTACAAGAGGTCAAAAGGGTAGAGAGGCCGACAAGGATAAGCCGGTCGACGGAAACCCTAAACAAGGCGATAAAGGAACGCAAGTTCTGGATCCTGCCATGGAAGGGGGACCTTTGAAGCCCGTAGAAAGTAAAGCCGATAAGGAACCACCAAAGAAGAAGGTGAAAGTTAAGAAAGAGGCAATAAAGCCGGTTCAGCGACCTAAAGAGCGGATGGTTTGGCGCTTTGCTACTGCATGAGGAAGTTAAGTTTGGGCTGAATACAGGTTCTAGTACATCTCAAAGCAGAGACACTATTCTTTACTGTAGCTAGTGTGGCAAAGGCCGCAGAGGTCATGGCTCTTTTCGAGGTAGAGAAGACCCTTGAAATGCTTATGGAGCATCAGAAAAATGCCTGGCATAGCACAAATACACAGGGCCAACATGGATCTGGCAGCTTTAGAGGTAGGGGGAGATCACTCCATGGTAGAGGTGGTGGATTTGGCTCATGGCAGTCAAATGATTAGTCAAACAGAGATAAGGACTGTCATTATTGTGATAGATATGGACACATTGCAAAGGATTGTTACAAGAAGTAGGGAGATATGAAGGCAAGGGGCAAACATCATGGGCACTATACATCTTCTAGCGGTGCTCATGATGAGCGGGTTGATAGATTGTTTGCCATGCAGCATGTGTTTAAGAATGCA
The DNA here is from genome assembly GCF_053477565.2 of Lygodium microphyllum. NCBI lineage: Eukaryota > Viridiplantae > Streptophyta > Polypodiopsida > Schizaeales > Lygodiaceae > Lygodium > Lygodium microphyllum. Next base: position 129,241,222 of record NC_141160.1, on the reverse strand, counting down.
TCTAGGTAGAATAGAGATGAGAGATGGTATATTGATTTAGGGGCTTCAAATCATATGACACACCATGGAGAATTGTTTGATGAGATGGTTACAGGTTCATATGGTTATGTGTGTACTGGTGGGGATGACACCCCCCCAACATGACATTCAACACACACATGAATTGTTCCGTTGTTGATGCTTAATGGTAAGAAAAAGAGCTTGCATGATGTATTACATGTACCTACAATAACCAAGAATCTTTTGTCAGTTAGACATATGGCATAACAGAATCTCCAGGTGAGATTTAATAGGGATGGATGCTTTGTTGAAGAATATGGCAAACTGATTACTAGAGGCCGAAGAGATGGCAGAATGTTTACTCTTGATATGTCAATTCCAAAATTGAAAGCAACCATGCTTGCACATGATGATGGTGCTATATGGGATGTTGAGATATGGCATAAGTGGATTGGCCGTGTCAATGTACAACAACTGAAATCTATGCAGTAGAAGGAGATTGTGCTTGGATTGCCTAAGTTGAAGTATCATGACTTTGGACATGTATGTGATGCATGTCAGTTTGGAAAGTAAGCACGGTTTCCATTTATGAGACATGTACGGAATAGCTCATGACCCTTGCACTTGGTACATTCAGATGTATGGGGTTCATCTCATAATTCTTTGTTTGGTGGTGCTCCTTACTATGTATCCTTCATTGATGATTTCAATAGGTATACTTGGCTTTACATATTGAAACATAAGGATGATGTGTTTGATGCATTCAAGGACTTCAAGAAGCATGCTGAAAATGAGTTGAGCTATAAAATTTCATGTCTTAGATCAGATGGAGGTGGAGAATATGTCTCTAATTACTTTGATAAGTACCTTGCTAAATATGGGATCAGAAGACAATTAATTTATAGCTATACATTGCAGCAAAATGGTGTAGTAGAAAGGAAAAATAGGGTATTGATGGAATCAGCAAGAGCTATCCTGAATGATAAGAGTTTGCCAAATGGTTATTGGACTGAAGCAGTAGTGGCTACTGTCTATGTGCTAAATAGAACCCCTACAACAGGGATTCATGATGTAACTCCATATGAGAAGTTGTATGGTCATAAGCTTGACATTTCACACTTGAAGGTATTTGGTAGCACTGCATATGTGTATGTTCTTGATGAAAAGAGGAAGAAATTGGATCCTAAAGCTGTCAAGAGTGTGTTCCTTGGTTATGCACAAGACCAGAAAGCTTATAAGTGTTATGTATTGTCTACACATGAGACATTGATTAGTAGAGATGTTGTTTTTGATGAGCTGGCATCGTGGTATGGTAATCCGGTTGCAGTGGCTACTGATGGATTAGCCAACACTAGTAATGCTGAAAATACACCTAACAGTGAGTACATCTATGAGTGGTCCTACAGGTGATGGGTCACCTACAGTAAGTCCTTGGTCAAGATGCTTGTGGAGTTGTACTCCTACGTCCACTGACACGGATATGTCAGTGAGGGGGAGATTGGATAAGGGAAAAGAAAAGTTGTTTGAGGATGTGACAGGTCCACTTATAGCAGGTTATGAGTCATCTAACAGAGACAATTTGGATAGTGAGTTGGACATTCCATCTATTATGATGCTTGGAGAAAGGTAGAGTCATTATATACCGCCTCATGAGAGGCAAGCTCAGAGTGAGTCACAATTACAGAGATCTGAGAGAGTCAAAAAACTAGTTGACATGTTTACATACATTGGTTATTCAGCCCGCCATTATGCATATATGGCTAGTGTGACAGGTTACAAAGAACCTACAAAGTTTGATGATGCAGTTACAGATGATAACTGGTGTGCTGCCATGGATGAGGAGTATGCAACCCTAGCTGAAAATGAGACATGGGAATTGGTTGAGTTTCCTGAAGGAAAAATCCCCATTGGGTCCAAATGGGTGTACAAGGTTAACTGCAAGTCAAATGGTTTGTTAGAAATGCTATACGGCCAGGCCGGCTGTAAAAGGATATGCACAATAATATGGCCTTGACTATGAGGAAACTTTCAGTCTAGTGGCTAAAATGGCAATAGTCAGAACTGTCATTGCTTTGGCAACATGCAAAGGCTAGAAATTATGGCAAATGGATGTCAAGAATGCTTTCTTGAATGGTGATTTGGTTGAGGAAGTATATATGGAGCAACCTGAAGGCTATGTTCATCCAGACTTTCCTACACATGTATGTAAGTTGAAAAATGCTTTATATGGACTGAAACAGGCACCTAGAGCATGGAACACTCGGATCAGCATTTATTTATAGCAACATGGATTTAGATTAGGTGATGCAGATCACACTCTATTCACGAAGAAGACATATCATGGATATGTGTTTCTAGTGGTTTATGTAGATAATCTTATCATCACTAGAGATGATGAAGAGGGAATTGCTAAAATTAAATCATGTTTATAGGCTGAATTTAGAGTCAAAGACCTTGGTGAACTAAAGTATTTTCTTGGGATTGAGGTAGTTTCTATGCCTCAAGGTATATGGCTGCTATAGAAGCAATATGCTCATGACATATTACAGAAGTATGGTATTGCTGAATGCAAGCCTATGGAGACACCTCTTGATCAGAATGTCAAGCTACAGATTGATGTTGGGAATGACATAGAGAATGTGACGATGTATCGACAAATGGTGGACAACTTGATATACTTGACTATTTTTCGTCGTCCTGACTTATGTTATGTACTGGGGCTGATTAGTCAGTTCATGTAGAAGCCTCGAAAACCACATTTAGATACAGTCAGGAGGATCATGAGATATGTAAAGGGTACTACTATAGATTATGGGTTGTTTTATCATATGGAAAATCTCTTGACTTGACAGGGTTTATTGATGTTGATTGGGTTGATTGTGCCTATGACAGGAGGTCAACCAGTGGTTATGCATTTGGATTGGGCAACAATATGATTAGTTGGCAGAGTAAGAAACAACCTACTATTGCATTGTCTAGTACAGGAGTTGAGTACAAAGGAGATGCCTTAGCATCTTGTGAAGCAGTTTGGTTGATGAAACTGCTGAAAGACTTGGGAATACAGATGGAAAGCAGAGTGAGATTGCATTGTGATAACCTCAATAGTGTTATGTTGGCTAGAAATCCTGTCTACCATGATGCTAGGTCCAAACATATTGAGGTTTACTACCATTTCATCAGAGAAATGGTTCTTACAGGGCAGATTGACTTGACTCATGTGAAGACTAAAGACCATGTGTAGTAGATATATTTACTAAGTCTCTTGGTTTCATATACTTTAGACAACTACTTGGAGTTTATTAGATGGTTTGAGCTTGAGGGGGAGTGTTAGAATATCAAGCTCCTGCTACTCTTCAATCAGTCTATCTTGTGTGTGACCGACATTAGTTGGATACAATTGTACATGTGTGTGACATTCAATAAGTCGGTGTGACCGACATTAGTTGGATACAATTGTACATGTGTGTGACATTCAATAAGTCGGTGTAGTCAATGACTTAAGTCTTGGTTAGTCATACCTATGTGTGTAAGTCTCTTTCAGCTAGTATAATGGAAGAATAATGGAAGAAGAACAACAACGAGCTGAGACTCATCTTCTGCTCTACTCTATCTCTCTCCCTCTCTTCCAACATGGAGAAGGAGAAGAAGAAGATGCGAGAGAGAAGAGCACACAGAATGTAGGTGTTGTCAAGAATGATATGATAGCCTTAGCACGTTCATATTACATATGAATAAAGAATGGGCGGTCTACGTACATGGGTAGCACCAGTTGCCTTTTACCCCAATAGAAAGCATCCATATCCTCAACTAGATTGGGTGTGCTAGAGGAGCCTTTTGGTAGCGAGACTTCATCGAGTGATGAATCAAGAGAGAATTCTACTATGAAGGATGTTTACCAGGTAACTCTAAACAAGCCTATAGAAGTTGAGGATAGAATCAAAGATGCAAATGTGATAGAGATAGAACTTGGTTCATTGAATGATTCACGATTGATCAAATTAGGGTGTATGCTCAACGTGGAAGAAATAAAGAATTACATGTCCTTAATATAGGAATTTGTGATATATTCACCTAGAGCCATGATGAATTGAGGGATATTCTCCCTAATTTCACTATGCATAATATTCCCTTAAAAGAGAGAAGTTGACCTATCCTGGAAAAATGTGAGCCACATGCCTTTTGAGTTAAGGGACAAGTTGTTCAAAGAGTTACAAAAAGTATGTAAGGTTGGCCTAATATTTTCCATGCGACGGATAGAGTGGTGCTCATTGGTTATCAAGATTCAGAATAATAATAATAAAATTATGCTTTGTGTTGATTTTAGAGAGCTCAACAAAAAAAAAGTTAAGGATCATTATCTGTTTCTATTTATTGATCAAATCTTTAGATTAACTAGTAGGTAGGGATATATATTGCTTTATGGATTGTTTTGCTGGCTACAATTAGATGGCCATTATAGAGGATGACAAGATAAATACGACATTCATAACTATATTTGGAATCTTTATGTATCATATCATGGGCTTCAGGTTATGTAATGTACTGGGTTCTTGCTAAAGTATGGCTAACAAACCTTTAGTGACATTTTCTTAGAAGAAGTAAAAGTTTTCATTGATGATTTGGGGGCAGCTACTACTAGGGATAGATAGGTAATAAGTTTGAGAAAATATTTTGAGCATTGCAGGAAATTTTGCATTGCTCTAAATCTGAGGAAATGTGAATTTGGAGTGCCCTACAAATTACTATTGGGCCATGTAGCTAGTTCGACTAGAATTTAAATGATCTAGAAAATATTCAAGTCATTGTTGCTATGAGTTTGCCATGAAACCCAAGGGAAGTGCATCGTTTTCTATCGTCAGTTAGATATTACCGATGATTCATTAATGCACTACTTGAGAGGATGTTGCCATTGAAAAATCTATTATCCTTCAACTACTTGTTTGTTTAGAGTGATATGCGCAAAATATCCTTTAAGAATGTGAAGCAGGAATTGGCTAAAGTGTTAGTACATTCTATGGTTTTTTTAGCAGCCATGATGTACTATTGCTTAGCTTAGATATGAAATGAGAAATAAAACCACACTTGATTACATTTACTAGTTCCAAATTGAGTATATCTGAAATTAATATGCATATATGAAAATAGGTACCTTGGGGTGGTCTTTGCCATGAAGAAATTTAAGGACTATATTTTGTATGAGAAGATAATTGAGCAGCCAAAGATCAAGCCACTTTTAACTGGATTGCCAAGCCAACTCCTAAGAGTTGTTGCACTAGATAGGTCATAAGTGTCACTAATTTCAATAACTCCGTCTAATTTTCCAAGTATTTATGATACTATTTTGTCGTAATAGTCCAACTAATATCATTCAATGCCTAAGAACTAAGCAAATTTACTCAATTCTTTTGTTTCTCTTTTCAGTAATCACTTCATGGTGGGTAGGTCTCTAGATTGGGCACTAGAATGCTAAGCCAAGGATAGTTATGGTTTCCTTCCATCTTTCAAGGGCGACTCCTTATAATTTTCTCCTGCCATACTTTTGGCAGTTTATCCAAGAATTCTAATTTGTTGAATTTTAAAGAGGTTTGTTTCTAAATATAGATCTTTTTGATCTATAGTTGTTCACCATTTAAATTTCTTTTATGTATTTCTCCACAAATTTATAAACTAATTCTATTTATTTATGATTAAAATGAAAACATTCAGAAGAAATTAATTTAACATTTCTTAAAATCCATAAATCTTAATCTCGCTTTCAACACACAGCCTCTCTTCATATTATGAAATCCATCATTGCTCTTTAATATTTAAATAATTAATTTATTTTTCTGATAATAGCGTCCTTTTATCCTCTCTTTAAACTAAACATCAAGCAAGATAAAGATAGGTAATTCCTTCAACACTCTTACACATACACACAGTTCATTTTAAATGCAATGTCTCCCCTTAATTAATAAATTACTCTAATGGCCCGCCACTCTTTACTTTCTTGAGCATCCAAACAATGTTCATATAAATAACATATAAAATTCTAGTATAGATGTTGAGGCTTTTCCTCATGCCATCAAGTTAACCAACTGTAAATTTCGGTGTTGTTTAAGACTTTTTATGATTGTAGTTATTCCCTATTAATTATTGTTTAATAAATCAAAACAAATTTACCAACCTTAACAAAAATCGATAATACCCTTACACTACCCTCATACCCATATGACATAAATCAACAAAATGCGTACATTCTTAGTTTGCATAGAATCAGAAACATCATATTTTATATGAATATATCCTTAAAAAGTAACATTAAGTTTGTTTCCTTTCTCTAAACTTTAAAAATTTTCACTAAAACATAAAAAATTGTACTCTCAGCTTTTCCATGAGATATCATAAATTTTCTTGATATAAAATATAATGTTCTATTAATAAAGACTAATTTTTACTAAAAATAATCATTTTTGAATTTTAAAGCATATTAAATATCCTTTGAAAATTCTTAAAAAAATTTCATCGGTGCTTTTATATGCAATTTTAGAGCAAATTTTAAGTATTTTTAGCTAGTTTTGAATTTTTTAAAAAATAAAATCAATCATAAATAAATACTAATAACAATTTATAGTGGAAAAACGTGCTTAAAGGCATTAGATAAAGACTCTAAACTAAGAAAATTATAACATCACACTACTTAATTTTGTTAAACGAAAGTGGGATGCTTATATGGTAATATGCAAGTCGAAATTTCGTCTTTGATGGAGGTGTGCATCCCGTAGTAGAGCCATGAAATATAGTCCACCGAGTCTTCTCAAACACATGCTCTTCACTTTTCACTTCTCTGAAACTCCTCACTTGCTAATTGACTTATGGCAATGTGAATGTCCCTTATGAGCTTAAGACATTAAGCTTTAAGTAAAAGCTTAATATAAATGGCTATGGCTTCTTGAACATGCAATGACTTCATGAAGAAGAATAAAAATAATTGAAGATCTGGCTCATCTCTCCATGGATTTGTGTGTGAAATAGAGCGATTGGAAGCTGGAAAATTCTTCTACAAGCTTGCAATCTCAGTTTACCCAAGTACATTGATGCTCCATATTGATGATTAGAGGAAGGACATGGCGATGGAGGAGAAGAAAAGTGATTGGCATTATTTTGGAGATTAATTAGTTGAATTGTCTTCTTTTTGCTTTCCTTGAATTCCTTCTACTCCAATTACACCCATCAAATGGCCAAAGATGGCGCCCTCCATCTCTCTCTCTCTCTCTCTCTCTCTCTCTCTCTCTCTCTCTCTCTCTCTCTCTCTCTCTCTCTCTCTCTCTCTCTCTCTCTCTCTCTCTCTCTCTCTCTCTCTCTTTTATATGCGATACAAGCAATGATTGTCCATGGATGAAGAAGTTGAGATCTACCCCGTCTTTTATGACCTATTTTTTCTACTTCGGCTAAGAGCACCATATGAGGAAAAAAAAATAAAACGATAGGGTTTCAGCCTTCAATTTGTTGATCTATAGAATGCTAAGGCAGGAAAGAACCAGTGTCCCTTTGGGACTCAGAAAAAAGAAATGGTCGGTAACCTTGAAAATGCCCTTGATACTGATTGGCTAGATGTCCCTCTAAGCTCCTTGAGCTAGTTCGAATTGCATTTTTTGGTACATGCAATCCATATAACTCAGATAAGGGTGGCAAAGGCCAAGTCCTCATTTTCTAATTTGTCTCGCTATTAATCGATTCATCTCAAGAGATGTGAAGTGGTAGATCCATTGCTTTGAGCTTCTAATGATGCTTGCATTGACAGAGTAATCCAAATTTTCAACCTCCTCTCATCGCATGATGTATCCTCTCATCACCATCGCCATCTATTGAGATTTTCTTTTATCATTCCTCTTCTCGGATATGTGCCAACCAAGAAAAGAAAATTGACAGGAAGGAGCCACAAGAGGCAAATCAGCGGAATATATTACCCCATCCATTACACTTGACGAGACCATGATGGCCTATGATGGCACCCCCTTAAATCACAGTTCTAACAAATTTTACATCCTATTTTTCTCTTTTTTTTTTCCCTTTTCAGAACCCCCTCCATTTTATTATTTTCTCCCCTAATCATGTAATGTCAGACTCTTCCTTGAGTTAGCTTGCTAGTCTCTTTGTTCTTTATAAATCACCATGGAATGTCAAATATCAAAAGACTTTTTACTTTGCGAAGTGTCCTCAGGAGCATAGCTACAATGAACATCACGAACACTGCGCATCATAGCTACCATGAGCACCGCTACACATCTTTAAAGAAAAATATACTCTCCCCCACTTAAATGCAAAGCGTCCTCATGAGCATCGCTACAACATCTGCACAATAGCACATAGAAGACTAGTAGACACTGAAAATGTATAAAAAATATGAACGTGTGTCAAATTATAAATTGAACAAGACGATTTGTGCAAGTGAAAACTTATACAAACTAGCATTTCCCTTTACTCACTCGCCCCACTAGAGTGCATAACATAGCTGCATCTAATGCATGGAGTATACCAACTAGGAAGCGTTCTAGAGCCGTTACGCAACAAGAATCGCTCTAGGCAACAAAATGCCACTCTACTTTTTTGCTAGAAATATTTTTTATAAAATAGCATCACTGATAAGGTCCATGCTTATCAAAAAACCCAAACAAGGCAATCCCAACTTTCTTGGTTTTTAAGTTTTAAATTTGTTTTTTTGAAAGCTTTTCCTTTATAACTTTTAATCAAAAGAGTATATATATTTATTCTCCTTTCCAAAAGGTCCCACCCTAAAGAGATGCAAGGCATCCGATCAAGGAAATTCCTACAACCTACCAAGACCTCAGAGGCAATGGTTATCTTCTTTTCATTTATTTTTTCAACCCTTCAGTCTCTTTAGGGTGTTTGTTTTTTTCTTATTTTCTTTTCTTTATTTTTTTTAGAAGAATAAATAGATATACTCTTTTGAATTGAATTTATTATTATTTTAGTTATGAGTCTCATGACTTACAGGAAGAACTAGAAGGCTAGGAATTCATCACTAAATTGAACTTTCGAACATTTCAGCTCAAGAGCTTTGCTTCACGGGGGTTCACTCATAGTAAAGAAGACATGTCACCTGTGTGCAAGGGCTTCCAAAAAAACCCCTATTTATGAAGCTTGTAAGACTAATATATCCCCCTATTTAAGCTTATAAGATATATACATGTATGAATTTTTATGTATCCCCTTTCTTAAATGTAAGTCTTCATAGAACATATATTAACTTTCTTTTTAAAAGTTGGAATTATTCTAAGCAATTAAAAGTATCAAAATGGTCATATCCCAAAGTGATTTATGTAGTGGCACTTGGATACCATCAAAGTATGTGTCGCAATGTTTTTGAATGCATGTGCCCCCTTACCACATGAGGGGAGAGAGTAGGGGAATCGAACCCCTTTATACTTAAAGTGACTACACCAAGAGGACACCAAGCTCTCTTAGAAGGGGAGTTGAATATCTCTACCAAAACCATGGGGGGAGAGTGCCAACTCCCCCCCTCCCACACTATGATTAATTCAATAACCCTACTATGTGAGGGTTTAGGGTTTTAACCTCACTTGTCAAGGTCTCTTGTTTGCCATGGAGAAACCAATCTATGGACAGAGATGATCAAATGCATCCCCCCCTTCTTTTTTCCCTCTATCCCCTCCTTAAATTTAAGTTCAATATAGGAAATTAAGAGGGGTCTACCTCTAATGTATACGCTTAAGTGTCCCCTTCCAAAAACCCCCCTCCCTTACACTCATGTGATACCATACAACATCTATAGTGAACCCCCCGCGCTTTTCTTGAGGAATCTAATCTAGCACATAATATCAATCACCTTGCTTAGGCAAATGAAAAGACAAAGATACCCTACCAGCTCAGCATCTCTCATCCATGCTACCCCTAGTCAAAATTTTGTGGAGAGAACCTTGTTACTCAACCATCCTACATTGCTTAGAAAAGTGAGAAAGTTATGGGAGTAAACTCCATTAGATTCCTAGGTAGGCACCACATACATTGAAATTCACTAGTCATGCTCACCCACACCATCTTCTGAAATCACTTCCTAGTGCTAATATCCCATCCCATGTGGGTGGACTCTCATATAAATTGAATTGTTATGTTTCTTTTGGGTTATTTTTTTGTTTTAAAAGTTTTGTTTTGTGTTCCTTCTGTAATTATTGAGACTTTGGAATCTCTAAATTGTTTCAATCAATGTATATTTGTGATTTTTGGTTATTTCAAATAATATGTATAGATAGAGTAGGTATGAACAACCTGTTAGGCACGGGGATATTGCAACTCCAAGAATTGTCAATATAAGTATGTATCAATGTTTATATTTTTGGCAATAATAATAAGCATCCTTAAATAAACTAGGCTACCAATAACCAGCTAATAAAACCTTTCTTACTGTTAGTTCACTAGCAAAATGGACACCACAAGATTCATCATGTAATGCTTTAAGAACTATCAAAACTTCATCTTCTCATACACATCGATGGTAAATACCTTCTCTTGGAAAAATTTTATAAAGGTGACCCCCTAATAATCCATAGGAGTATACATGTATCAATATCTATCGCTTTTTCTATTTATTTGCACTAGGTGGATACCGAGCTATGCTAAGGAAATTTGTAATATTAGCAGACCATGGAACTTGTGTCTCTACAATAAAAAGTGATGCATTTGACAAATCATCCTCCACACCTTCCTCTAAAGAATTACGCGTGGTCCTGAAAGTTTTGCTTTATTAAGCAAGTACTTTAGTGCTTCATGATCAACATAAATGGTAAATTTATTCCCTAATAAATAATGTCAAAATTTCTCCACCACAAAAACCATTGATAAGTATTCTTTCTCAGTGGTGGTATCATTTCTTTCCACATCACTTAGGTTACGACTTGTGTAATAAATCAGATGATCCACCTTATTGTCATCCACTTGACATAAAATTGCTCCCACAACATTCATAGATGTGTCTACATGGATATGGAATTCCTTCTTCCAATTCAGGGGTGTCAATACTGGCCCTTCAATTAATTTTTGCTTAAGAAATTCTAATGCTTCTTTTGACAGGCAGCAACCCAATTAAAAGGAGTATCTTTTCATAGCAAATTTGTTAAGGGTGAGGCCAACTTGGAGAAATCGGAAATGAATTGTCGATAATAATTTAGATGCCCCAAAAAACCATGAATTTGTTTAAGAGTTGTTGGTGGAGGAAGTGCAGAAATCTTGGCAACTTTAGCCAAATCCATAGCAATTCCATCCTTAGAAACTATATGCCTCAAGAATGTTCCTTTTGGAACTCCAAAAACACATTTGTCAGGATTTAATGATATACCTACCTCATCACTACATTCAAATACTTGCATGAATTGATCAGACATTTCTTTTGCTGTCCCATAAACACAAAAGTCATCTAGAAAAACTTCCATTCATGGTAAGCTGCAATCATAACCCTTTCGAATGTTGCGGGTGCATTGCACAAGCCAAAAGGCATTACTTTATAGACAAATGTACCCCATTCAATAGTAAAAGTAGTTTTAGATTGATCTTCAAGATGAATTAACACTTGATTGTAGCTGCTAAACCCGTCCATAAAAGAATATAGCTCATGGCTTGCGACCTTATCTAGTACTTGATTTATAAATGGCAAAGGAAAATGATATTTCCATGTCTTACTACTATTAAGCTTCTTATAGTAAACATAAATACAAAATTTCTTGCTATTCTTCTTTCATACTACCACAATACGAGAAACCCATTCACTATATCCAATAGGATAAATAAATTCCGCATCAAGAAGCTTAGCAATCTCAACTTTGACTAGTTCTGCATACACATGATTTGTTTGTCGTTTGGCATTGACATACGGGTTTTGTGCCTGGTTCTAGATCAATATAATGCTGACAAAGTTCAACTTTAATACATTTAAGGTTAGTATAAGACCAAGCAAATTTCCCAACATGTGCTCATAATACTTCTTCAAACCTCTCTTGATCTTGGGATTCTAATTGAGCTCCTAGATTTAAACATTTTCCTTCTACCATTTCTATTTTAACTACTTCCACTTCAGGCTCTTCAATAAACAAAGAGGCTATTTTTCAAGGCTTGATTGTAGCCACATCTTTTGATATTTCCACTGATACATTTTCAAGTAGACTATGCCCCTCGCAATCGGTTCTAGTTCTTCTTCCCTCACATTCACACGGTGTACCAAGGGTAAAGCTCTATAAGGGACAATAGTTAAATTATCCCGACGAGTATCCTCAGTCAGTTCTATCATATGGACATGCAATATATCAAGAAATGGATTATCGGTGTAACTTCCTTGTCTTTTACTCAAGCCATGCGAGATAGACTTCAAATTTATGTTATACTTTACTATGAACATGGTATTTATAGAACCTATTATTTGAGAAATTTACTCTTGATCACATGGAAATTGAGCATGTAATGTTGGATAATAATGACATAAAGTTCTATTTTTCTTTTCCAAACATTCTTGGTCATTCAAATCCCAAGATCATTGAGTATTGCTAAGCTTAAGGATTAATGAGTGTAAATCTTCATCTTTCTCACCTTGAATCCGACACCCTAAATATTGTATAACCCGTTTTAGCTCCATAAGTCCTTAGGTGCTAGAGGTTCAGACCCTCTAAGCTGTGGTTTGATTCCACCCCCATAAACAGTAAAATCGATTACTCTTTCTTTGGGATGAGGTAATACTACCTCACATATACTTGGCATGCGAGCTTTGCTTGATTTCAATTGCCTTCTATGATATCTCCCTAGCTGCCCTTTAGAATAATGATATAGCTATTGTCTATTACTCATAGAGCACTTAAGGGAATGATATAGCCAAGGAGTGGTAGTAGAGTTTTTCTTTTGCAATCCAATGCCAGAAGTAGACATAGATTTACTCTTTTTATAAAATTCATTTGTTTGCTCACATTCAATTGAGCATTTCCTAGGAATAGGTGATATTTGTTCCATTTGTTGCACATCATTGTTTAATTTAGATTCTCGATCTTCTAAATAGATCTTTAGAAGTGAAATTTCTTCTAGATAGTGCCTCTCCTTATATTGGAATTTTGACTTTTCTTATTGTAACTCGGCGATTTTCTTCATTGCTTCATTCATAGCCGTTCGTTGTGACCTCACACTCTATTTCCAAAGCCTCATTTAATTTTATGGTTATCATATCATAATTACCATGACATTCATTAAAAGTTTGTGCAAAATATTTAAGGCTGGGGATGGAGTCATCTCTATTGTCATGTAATATTGGTTGCTATAAAGGTTTTTAACTATCCCTGTTTCTTCTCTCTCTTTCTTTCTTTTCTAGCTGACGATAGTAAGATCTTTTAGTAACAACTAGAAGTTGTTCAAACCCAAAAGGAAAAATATCTACCTCGTAAGGAAATGTTGTAACTAAACTCTCTTGGGGTTCTTCATGATCATTCTCAATAGTATCAACTTCCTCCATAGTTATTAAGGAGGTTGTTGAATTTCCATCTAGATCAGATATTCTTGCCTCATCCACCTCTTCTTCTAAATTACTAGGGAAAAAGATTTTTTGATATGTTATATGCAAAAAGTGCATCCCCAAGGTCACCTTCTTCCTCATCTTTACAAAATCCAAGACATGTTTCGAAAAGTGAATCATTCAAATCATTGAATTCATGGATTACATCCTCATGATATTTATCCTCCTTTGTTAAAACCATTAAATAATACAGGGTTGTATCTTGTGAGGTCGATAACCAATGAGTAATATCGCTATCAGAGTCATTATTTGGTGAGAAATTAACAACATATTTACCAATACCCACTTGTTCTTCTTTGTTAAACTGATGTGCACAATATTCACCTCTACTTTTTCTACTCTTGCTAGTCATTGTGCTTTAAATAACCAAGCATAAGGCCTTTCATTATCGGTCCTCTCTACTTTTGAATCATAGAATTTACTATTGGATTTTTCATCTATCTCGCTAATTACTTCATCTCCTGACTCCCTTAAAAACCCTTTTGTAACAACTTGTATCTTAACCCTATCATTTCGAGGACCAATCAAAATTGAACCTTTATACTAATCATGAGTGCACCTTTCTTGGTATAACCAAGGACCCAACAACACAGAATATGAAGAGATACTTGATAATAAGCGAACTACTAGGTAATTCACATGAAATTCTAGTCTAGTAATTATAGATTTCACATTGTGAAGTAACCCCAAAGGAGTCACTTTCCTTTGGTCAACCACACGTAAAACTATATGAGTAGGTTCTAGATTCTTCATCCCTAATTCTTGCATTGATTGGTCTGTCATTAAATTGACTACTGAACCACCATCCAATTGTACTTCATTCAACAAATGTTCATTGATGGTAGTATCTATAGTTGGTGCTCTTAGATCCACAAATAGATCTACAATTTTTACTTCCTTTGTTGTTTTCTATTTTGATGCATTTGCAATTACTTTAGAAGCGTTAGTCTCGATCCATTTCCTTCTACATCAAACTAGCTTATGATAAAGTTGCCTTCGACATATAAGCGCTATTTCAAGCAGCTGCCTGAGGTTAATTGTTAAGTTTATTTCCTCCAATGCTATCCAAGATCATAGGCCTTATTTACTGCTTCTGCTTGCTCTCTACTCCCTTCTTTTGGAGATATGAGTCTTTTAGGAAAAGGAGCTACCCCCACTTGAATCTTAGGATTTTACAGGGGCACAGACAATAATGGATGGTCTGAAGACTGTTGAGGAGACTCAGATAGCTCTATATTAGGATCTACGTCCTTAGATTTATCCTTCACGGTTTCTTTTGGTTGTGGAATCTCTTCCTCTAAACCTTGCTCCTTTTGTTGTTACTTTTGTGCTCTAGTAACAATACCAATCATGCGGTCAGCCTTAAAGGTCACCCTACGGGGCAAAAATTTTGACTTAATGTTACTCTCTTGCTCTTTCGTATCTACTTCAACTAAATTTGCAATGGATGTTGAAGGTTCATTAGAGACTTTTTTACATTTTCCATTAGTTTTGTTTTCCTCTCGCTTAGGACAGTTCTCTTCGTAATGCTCTTCACCCACTACACCTCCTACACAAAGAGGGGTATAGTCTTGATTTTTATGTGCATTTGGACAGTATGTAGCTATATGACCTTCTTGTTGACATCGATATCAAATTACTGGTCCTTTAGGCCTCTGTTGTCCACCTTGCCCCATCAAATTATGGAAATTACCATTGTTTCTCCTGAAAGGAGAGTTTATTCCTTGGTTTTTATCACTATTGTAATTGTTTCATGGCACTGGAGGTTTGCCTTGGCTAGGCAATCCACGGGGCTGAAAGGGTTGAGTAGTGGGTGGCCCAATCTTGTATAAGTAGCGTTGTTGTGATCCATGTAATTGTAATTTTTTTGCATTGCATGATCTTGTTTTTGTTGTTGGGCTGATGTTGTGCCTGAAAGGTGGAAGGATCAAAGCTTTTTTGAAAGAGCTATGGTGGGAGAGCAAGAGCAAGAAAGAGAGAGAGAAGAAAAATGGAAACTCCAATAGTCACAATGTGTGACCGGGCCTTCCCTTATTCAAACCATCACTAAAAGAATAAAGAATAAAGTGATAGTGACCGGCATTCGCTACCTCAATGTGCAGTGGTGGATATTGTCAGTGTAGTATTACACAGGCGGCTAGGTGGGGGCACCTTTACCCCCAACAGCCTCCCACTTAAAGGCAAATTTTCCCCAATGAGGAGTGAAAAGAAAATGAAAAGATATTACAATGTACACATGTACCATAGGATGAGGAAAAACATAATCTTATCCAACACCCCTCAATCTCCTAAGGAAGGCAAAGTGCTCAGTAGTGAGGCTTTTTGTGAGCAGATCTATAGGATTTTTGTCAGTGGAGATCTTGACAAAAACAATAGACTTATCCTCCACGACCCCATGTAAACACCATATTGGGGAATATGGGAATTTCCCATAAGTTTGGGGCACATGGTCAAATCTTTGGATTTGTCATAACTTGAACACTATAACTCCAAATCGAGTGCTCTATAGCTCAATAGATTCCATTTTTCAAGCCCTTTCCAATGATAGGTCACATCATATAGTTTTGAGAAACTTATGGGCATGTTATCCTTGTGCCACCTTTTTAGTATTTGAAAAATGAGAATTGAAAGATTTCCAAACTCACTAATATTGTGTTCATATGAAGTGATATCTCACCTCAATATGTTTCGTCTCCGCATGGAAGATCAGATTCTTGGCTAGTTGAATATCACTCATAGAATCCAAATGCAGTGTAGGTATAGTATCAATCCCAAGGTCATGAACCAAATGATTCAACCATATGACCTCCTTGCAAGCCTCAGTGGTGGCTGCAACATACTCAGCCTCAATGGTAGAGAGAGCGGTACACTTTTGAACCCTGGACATCCAAGAGACATCACCTCTAGCATAGGTGAATACATAGCCAGAAGTGGACTTTCTACTATTTGCATGTCTTGCATATCAGAGTCTGTGTACCCCACAACTCCTGTATCCTGGCTGCCATAGCAAATACACATATTTGCTGTCTTTCAGGTATTGCATGATACTCTTCATGGAATCCCAATGTTTCTTGCTAGATGTAGCCATATAGCATGCCACAACACCAACTACAAAGGCAATATCTGGACGAGTGGCTATCATGGCATCAAACTGCCCACGACTGATGCATAAGGAAACTTGGCCATCTCGGCCTTTTGCTCATCTGTCTGTGGACAATTGGCTTGTGAAACCTTCACATAAGAAGGTAATGGACAGCCAATAGGCTTGACATCCTGCATGTGAAAATACTCAAGGACTTTATGAATGTACTGCCTTTGTGAGAGGTAGAGTAGTCACTAATGCCTATCACGCTTAATACACATACCAAGAATGTGAGAGGCCTTTCTCAAATCCTTTATCTCAAAGCTCTTCTTCAACTGAGATTTAAGAGCATCTAGCTCATCATGAGCTTTCCCTGCTATCAACATATCATCCACATAAAGTACCAAAATAAGCAATGAGCGTTCACACACTGTCTGCATGTAAAGATACAGATCCATTGCATAAAGACTTTTCTTCAACTTGCATACTAGGTGCTCCCTACCAGGTTCTACGAAGCCCTTGGGCTGCTCCATGTAAATCTCATCATGCAAATCCCCATGCAAGAATGCAGTCTTGACATCCATCTGATACATGTCTAAGTCAAGTTGTGTGACTAAGGCCAAAACCAAGTGTAGGGTGGTCATCTTAACCACATGGGAAAAGAATTCATCAAAGTCAAGTCCATGCTCTTGTTTAAAACCCTTAGCAATAAGTCTTGCCTTATAAGCCGTCTTGGGGTGCCCAAGGTTACTTTTCAGCTTGTACACCCATTTGCATAGCAACGACAATGCAACCAAATCCCAAGTCATATTCTTATATAGGAAGTCCATCTTAGACTACATAGCCCTCTCCCAAGAGTGATTATCACCCCTACACATAGCCTCATCATAGGTGAGAGGCTCTCTTGCATCTATAACCAAGACATAATGCATCGAGGGCTCAAATCAATCAGGTGGACATCTAGCTCTAGTAGACCCAGGCTCCGCTGCATGTCTAGCGTCATGTCCAACACCCTAGCCATGTGTACCAACTGTTGCTGTAGGCTGTCCAATTAGTTATGCAGGATCACGTGGTTCCTCCTGGAATATAACCTTGCGTATCTCTACCACCTTCTCAAGTTGCCTATGCATCTTGTCTTCATGGAAGACTACATCATGACTGCGGATGACTTTTCGTGCTTGCAGACCCCAGAGGCGGGAACCCATCTCGCCTCCTGTATCTCCATAGCCAAGGAAAATGCATTTGACACCCTTAGGATCCAACTTAGTCCGCTTGTCCTTGGGCACATATGCCTCACATCCAAAGACACATAGATACACATATAAGACGAAGGTTTCCCAGTCCATACCTCCTTTGCAACCTAGAAATCCAAACCACAAGAAGGTGATCTATTGATAACATGCATAACTGTACTGATTGCCTTAGTCCAAAAGGTCAGTGGTAGGCCTGCACGACTAAGCATACTACGTACACGCTCATGGATGGTTCTATTCATCCGCTCAGCTAAACCATTCTGGGGTGGCGTATAGGGGGCGGCCAACTAACGCTTAATACCCCTCTCTTCACATAGCTGCTTAAAGGCACATGACACATATTATCCCCCATTGCCAATCCCAAGGCATTTCAGCCTATGCCCAGTTTGGTTCTCAACCAATTCAAGCCATCTTTGAAACATAGCCAAGACATACTTAAGCTTAATGGGGTAAGCCTAGACTTTATGCAAAAAATAGTTAATGAACATCACAAAATACTTTGTATCACCCATAGATTGACAGGGCATGGGCCTACAGACATCTGAATGTACCAATGCTAGGGGCTCACTCATGCGTGTCCTACCAGACTTCTTATGCATATTCCTTGTCTATTTACCATAAAGACAATGCTCACATGAATCAAAACATGCATAGTCAAGGGGTGGTAAGTACTACAAGCCAGAAAGCATTTTCATTCCCTTCAATGACATATGGCCCAAATGGGCATGCCAAAGAGATACATGTGGGATGGAACTGATAGACAAAACATGGTCAACAAAGGACCCATCAACTACAAGAGGATAGAGGCTGCCAACCTTGGCACCTCTAGCAAGCACAATTTTGCCATGGGTGATCTTCCAGGAAAATCCCCAAATGAAACATGAAATCTAGCATCATCAAGCTGCCATGTAGATAGAAGACTGCGTGTAAGCACAAATACATGATGTACATCCTGTAACAAAAAAGTACTGCTAGTAGAGAACTGTAGTTGTACATCCCTAATGCCAACAATAGCAAGTGACCTGTCATCACCCGAGTGAACTGAACTAGAGACAATGCGGTAGGAGTGAAACCATTCATGGCATGGTGTAATATAAAATGAAGCACGAGAATCCAAAAGCTAGCACTATGCATACATAGAGTGAACCTCAGTCCAACGGCATAGCATCACAAGAACTAGCTGCAAGTATATACTCCCCATGGGAGTCATCAATCTACATGATATTGATTTCCTCTACTTTCACACTAGATTTTGTAGGTACCATGCTGCGATCAGAGGACTTTTCTTGTACTTTGTGGTTCCCCTTTTCTTTGTGCATCTCATTGTGCAACTCATGACACTATGGGTGTATGTGACCCTTCTTGCTGCAATGATGACATGTTACATTAGCATTTCTTCCACAAGACTTGCTGCACGACTTACCACGTACGTGACTTAGACCTAGAATTCTGCGAGTCTATGCCACGGCCATTCCCATGATCATTCTTGCCATTACCATCTCTGCCTCTAACAATCAAAGCATGTGACACACGAGAGGCATCCAAGTTCTTACGGTTGATCTCGTCCTGCAGAAGAGTACTCTCTACATCAAGCAAGCTCAAAATAGTAGCAGGAGCACATAAGGCAGTGCAGAATACATCCCATGACTCACTTAGAGTCCGAAGAAAAAACAATGGAGTAACCTCATCATTAAAGGTAATGCTCTGCGAAGTCAAGTTCTTGAGAATAGTATGGAACTGGCTCAAATGAGTAGACATCGTCATATTTTCCTCATGCGTAGGTCCATAAGTTGCTTCAGCCAATACATCTGACTTGTCGGACTTTTCTTATCATAGAGGTTCTTGATCTTATCCCAAAGATACCAAGCACTCTGTGATTCCTCAACCACATTGTAATGCACATGTTAGTGAGAGACAAGATGAGGGTGGACTTGCATAACTCATTAAGCTCATCCTATTCGTCATCAGTCATAGTTTCAAGCTGCTCACCATGTATCCTTAGTGGCTTTATTTGTGATTCCTACACCAATACTTGCCAAACTTGGCTCTTTCAGTTGGCATAATTCATACCACAAGCTTAGTGATGTTGAAGATAGTACTATCAGTGGAAGAAGATGCCATATTGCAGTCCAAAACAGTGTAGGCAGTTCAAAACTGCTTGCTGTTTTCTATTGTAAATAGCCAAAATGCCACCAAAACCAAGGCAAAATGACCATGAGATGATAGCTAATGATGCTACCCACTAAGTACCATCAAAAGTACATAAAATCAGGATGATTTAGCATGAAAGTTCCACGTCAGTCCATGCATAACCGCTTGTTGTAATAAATTATAGCCAGGTACAATGAGAGTAAATTGTAAGAAAAATGAATGCACCAAGTCAACCACTGATTGTCGAATCATAACCAGCATCAAGCGGGCATAAATCAATATGTGACAGTCATACAAACATCAAGCAAATATCCGAGTATGTTAAATGATTCCGTCAGTAAGCCGGCACATCCCTTGTGAAATAGGGAAAGTGTATACAACACTGGCAAGACCTGATACAAAGAGGTGTATGCTCAGGGAGTGCAAAGCCCAAATCAGCCCAAGTACATATGTGAGGACCACGACATATTGACCATGCAACATCCAAGTGAAGATCCTAGTCTCAAGTATCCGAATGCTCAAGTAGCATAAACCACCTGCTTAATATCTGTCAAGTGTATCAAGATGATCCCATTGGCACAAAAGCCGTAAATATCAAGCAAATAAGCTCAACAAGGTCATATGATAGCACCAGTGCTAGAAGATTCAAGATCAAGCATAAATAAGATCTCATGAGCATATAGACCGTGTAGCATCTGTACATAGTATCCATATAAGACATCAAGCACATCCAAACTGTAACTCTAGCAAGCCGAGAAATAGCCAAAGTAAGCTCCGGGAAATCAAATGTCAAGCCAAAGCAAGGCTCATTAGCATCCAACTCCAAACAATGTAACGGACATGTAGTAGTGGCATAGGCCAAGCATGTCAAGACCAGTCAAACGACATAAGCAAAGTACATGCCATAAGTATATCAGAGATGAAGATCCAAATGCTATGTGAAGAAAGCTCAAGCTCAACCAATGATTCGAGAGCAAATCCAAGCTCTATGTCGATCCTCGAGAGTCACTACATCAATGTATACATCCAAGACATAGTCCGAAAATCCAATAGGCATATCCAAACATAAGTAAAAGAGCTTCAACCCTGAATATTCTAGTAGCAAAAAAATATCCAAAATTGAGCAAAAAGTGGCTCAATCCAAGCCCTCAAAACCATAGACAAAACATAGGCATACTTTCCCATATTGTATAGGCACCAATGCATAATCGGACAGCATCAAATTACTATGTAGCATGAGCATAAAGTGTAATGATAGGGGGCTGCCCTGTTTTGGGCTGCCTATGGATTGTGTAAAATAGTCAATGACTGAGAAAATTCAGCCCCAAAAGCATCTCATATCATAGGCATACATTCCCCTTGCTTGTAAATTGTGTATAACAATCCCAAACCTGAAGTAAATCACATCAATGCTCAATGCCAAGGCTTGGGATCAAATGCCAAGCATAAAAACATAAACCAAGTAAATACACTTAAAAAAATGAAAAAATTTTGCCTTGGGTTGTTGCTCACATTTTTGTGCTAGGGCAGAGTGGTAGGAAGTTCAAGTAGGTGCCAAAGAAGACACACAACAAGCTTGAGGTGCCCCAGTAAAGCCTATGTCAAGATATGGAGCAACGGAGCTTCAATGGTGCTTCCCCTTTTCTCTTAGACCTATAGACCTGTAACCAACATGAAACCCTGAAGCAAATGAATGAATACCTTTGTTGGAATGCTCTAAGAGTGCCTAAAGGGGCAGTGAAGGTGCTCGGGAAGCCGAGGAGTGAGGGGAGCTCGAGAGAGTTGGCTATGGCTATCGGGAAAGAGACCCAATGAGTGAAGGGATTCAATAGGAAGCTGAAGATGCCACGAACCAAGCTCGAGTAATCATGAATCCTTGCTCTGATACCAGTTGAAAGGTGAGAAGGATCGAAGCTTGCTTAAAAGAGCTATGGCGGGAGAGCAAGATCAAGAAAGAGAGACAGAGCAAATGGGAACTGCAACAGTCACAATGTGTGATCGGGCCTCCCTTTATTCAAATTGTCACTAAAAGAACAAAGAATAAATAATAAAGTGATGGTGATGGGCACCCGCTACCTACAGTGTGCAGTGGTGGGTATTGTCAGTGTAGTAATACATTGGTGGCTAGGGGGAGGCGCCTTTACCTCCAACAGTGCCAACAATTTGTTTCTAAATGCCCCATTTTAAGACAAAATACAAAATGGAGGATGAACAAGCATTTATCGTGAAGGCATCGGGCATTCAATAGCCACATGGCCATAACCATGACACTTACTGCACCAGATATTTGATCTAGGTGGGTTTGAGGTCGTGTTGCTCCTCAAAGGTTGTTGTGCATTAGCAGCATTGTATTGTTATTGAATAAATTTCCTTCAATGGTGCTTGAACCACACCCATTATTTCCTCTTTTAATTTTCCTAATAAATTTGTAGTAATTTCTGCTATATCCCCATCTAAAGTGGATTGAGTTTGAGGCATAGAAGGCATGCCTGTCTACATCATGTAAGCTAGGATTGAGGTATATGGATTTAAAGGTACACTTGCCACATTGGAATTTTTCATTGCAGATGGATTCAACGGAATGATCACATAAGACACATTCTTAGGTGCCCTACTTAAAGTACTGGCAGCGTATTCCATTCAAGGTTGTTTAAATAGATCCTTCCACCATTGTTGGCTGAGTTGCACTTCTTTTCACCATCTAGCATGTGTTTTAGCATCTGCCAGTATAGTTGGCCTTTGTAGGCTAACATGCTGATGGACTTCAGGATTAAGTTCGTCGATAAATTTATGCTTTTGTGTAAGCTCATTGGGGGGGGGGGGGGGGGGGGTGGATTCATCTTTCCGATAATCATTTCCATACCCTCAATGTAATGCTCAACACTTTCAGCTGCTCCTTGGGATAAATAGCCCAATTTAAGAGCTAACCAATCTTGGAAACCTTGCCGTTGAAACTTTTCTAAGAACGCCCTTGATAAGGTAGCATATGTCCCTTTATTTTGAGCATTGAGGTTACCATACCATCTAGTTGCTTTATCTTTTAGTGTCGTTGGAAAAATATGCAACTTTTTATCATCATCTACTATCTCATTTTCTACGCAAGTCACCAGAAACCTTTGCATATGAGCATCAGGATCTTCGTCCTAGAGTCCCCCAATTTGGGTAAAATCAGCTAGCCTAATGGGACTATGAGCCATCGTCTCTTTAAATAACGTCCCTAGCCCAAAATCTTGAGTAGAGTCAACCCACATGATTTCCTTAGACTCCTTGAATAGGGATCTCAACCCTAGATCAAGTATATTTTGAAATGAATCTCCTTGGTGAGGAATCCTAAATAAGAACCGTAATCCAAAATCTGCTACTCGTTTTATCCATGAAGCCTCCACTGGCTCTCTAAATAATTGGCAAAATCCCCGGGGGGTCCACCTTACAAAATCATGGATATCACGTGCGTGCAAAGGCATATTTTAAAACCCCTCTGTAACCTTTTTTGCCCTATTTAATATATACCTCCTGTTATCTTTGTGGTATATTATAATAACCCTCCTGTAATTTTAAAATTTTAAGCTTATGCATTTCTCCCCCCCCTCCCTGTATAATTTACATTACAAGATCTTTGGTACTACACAAGAGTGGATTGCCAGACCCGATGAAGAGAAGTCCCTAACTATGAAGAGAAGTGTTCAATGAGTTTCTAGATTGAGAAAGCAAAATGCCCAATGAATATGCAAAAAAATACACGTGTTAGATATGCAATTGAACTCTTGCTTGAAGAATCAACGACGAGTATCAAAATACAACTAGATGGTGGAGTTGGGAAGAATAAAGGGTTAAAAAAGTATTAATAGCCTCAATTGCACCAGCCTTTGTAAGACCTACAAAATTGAGAGATGTCTATGAGGATCCACCACTACCATATGCCCTTCTGAAGTGGGAAACAACTGAAAACAAAAAGAAAAGAGCGTAGTTGTCAAAATTGGAACCACATGCAGAGGTATATTATAGCCATCCCATCTAATAGAATGGGACAAAGAATAGATGGACAATAGTAGCTGCACTTAAGGAGAGAATATTTCCTTGAGAATAGGTCTGCTAGACCCATCCGATCTTTTTATTTCTAGTATATTCTCCAATCCATAAAAGACAAAATTGGCATGACTTTGAGAGGATTACAAAAGAACACCCTAACTGCTTGAACCACCCAATCTTTCATGAACCATTGGGTGAGCCAAGCTTCAACCATAGGTACACCCCTCAGAAGTCACAAATAGGCTTACTTGAAGAGATAAATAAAGAATGACAGTATTGCACACACTAATGATGGGAATTGGAAAACTGGAACCTAAATAATATGTGCATGTTAGAATCAAAGATTACCAGCTTTTCAAGAGGTCATGAAGTAGATGCGGGGGATGCAGAGATCGTTGCCACCAGCCAAGATGGGAATCAAAGCTATGACGGGTGAATGGCAGGGTGAATGTAATCCAGCTCTGCTCTTTCTTAGGAATTGGAAACTTCTTTACCAGATGTTGGGGACTATTGCAAACATGCACAGTTCAGCAGCATACCATCAAGAAGTAGAGGTCCAACATATCATGCAAGTGGTATAAAACGAGAGCACTAAAAAGCGAGAGAGCAATTCAGCATATCATCAAACACGAGCAGTACACCATATCATCAAGAATTAGAAATCCAACATATCATCAAGAATTAGAAATCCAACATACTAGTCACATTGCTGGCTGGACGCTTAGATAAGAAAGCATCCAGCTTTGGCTGAGACTTTCTCTTCTTCCTATGAGAAGAAGAAGATTTTTCTATTCTCTTGTTAAGATCCATGGTCTTTTGATCAGATATGTGCACAAATCTACTCTGGAATCCATAAAACCATATCATGTAGAAAGCAAGAGATGATGATAAGATCTCATAAAATAGAGCACTCATATTACCAACGAAACCTTACAAATAGGGCAATCATATTACCAACAAAACCTTACAAATATGAGACATTGCAATTTGTCAAATACATGCAGTACAAAACAATAAAAGAAAAGAATAATGTTTAATATACCTGTGTAGCCCAAAATCTAAAAGCTTCATGTGCCCATGGCGTTCTAGTAATAGATTGTCTGGCTTGATATCTCTATCAAAAACAAGTGACAAATCACAAACTAAATCCAAACCTTTCCATGCAGTAAGAATCCAGTAAATGACTTGATGTACGTCTTGATATGTTGCCTAACGGCCTACATACAGGAACCCTTCCTGGAGAGGGAAAACAGGATGCAGATGCAGTTTGGTCCTAAGCTAAGGTACCAACTTCAAGAGAAGAAGGCATCAAATTATGCTTGTAATTATGCCAATAAACAAAACGACAATTATTGATGTAGCATGAAACAAGCAAACAGCTATGCTTCAAGCATTCCTATAATAGGAAAAGATTTCAAACCACTCACCAGTCTTTTTCCACTAGTCATCCAATAACAAATGGAGTCACAAGAAAGCCTACCCAACCACAACAGTGTCACACTTAAATTTTTCACAACTTTTTTCAATTGAAGAAATGCTTACCAAGTTCTACGAGTTACATGGTGCTCCTCTCTCGCTTTTAAAAATAACACAAAATGATATCAGCAAACAGTTTTGTGGCATTTTATTGGGTGTGTATAGTTGGTGATTGCTACTAAGACTTTCTTCCAATCGCCTATTCTCACAGAGAGGGACAAATAGTCTCTCACAACCTCCTTTGCTAAAGTTGAGGCCAACACTCATAGCTAAATAATGAACAACCTATGGCTTTATTCCAACACGTTGAAGCTTAGGAAATGCACCACAAGATGTCTCGATATGAACATAGTTAGGTGCATAACAGGAGAAACCTAGATGAGCACCTACTCAATAACGTAGCCAGGCACTGCTTTGCAGAAACTGGCATTGGACATGTTAGTAGAAGAAGATAGTACTTGATGGAGCTAGGCCTTCTAATATTAGACGAGCCATCTCACAAACTATAAAAATTCAACGATCCAAAAAGTTTAGGAAGCTGTAGTGTAGTCTCCCATGAGGGGAACCCAAAGATTCATAAACCCAAACTATGCATGAAGGTGAGAGACATTACTAAAGGATAAATGGTGCCCTAGCTTTTTCCAAAAGACCCCCTACTTGTTATAAACGAGGGCACCAACTTGGTTAAGACAAGCAGTAACAGAAAAATCCAAGTTTTCATCACAAATAACCGAGAGCATCAAGTAATCAGAGAGAAAAACAGAGAAAAGGATGCACTCAGGCGAGCACATTTCCTGCATTGCAAAGGAGCGTAGCGCTGCTGAACGTCCACTTGATTCACTGGATCGTTTCCATGTAGAAAGAGACACTGAGCCCAAAAGAGAACTTCAATCAGAGAAAAAAAGCTTACCTGGGTACGAGAAGAGCTTAACAGAGTGATCAAGAGAGCAAAAGGCGACGCTGGTTCCAGAAGGGGAGAGAGCGAGACTCGTAATGGCGGAGCGGTGGTGTAAGAGGCGCCGAAGTGGAACAATGGAAGACGAGGCGGGCCAAGAATGGATGAAGAGGGTAGCATGCGAATTAGA
The DNA here is from genome assembly GCF_053477565.2 of Lygodium microphyllum. Lineage (NCBI taxonomy): Eukaryota > Viridiplantae > Streptophyta > Polypodiopsida > Schizaeales > Lygodiaceae > Lygodium > Lygodium microphyllum. Next base: position 129,214,582 of record NC_141160.1, on the reverse strand, counting down.
GGCAATAAACTGTCTCTGCTTCTGGTGTTCGTGAGGAGGGAAAGGAGGGCAATTTTTTTTTTTTTTGCAATACCCTCCCCAACAGAGGGCAGACGATACCTCCGGGGGTTGAACTCACCCACCCATTCACTTTTTTTTTTTGGCAATACCCTCCCCAACAGAGGACAGACGATACCTCCAGGGGTTGAACCTAAGTCCTTTACTCACCCACCCATTCACTTTAACCACTCGACCAAGCCCCCTTTGGTTTAAAAAAACTTTAAATGTAAATATTAAAATAAATTTTAAATGTAAATAAAAGGAGGGCAATTTTAACGAGAGGAGAGGAGAGGGGGTGGGGAGCGCAATTGGTCTGTCGTGTTTCTTTTCTTTCTTTTCTGAAGAAAGAGAGGCTTCTTGTCGTGGGAGACGTTCCCATTGGGTATGGTGGTCGATAGATACCGAGAGAGAGAGAGAGAGAGAGAGAGAGAGAGAGAGAGAGAGAGAGAGAGAGAGAGAGAGAGAGAGAGAGAGAGAGAGAGAGAGAGAGAGAGAGAGAGAGAGAGAGAGAGGGAGGGAGGTACCTACTGGCACTACATTTATTAGTTGTTGATGGTTTCTCACGGGAGGAAAAAAAATCTTCATTTTGGGCTAAAGCTGGGGCCAGTGGACAATGGGCAATGGACATTGGGCACCGGACAATCCTTTGATAATGAGTCGTGACTCATAACATTCCCCCCGCTCTCCACTCCTTAGACTAGTTATCTTTACTACTACTAATAACACAAAAAAATGACAGGAGATTGATACATTTGAGCATGTCAATTGACATGCAAGGTTTTTCAACACTTGTCAAAGTGACAGGAAAACTTTTAAACATGAGTTGTTATTTGACAGAGAAATTTTTCCATTGCTTTTTTTGACAGGCAAAATGGCCCTTGATAGGAAAAACAGCCGTCAATTTTAGGCCTTGCATACCAGCCCTAAAGGCTGCACCCTCCCCACATGCGTGGAGTTGAGTGAGGGAGTGTTGGTGAGGGGGTTGTCGAAGGTGTGGATGGTGTGGTTGCTGAAGTCACAAGACATTAAGTATAGACTCTCTTTCTAAAGGCCCATTATCAACACCTTGTGACCAAAAATCGCCAAATCCAGGTAGCTCTCAAAATGGTTTCCAGTCCAAAATTCCAAATCAATCCTCTTATGAAACAGAAAAAAAGGCAATCAAAGACCTGGAGTAACACCACAGGCTGGGGTTTTCTATAAAAAGGGATTTGTGTATGGTTTATAAAATGAATTTTCTAACTACAATAATGATGAAGATGCCGTGTTTGTTTTTGACTTGATTTTATAGTACTTTTTGTTATATGATGTTGGGAGAGTTTGGTGTATTTTTTAAAAAATGCCTTTGAAATTTAGTAAAAAAACATCCTAGTTCTTGCTTTTATAGGTTTTGTAAGCTCTTGCACATAAGTTTATTTCGAACACTGGTAGAAACCCATCACTGGAGAGAAAAGGAAAATATTAAGGTTAGGACTTTTTTTTGGCCTTGGTATACGCCTCTGTATAAGTCTCGGTATACGCCTCAGTATTTTTGTATACCGACGCACATACCGAGACGTATAGAAAGACTTATACCGAGGCATATACCGATTTTTGCGTCGATAGGCCGTGTCGGTATATCCATAATACCTTGTAGTGTGTGTGTGTGTGTGTGTGTGTGTGTGTGTGTGTGTACTAACAACCTAGTTCTGAAGATTTATGGATAAAAATACCCCTTATTTTAATTTCTCAGTATACAATATTTAACCCCCTTCTTTCATTTTAAATCTGTAGGTGAAACTGATATTAAACCCCCTCCTGTTGAGTGCACGTGCTACACCTACGGGCCTATAAGGTGGACCCCCTGGGGCAAAATCCAAAATCTGACTCTAAGTCCCAATCAATGGTTGGTTCATTACTTCCTACTATAGCATTAGCTTCACTTTTTATACTTTCACTACTTTGTTTACTCTCTCTAGCAGAATTACTAGTACTTGATACTGCCCTGTTCCATTGATATGAATCTTCTTCACTTGCTTGTGATGGGGTTCTATCAAACGGTATGTTAGGACTAAGCAACACCATGTTTGAGCTTGATGCAACGTCTATTCTCAAATTCAGCAAAGCATTCGCCTTTTCTAACCTCTCTAACAGCCAAGCCTCTTGTGGAACGGCTCGTTCCCTTGCATGTTGGTCTCGAGCTTTAATTTTTTGTCTCCGTCTCTCCTTAGAGCTCATCCATCACTAATTTAGTATCCACTAACATCATTCTCTGTAAATTTCTTATTATGACTTATATGTTTTTTCCTAAAGCTACAAAGTCAGGGTTATTGTGGTTGTGTATGCTCTCAATAATTTGAGAATAGTTAGCAATTCTGGATCTTCTTCTCCATATGGTAGTTTCTCCTTTTGCTTAGGAATTAGACCTAAAATTTCAATGACCTCTCTCATGTCTTGTGTGTCAAAAGAAAATTTAAAGCCTCTGGATACACGAATCCAAGGCAATACGTCATTCCATTCAGTCCTTCTAACCGTCGGATAAGCTGTGTGATAATACCAATCATAGTGGTATAAACACTAATCATATTTATTTCAATTTCATTTATCAGCCCAAAATGTGTCACTAAGAAAACAATGGTTTGTGCACATTCATTATATCCCCAACTCCAAGAGGATAATTGTTTAACATCTTTCATTAACTGTGGACCAAAATATTTGCCACCCTCTACTAATTCTATGTCTCTTGCCCAATCTAACACGTGCATTTGGCAATCCTGGGGCAAATTCGAAAAACAATCTCTTAAGAAAGAGATGTCATAATCACTCATTAACTTCCCGCCAATGTGCCCTAGGATTCAAATACCTTAGGGAGACTCACTACCTGTCCGAGTGCACTTGATTCCCAAAAAACACACCCAAAAATGACCGGCCAAAGACCAAGCCACTTTCAATCAGATTGCCAAGCCAACTCCTAAGAGTTGTTGCACTAGATAGGTGATAAGTGTCACTAATTTCAATATCCCTGTCTAACTTTCCAAGTGTTTATGATACTATTTTGCTATAATAGTCAAACTAATATAATTCAATGCCTAAGAACTTAGAAAATCTACTCAATTATTTTGTTTCTCTTTTCAATAATCACTTTACAGGTAGGTCTCTAGATTGGGCACTAAAATGCTAAGCCTAGGACAGCTATGGTTTGCCCCCATCTTTTAGAGGCAGCTCCTCATAATTTTCTCCTACCATACTTGTGCCGATTTATCCAGGAATTGTAATTTGTTGAACTTTAAAGATGTTTTTTCTAAATATAGATATTTTTTATCTATAATTGTTTTCAATTCAAATTACTGTTACGTATTTCTCCACCTTTTTATTAATTAATTCGTTTTATTTGTGATTAAAATGAAAATATTCAGAAAAAAATAATCTTATGTTCCTTAAAACCTATAAATCTTAATCCCGCTTTCAACATGTAGCCCCTCTCCAATATTATGAAATATATAGTTGCTATTTTATGTTTAAATAAATAATTAATTTTTTCGATAATAGCATCCTTTTCTCCTCTTTTTAAACTAAACATCAAGCAAGATAAAGATAGGTTCCTTTAACACTCTTACGTATACACACAGTTCATCTTAAACCCAATGTCTCCCCTTAATTAATAAATTACTCTAATGGCCCTCCAATCTTTACTTTCTCGAGCATCCAAGAAATGCTCATATAAATAACATATAAAACTCTAGTATAGATGCTAAGGCTTTTCCTCATGCCATCAAGTTAACCAACTATAAATTTCGATGTTGTTTAAGAATTTTTATGAATGTAGTTATTCCCTATTAATTATTGTTTAATAAAGCATAAAAAATTTACCAACCCTAACAACAATCGAGAATACCCTTACTCTCCCCTCATACTCATATCACATAAATCAACAAAATGTGTAAACTCTTAGTTTACATAAAATTAAAAACACTATATTTTATATGAATATTTTCTTTAAAAATAACATTAATTTTTTTTCTTTCTCTAAACTTAAAAAATGTTCACTAAAACATCAAAAATTGTACTTTGAGCTTCCTTGTGAGATATCATCATTTTTATTGATATAAAACATAATATTCTAATAATAAAGACTTTACTTTTCACTCAAAATAATTAATTTTTGAATTTTAAAGCATATTAAATATTTCTTAAAAATTCTTTTACAAAAAATTCAACAGAGTTTAAGTAGTATAAACTTCATAAGAAAAATATTATATCAAAGAAATAGTCACCCACAAATTTTATAAAAAAAATATATATATAATTTTAGAGTCATTTTAAAGTATTTTTAGTCATTTTTATTTTTTAAATAAAATCAATCAATTAATAAATACTAACAACCATTTATAGTGGAAAAATAGGCTTAAAGACATTATATAAAAACTCTAAACTAAGAGAATTGTAACATCACACTACTTATTTTTGTTAATTAATGGAAATGGGGCGCTTACGTGGTAACGCACAAGTCGAAATTTCGACTTTGTTGGAGGAGGTGCGCGTCCCGCGGTCTAGCCAGGAAATGTAGTCCATTGAGTCCTCGCGGGCACAAGCTCTTCACTTTTCACTTCTTCGAAACTCCTCACTTGCTAATTGACTTATGGCAATGTGAATGTCCCTTATGAGCTTAATACATTAAGCTTTAAGTAAAAGCTTAATATAAATGGTTATGCTTTTTGAACATGCAACGACTTCATGAAGAAGAAGAAAAATAATTGAAGATGATCTGGCTCATCTCTCCACTTGATTTGCATTTGCGCACAAAATAGAACGATTGGAAGCTAGAAAATTCTTCTACAAGCCTACAATCTCAGCTTACCCAAGTACATTGAAGCTCCATATATTGATGATTAGAGGAAGGACATGGAGATGGAAGAGAAGAATAGTGATTGGTATTATTTTGGAGATTAATTAGTTGAATTGTCTTCTTTTTGCTTTCTTGGACTTCCTTCTACTCCAATTACACCCATCAAATGGCCAAAGATGGTGCCCTCTCTCTCTCTCTCTCTCTCTCTCTCTCTCTCTCTCTCTCTCTCTCTCTCTCTCTCTCATATATGTGATATAGGGCTCTCTCTCATATGTGATATAGGCAATGATCGTTCATGGATGAAGAAGCCGAGATCTACCCCGTCTTATATGACCTATTATTTTGCTTTGGCTAAGAGCGCCATATGAGGAAAAGAAAAATGCAACAATAGGGCTTCAGCCTTCAATTTGTTGATACTGATTGGCCAGATGGCCGTTTGAGTTCCTTGAACCAGTTCGAATTGCATTTTTCGGTCCATGCGATCCATATAATCCGAATAAGGGTGACGAAGCCCAACTCCTTGTTTCCGATTTGTCTCTCTATATTCCTCTTCTCGGATACGTGCCAACCAAGAAAGGCAAATCGTCAGGAAGGAAGGAACCATATTAAGAGGCAAATCAACGGAATAGATTGCCCCATCCATTACACCCTGCGAGACCATAATGGCCTATGATGGTGGTGCCCCCTTAAATCACAGTTCTATTTGTTTTTTCATCTTTTTTTTTTCCTTTTCAAAATCCCCTCCATTTTATTCTTTTCCCCCTTAATCATTTAAGGTCAAACTCTTCCTTGAGTTAGCTTGCCCCATGGAACGCCAAATATCAAAATACTTTTTACTTACAATTGGTAGGATGTAGGTCTTTTATACAAGTACAGATGTCACTTTTTAATGTCCAAAATAGAGGCATGTCACCTATCCATGTACAAAATATATCTCCTCAACATCATGTTTACAACAAATATACCTTTACTCATGATAACTGTTGTAATTTCCTTAATTCTGCTTGATGGATAGAACTTGCACTGAGAGTTCTTTTTCACTAGACTTCTTATATCGTCTTGAGAACATTCCTTAGATACTTGTACCAGCTTTTATAAGCAAGAACCTTACTTTCCTCTACCCTTGTGCTGCTTTGGAACTAGCATCTTGCAAAATTAGCTACACCCTTAGCTATCTGAGCTAAGGCCTTTGAATTTCTTAACCTTACTATCCCTAGCAAAGCATGTGACCTCTCTCTCCACCTCTAACCTGCCTTGCAACTTATCACATCTATGAAAATTAGCAATAACCCCTTTTTCTCTACTACATATCTTAGAGCACTATGCTCAATGTAATATCCTTCATTTTCCTCTTGCTAGACTACTGGACCGTCTTCCAAAGATAATAACTATGACCACATCTGCATAGAATTAAGATAAAAATTTGGTAATAATGTACCAATTGTATACAATTTTGTGATTTTTTTTTTGCAAATTTTGGGATGTTTCTAGGCATTGTCAATAATATTTTATACAAAGGTAGAATAACTAAGGTTATTATTGATGAATAAGTTGTAGCCACCCAATCGCCGAGCAAAGTGATTTGCAAGAATTCAATGACAAGATTAAGAGTAAGCTGCCAAGATTGCAAGGCATTGTAGAATGTCTTGTAGACTTCAAGGAGATGAAATGCGTATTAGTTGAAGTTATCAACCTTGAGGATTTGTTTACAATAAATAAGGCCACCATTCCATCCAAGTATGTGTAATAACGCATTATCTATCCATAGGAGAGACTGAGGCCTCTTTGTCTAAGATTGAGAAAAGAAAAATTAAATAGCAAGCCTTAAAGTTTGCCTCCATTGTAGAAACTCTATATCGCCAAGGGATAGATGATGTTTTTTGTCGATGGATTATGCCTAATGAAGTTCCATTCATCTTGGAAGAGTATCATGACTCCACTTACAAAAGACACTTTGCTAGACGATTGACTACACAAAAAGCCTTAATAGTTGGATATTGGTGGGCATCCATCTTCTAGGATACACATATGTAAAGAGATGTGATATATACTAGAGACATGATAGTAAATCTAGATTACTTAGATGATGCTGTGCCTAGATGTCTTAGAGTCTTTAATTAGTTAAGGTTACTAGAAGATCTAGTAACTCTAGAGGTGCTAGCAAAATACTAAAGAGACTAGTAGCCTAATACTCTAAGATGATATAAATTTCACATTTTCACAAGAATGCAACATTATTGAGCAAGTTTTATTAAAAGCAAGAAGGGGCTTTTGTACATCGTGCAATGATCAGCATGTTCCCACTAGGGCCAGGTTTGCAACTCCGATGGGAACAAATCTACAAACTTGCAAGTCTCCATGACACCTAGAATCTCACAATTGATACTAAGTTTGCAATTTCTCTAGACCATGGGTGGGAGGATGGTCCGAACAAATTGGAAATGAGTAAGGACTTTTGTACTTTGAAAACTGATTTTTTTCTAGCAGTCTCTACGTTGTAAAGGATTTTTAAAAAATGGCAGAGGCTTGAACACTATCTTAAAAGTATATTTTTTATATCATAAATGTTATCATACATGCAAAGCAAGTCTCTATGGGTTCCGGATGAGTGCTAGAAGTGGTTGGGAATCATCAAGGCAATGGAAACACATTTGATATGTAGTTGTGTCAAAGCATGGTAATAGTGATTGTTCTAGGCTAGTAATGATAAAATAAATAAGCTAACTTGAGGCTATAATAGCTCACATTTGCACACGTCTTTAGTTTAAATGTGTGAAATGTCACATGATAAGGTCATAATTTGGCAATGACAGCATGATTATTGACATAATTAAAGAAAATTTGGACGTGAATAGATTTGATAATATGCCTCTAGGAAGCAGGACACAAGGCTTGAACTCACACACGGCCCAAACTCAACCCACACCGCACCACTGCGCCATGACCGCCTTGGCCCATTGGCATTAAAGTAATTTTAATGAGTGATTAAGCCTGTTTTAGGATAATACGCAGTTACTATTACACTAAGATATCGAAATATTTGCGTGCTTAAAGAGGATTATATAGCATTTTCAGCAGCTAAAGGGCCACCCTAACTTAAAGCAAAACTCGTCGAGGCAGTAGGGCGGCCCAGGACTATCCTGCTTGGGAGACTGAAGGTCTATATTGAATATGATGTTGGGCCATGGGCGGTAACGATATCGTGTGCTTGATCATTAACCAGCTCTTCTTAATCATATGATTAAGAGTTTATATTGGATATGATGTTGGGCGTACTGGGCGGTAACGATTATATCGTGTGCTTGATCATTAATCAGCTCTTCTTAATCATATGATTAAGGGTTTATATTCAAAGCGTTTATATTGGATATGATGTTGGGCCGTACTGGGCGGTAACGATAATCGTGTGCTTGATCATTGACCAGCTCTTCTTGATCATATGATTAAGGGTTTATATTGGATATGATGTTGGGCCGGACTGGGCGGTAACGATATCGTGTGCTTGATCATTAACCAGCTCTTCTTAAACATATGATTAAGGGTTTATATTGGATACGATGTTGGGCCGTATATAATTAAGGGTTTATATTGGATACGATGTTGGGCCGTATATGATTAAGGGTTTATATTGGATACGATGTTGGGCCGTACTGGGCGGTAACGATAATCGTGTGCTTGATCATTGACCAGCTCTTCTTAATCATATGATTAAGGGTTTATATTGGATATGGTGTTGGGCCGTACTGGGCGGTAACGATATCGTGTGCTTGATCATTAACCAGCTCTTCTTAGACATACAATTAAGGGTTTATATCGGATACGATGTTGGGCCGTACTGGGCGGTAACGATATCGTGTGCTTGATCATTAACCAGCTCTTCTTAATCCTACGATTAAGGGTTAACATTGGATATGATGTTGGGCCGTGGGCGGGGGTAACGATATCGGACTGTGCTTGATCATTAACCAGCTCTTCTTGTTAATCATATGATTAAGGGTCGCATTAGCGAGAGGGTGGTGGCTCTTTTCAGGCGGGAAGGTGGGATGATGTGACGAATATAATAGGGTATCAAACACGCATGACTGGAAGATCTAAAGTACACAGACGGGGAGAGAGAGAGAGAGAGAGAGAGAGAGAGTGTGTGACATGTGTGTGTGTAGAACTAGTCGGAGAAAGGTCAAAAGACGTAGGAAAGGATATTGTCGCTGCTGGTTGATCTGTTTGTTCTTTCTTTCTTGTCGCTCGAATTATATTTATGATGATGATAATTATAAGGATTAGGGTAACCAATATTATAATCGTAATGCAGTGCTTTGTGGGGATATCGAGATCCATGTGAGGCAGCGAAACATGCTTCCCCCAGCGGGATCGCCTGCAAATACAAACGAGATCATTGCATGCGCCGGCACGTGCGGCCCCTCGTATATTACTTGTTTTAATAAATGCCGCGGCACGTGAGCGACGCGACGATATATCTCCCTTCTTCGGTTCGGACGCGAAGCTTTCTCAATCAGGGAATGTGACTATGTTCTTCCTTTCCCTTGAGTGGGGGTAATCCAGTAGACTGTCACCACGCCTTTCGTGCCTAAAGGCCTAACGCACAAACAAAGAAGGTGCACTAGGTTAAAAGGGCCAATCGAGTGGCATTCAACCCAACTCTAAGTATATTATCATATAGTGTCTGTCTTACAATTAAAAGTATATATATCATATCATTCTCAAATGAAAATGTACTAGAAAACCTCGAGGTGTCTTGATATTGTTATCAAGTAGGCCTAGTTATCAAGTATATATATCATATCATGCTCAAATGAAAATGTACTAGAAAACCTCGAGGTGTCTTGATACTGTTATCAAGGAGGCCTAGTTATACATAGGCAACCTACAAAAGAGTCTCCCAATGAGGGGTCAATAGAGTGCCATCCAAATGATGTATTGTTTTGAGCTTCCCAACGACACCAACCGAGTGAGGACAGTTAGTTAGCAAGCCTGTGGCTACCAATGCCAATCATTCTAGTTAGTATAAACAAATCGACTTGGCTCAATCATTTGGCACATATTAGTTCCATATTTTAATGTATGTGAATTTATACCACGACTTCAAATGGTTGAAAATGAGGTATCTTAATGTGCAAAATTATCATTGAATTGGGGTGGGTTATGTTTAACTTTTGGGGAGTGCCATCACTTTGTTGGCATCTTTACCTTAATGACCACAATATCATTCTTCAAGGTAGGTGATCCGAGAAAATATTCTTGAGGTCATTTAGCGAATGGCTTTTAAGATATAATTGGTGATTGCTTAGGTGGGTTTGTCAAACCATTTACGACACCAATGGAAGTTTACCCTTAAGTGCATGATGACAATTGCTACCTAATGTTTTGCTAATGTCTAGATTTTCTAATGTTCTTGTGCACTTGTTGCAACAGTGATGATAAATTATTTTGCACAACTACCCTTTGCTCATGGTCTTGAATGATGAAGAGAGACTAACACAACTTAATTATTTCCATGGTTGGCACTTTTACCCAAATAAGGATAACAAAACAATATGTTTGTTTATTTTCTAGTGGAATGAAGTCTGATGTTATACCATTTATTCAAATTGTTGTGGAACCCTAGCATACACGAGTGCAAGTTGACTTTCTAAAGCCTTTATGACAAGCACAAGCAACTCCATCCGAGAGAGAGAGAGAGAGAGAGAGAGAGAGAGAGAGGGCCAAAGATGGGGTTCAGAGAATTATTTGACTCCAAAACCTTAAATTTTTTCTTGGTTTTACTTTTCTATAGTTATAATCTTTGAAGTATTGCCAAGTGTATTTAAGTTTTAATAAATACCTTAAATATTTATTAGGCATAGTTATTATTTAAGTAGAGATAATTTTAGCTTTTATTTAATTTTTAAATAATATTTAGCTATTATTTGAGTGGATATTAAAGTAAATATTATATATTATTGGCGATTAAAGGCCACATGTGCCTAGCCGCTTACATTTGCTTGAAACTTGTACACTACTACATGTGGTGGGTGCCCATCACTATAAATTTATTGTTCATTCTTTTAGTAGTGAAAAATAGAATAAGGGAAGATAGGTCCATTGTGACAGTTGGAGTTTCCAGATAGCATTCTCTCGCTTCTTGCTTGAACCTCCACATCTCTTATACTCTTCTTGTTTTTGCTCTGCTTCCACCTTCTACTCACCTTTCATGCATAAGTATAATTTTAAAGCAATCTAAAAGAAATTTATTAATTAATATATAGACCTTGGGGAGGAGGGTCACTATATGTAAGCCCTCTATATCATGTGTGTTCAAATAATATTAGAAAAAGCCATTTCCTTACATGTTGAAAGGTAATAAATTGATCCATTTTCCTTAACTTACAAATTTTTTTCAAATTGTCATTAAAAAATCTTTTTGTAAATATAATCTAATAAATTTTACTAAATAAAAAACCCTTCTATTGATAACATGTGGTATACTTATATTCTTTGAGGTGACCCCTTCCCTTGTTCCCTCCCTCCCCCCAAAGATACATACATTGATACAATTTAGTAATTTGTTATGCAGAGTGGTATAAATTGATATTATAGTAAGTATACAAAGACTTAGACATATAAAAGGACATGTAATTTGAAATTTCATTGTACATGATATACTTATGAAAAGGAGCTAGTATCAGTCTCATATGAGACATAAATAGGGGCTTTGAAATGGAGGAGAAAGGGGAGAGAGAGAGAGAGACCAAACGGGCATAACTTAGTTGATTAAATTGAGTGAATGTTGACTAGATGGTCTTGAGTTTGATTCTCACATTTGCATTGTTATTTAGTGTAGGAATATAAAAGTGGAGAATTGAACATGGGTCAATGGGTTAATAAAACCACCAACTGATGAGAGAGAGAGAGATCCAAATGAGTATATATTCTTGAAGTGATTATAGGATATCTTAAATAAGAACTCTGTCATTGGATCATATGTATAATTCATGGGAATACAACATGGAATAAGAGTGGCATGGCTTGACATTTGAATTTTGAATTTGGAGATATAATTAGGTTAGTTGGCTAACAAGTTAGCAACTATGCCAACTAATCAACTAGAGTGAGTGTATGCACAACTGAGAGTGTTTTTGCATTGTGAAGTTTTAACTTGGGTAAATGTAAGGTGAATAATGTGTGATCAAACCCATGTAAGCTATGCAACATACTTGTTGCTCAAGATCTCTAGTTGTTTTTAAATACATATCTTTTTTGGTCTTTATCAAAACCTTAGGATAGTGAGCATCCCTTGCACACATAATCATGTGTGGCATTTTGTATGTTGAGTTTGCAAAGGTAGATTTTAAAATTATATTTCTTGAATGAATACCATACTAGAGAAATTGGAAATCTCCCAAGTTTCACTTTCTAATAAGGAGTAAAGATTTGACTAAGTGGCTAAATCTTAACCCCATATTTGAGAGTGGGACTTGGGGGGATTGCTTATATAGTATCTAGAGAAAAATTCACCTTCAAGTAAGGGGATAATATTTAACCATGTGTCCAAATATTAATCACATTAGGAATTCTCAAGCTTTATAAAAATTTCCAAATTCTTGAATATGTGGTTAATGTCTCCTAATGCATTGATAAGAAGAGAAGGGAGAGAGTAGCAAACAAAACATAAAGACATATGATCCATTTATCTTTTAGTTATAGCTGCTAGTAACACAACCCTTAAGAAAGCAAACTTATTGGTTGGCCAATCCTATGACAATGGTAAGCATGGTTCATTTGAACCTTACAGCCTAAACATGTATCCAAGTGTGCTTATAGACTTACTAAGGGTTTGGGTGGCATACATATTCTAGATTCCATATAAATCTTTCCCCAACCATATATATATCTTGAGGGAGGCGCTCTTGAATATATGTGTGTCATGTGGATTCAAAATAAGGAAAAATTTAAATACTACTTTTATAAAGTTTTTATATACAAAAGGGTGTCATATAAAGGGATTATTTACGGGTTGAATAGAAAGGGGTTGTGTCTTATTTACAGATTGAATAGAAAAGGGTTGTGTTTTGTTTGGGAAAATTTCATAGATAAGACAATTATGCCAAGAATGTGGTAAAAAAGTACAAGTTTTCAAGCTAGAAAAAAGCTAATAAGAGGAGGGTATTTATAAATAGCCCTGGAACGCACATGATATAGAAGATATATGTATAGTAAACCCCCCGAATCAGATGTAGGTTGAAATCTTGATGGAACCTGATACCTATCCTAGAGCTATTTTATATATTTTTAGTAATATTACTCATAATATTAGTGATGCTATTTTTCCCACTCATTATTTCTAGTTAAGTCTATACTTTCAAGATGGTTGGTTGTATATTGAATACCATTAACTTTTGAATGAGAAATCTCTTTGATGTGGGTCTCAATGTGGACACGGTTGTGCACTGATAGGAGAAATGCAGAAAGTAATAAACTCTACCTGGAACTTGACTAAGAAAAGGCCCGAAAGCGATAGCAAAAAGTTATCCAGCAGGTTGCGAGAGAAGTCTATCAATGTTTACAGAGTTGGGAGGGGTTCATTGGAAATAGTTGTGGGCTAGTAATGGTGCTCCATTCTAAAACTCTTTACAATCCGTAGGAATAGTGATATTCTTTGTGCAACGTCATTGTGATGGACATATGATGGAGATCCACTTTATTCTTATATCACCGGTTAAAAGGCAAGGGATGTAAGCATTTACTTTTGGTTTGAGATTTCTTCATGATGGTAAGAAAAGGAAGGAACCATTGGGACCTTTGAAAAACTACATGTTGTTGGGCGGGGTGAGTGGATTATGGAATGAGCCTTAGACTCTTAGAGGCCCTCATTCAGGCCTCGTGGAGAACAAAAGGCGGGATTTTTGCCGAGGTCTTATTAAATGAGAATTTTGGCAAGAGATTCTTTTCGTGGTGTGAGAAGAGTCGCATGCAGGCAGCGCCAGGTAGGGCAGAGCCTACTAGGCAGGGGCAGGGCGAGCAGGTAGCCGCAGAGACTCTCATACACAAGTACTAAGTACTCCTGCTACTGCTCTCATTAACTACCACCATCATCATACTAGTGATGATGAAGCACGCAAAAAAGTATATATACTATATAGATCTGGGTTGTGTGGTGTGTGGCTTCATCATGGACGACACACCACACACATATACTCTCTCTGTCTCTCTGTCTCTCCGTTTCTCTCTGTGAGAGACGATTCATGAAGATGGCGCATCGACAGCTGCTGCGTGCTGATAGAGAGGGGGGGCCCGTCTAACACAGACACACGCACACACACAGCTGCAAGGTCTTGACAGACGTAAAGGGTTGCGATCATGGCCGTCGACATGTGTTACACCTATATCGATCTACCCAAGCCAGCCGAATCGCCGATGCGAGACGTCGCGACAACCTGCTGGAAGAGACTGACACTCTCTGAGAGAGAGAGAGAGAGAGAGAGAGAGAGAGAGCTTCAGTTTGCGAGCTGTGCTTGAGTCCTGCAAGTTGCCATTGATTTATGCTCTTCTTCTCCGATCCCGAAAAGACGCGCGACACTTTCTTTACCTCTGTCAAGACTGTGCATCTGTCTGATTGTGATTAACCAGCAGCTTGTGTCTCGAACGAGCTTCCATGAGAAATCAATAATTAGTGATTATCGCGATTCTGTTCTCGGTGCAGCAAGCCTGCAAGGAATCTATTGACTAGACAACACCCAACAGGCACCTTCCGGGCCTAGCACGCAGTCTATTATATACAGGTATCTCTCTCTCTCTCTCTCTCTCTCTCTTTCTCTGTGATCTATGTATTATGTCTAACGGCTCTGCTCTTTTGTATTGCAGACATATCTACCCTGCCCCTGCGCTTATGCAGACTGTATGCAGGATCACCTCACACTTCAGGTCCGTTGCAAATTAGCTCCAAGAATAACCCTTATTGGCCTGCCCTTCCTTCCCTTGATCAGCTTGCTCCCAGATGCAACTTCTGTATTTTTATCTCTTCTGTCTGATTGCAGAGCTTGATTTTACCATAGTACTTACATCTCTGCATGTGGCTTGATTACAAGCCCCCCTTTCATCTAGTCAACATTACAATTGCAACCCTAATAAGCTCCATATCTTTCATATCTGAATACTAGTAGTTTTGTTATTCCTCTGAATGATACAAGGCATTTTACAATACCCACTACGTAATTCAAGGTGTCCTTGTAGTTAATGTCAAGTGAAATTGTTCCTCACTAGTGAATATAAAAAATCTATAAGTGTAAGCATTGAGGAGATGTTTTGTAACAATCAATGTGCATAACATGCACAAATAAAAAAAGGCACCTCTATGAATTGAAATGTAAATGCTTGGAATCCTTAATATTTAGATTGAAGCTAAAACATAGTATTGTATTTTGGTATTTACCTCTATTTTTGCCTACATGTATTACTATATAGCTAATTTGTACTTAGGACAAGCTACCAAGAAACATATTTCATGTTGAGATATACTATAAGGCCTAGGCCATCTAATGAATGCAAGGGCTATTAACATCTAGTGCTTTTCAAAAAGTTTGCATTTGAAGAATTTGCCTCACCTAAAAATATCATTTGCATGCTAGATCATCCTATTCATTTTGGAAGTGCTAATATCCACAAAAATCAATTGGAGAAAAGAGTGCATTTCATGTAAGAGAAGTGAATTTGCTAGACTGTAAGATTAAGATGATAGGATAGAACCCCCATGAACACCTCAAAATATTTATTGATGTTTAAAGGTCAACCACCAAAGAAAAATGGCGTTGGGTTGTAGATTGTATTTGTATTTGTTTTTCGGGCGGGGGGGGGGGGGGGGGGTGTTGTGGCTTCCATATTCAATGCCACTGGTGAGGTCATCTTTTGAGTTCAACTTTTACTTTCATTAGCAAAACTTTTGTCCAACTATTTGCCAAACACATTGTTGAGTAATCACCAAGGAGTTAAACATGGTAACATTTTTTTCATCTAGAGCATCATGTATAGCACATAGAATTTGGCAAAAACATTTTTTTGTTGAGATGATATATGGAGACTCCTCACATCTTGTAGTACATACACCACCAAATCCATTTCTCACTCATGCTTCATGTGTACTTGCACTTATAAACTTAGATAGTAACCAATAAATCACAAGGTCTCCACCATGGTAGAATAATAGGAAGTCAATTATATAGCAACGTCTATATTACGATGGGAAAAATATTGCATTATGTAGCTTTTGAAAAAGAGAAAAACCAATGAATCATTTCAAATAGTCACGGACTATTATACAAAAGATTTGGTAAATTTCACCACTTAAGTAACTTCAAATAAGAGAAACATGATGAGCTTGGAATTTAGAATGGTTGTAAAATAGATTCCCAAGATTGCTAAAGGCTTATATTCATTGTGCTATATTTTCTTAGATAGAAAGTTGTTGTCTCTTCTTGTATCACAAAAAATGAGGAAGTAACTGATCTCTAATACCCAAATATCTCAAAAAGTGCAATCATCATACTATCATCTTGTAGTCTGCATTTCTTACTTGATTTTTGGGATGTATGTATGTCATACTACTACCATGCATTCTTGAAAGTCAAATCTAAGACTGCAAGATACTCTTGCTAAAATACTCAAAAGTGCCAAAGAGTGAAGACTCATCATACCATTGTTGTGTAGTCTACATGTGTTACTTGATTTACGAGGATGTATATGTGTCATGATATTACTATTTTGTGTTCTTGAAACTTGATCTAGGTTAAAGGATACTCTTGTTTCCTATCTATTATGTGCAGATGTATTCTTCGGATGATGAAATGAAAAGACAATGAAACAAATCTTATCTTAACTCAAAGTTGGAATTTGGAGCATGGAGGAGCTTGAAAATATGGAAAAGACATAAGAGGCATCTCAAAACAAGATGTGGGGGATTCGCCTCAAAAGTTGTAAGTGCAACACATAAGCTCAACAAAATGGGCCTTTTCATTTTTTAAACTTAGGTTGCATTTATTAGTTAGAGGGCTTTTGATGTAATTGTGAAAATAACCTACAAGTTTACAATGGTTCAATTATTATTTGAAAGTCTGCAATTTTGAAGGATTTCCAATTCTACCAAAAATGCTGATCGAAAATGCAGGACATGAGCATAACATGCCTCCAAATGGGTGAAAGTCATTAACAATAACAAAGGGTAGATTCTAAAGGGTTAAATGGAAATAGATAGTTGCTTGTAAGGTATATATTAACATTATGGTGCCCTTTTTTGGGGTTTTATTGAAATTTCAAAGTATTTTACAAAGAAATTGATAAATTTGAAATGATTACTCTCTCATGTTCAAAGTTATCATTGAATGCTCTTACAATGAGAGGTTTTAAGTTCTCTTCTTATTCACCTACTTTTTCATTGAAATGATTTTAATTCTTATTTTTTCATTTACTCTTGGGTCTTTTATTTTGATTCGATATGATTAAGGGTAATTAGTAAATCCCTATGCAAAGTATTTCTTGGAGAGATCTAATAGCATTAGAATAGGTGATATAGTCAAGCACTCCTTAAGTTTATCAAAGCTCATTTTCTCCATTATTATCCAAAAAATTTGGGTTTGATTCTTGAGCAATTGAGTGAGAGGTGTTACAATTAAGGTATAATCCTTAATATAGATCCAATACTTGAGTGTTAGACTAAGAAATCCTTTACCTTCTTTGACCCCCTTTTTGGCGATGCCAATCTTGGATGTCCTTACCCTTGGCTAGATCAATAGTGATCCCCTCTTGAGAGACAATGAGCCCAAGGTATTCAGTTTTCTTGTCTTTGTATTGAAGATATTTTGTCTTCTATTCTTATTGTTATTACCTTTTTATTTCATTTAAAAGAAGAATGTCCACTTGATTTTCTTTGCATAGAGCTTATTCTCTCTTAGCATTCTTAGACCAATTCACAAGTGGACTGGACACTCTTCTTCTTCCTTTGAGTAAGTCACAATGGTGTCAAAGAAGACTATAATAAATTCATCTATGGTTGAAAGATGTCTTGCACTAGGTTGTTAAAAGTAGTTAGTGCATTTTCTAGACTAATTGACATAATGATGAACTTCTAATACACGTACCTAGTGTTCAATGTTATCTTAGAGATATCTCTCAGATATCTTATTCTCCTTGATCTTCATTTGATAATATCTGGATCTAAGATCTATCTTGGAAAAGATCCTTGATCTTTACAATCAATATAGGAGTTTGTCATCCAATTTATTCTTGATTGTGACTTGATTTAATCCTTTGTAGTCAATACACAATCTACAAGAGCTACCCTTTTTCTCCTAAAATAGAATTGGTGTACACCAAGAATAGCTGTTGGAATAAATGTATCCTTGGTTTAGGAACTACTTAAGATGTTCCTTAAATTCAATAGCTTCAAGGATAGACATTCTATATAGCCTCTTTGTGACAAGTCCTATGCTTAGGATTCACTTCCCTTTTTGGTGGCAAAACTATCAATTCCACTGGAAATATATTTGTATACACTTTCATGTGGGAGGGTTCTTCTTCTCCTTTACTCGTTTGGTCTATCTTGTTAAGTTTTATTAGATACACTTGGAGTTCCTTCCTTAAGGTTTTAGCTATGGAGGATCCTTTGGCAAGTTGGATCTTGGGTTTTTTCCTTCACCTTGGATATTTTGGAAGGTTACTAATCCTTTGCCACTAAATATTGGAATTGTTGTGTATGAGCCAATCCATTCCTAATAAGTAATAATAAGCTCCCAGTTTCATAGTTTTGGATCTAAGATTGGTTGGGTTAGTTCTTAGCTTGATCTTTGTCAATTCAGTTTTGTGGGTACTTACATAGAACTTCTTGCTTGTTGGCTAATTTCACTAGAAAATTCTTAACAAGCTCCATCTCCAGTTGTAATTTATTAGCATGTTCTGGAGAAATGAGAGAACCGCTACTACCAAAACCTTTGTGATTTACAGGTGCCCAGATTAGGCAATGCCATGTGAGTATCCAGAATGTTTGGAATACAATTTGTGCATATATATTCCATAGCATAAATTGATAATATGTCTCAAAATCCTCAACAGTTGGCCCTCCTTGCCCAATGCTATGCATGGAATCATATCAACTTAGCAAGCCACCATGTCAAATCATGAAATTGACAACACGACTCGAGTTGCTATAGGCCAAATAATATGATGGTCTCACCAAGTCAATACAAATT
Organism: Lygodium microphyllum; assembly: GCF_053477565.2. Taxonomy (NCBI): domain Eukaryota; kingdom Viridiplantae; phylum Streptophyta; class Polypodiopsida; order Schizaeales; family Lygodiaceae; genus Lygodium; species Lygodium microphyllum. Next base: position 129,195,487 of record NC_141160.1, on the reverse strand, counting down.
GACTCAACATTGCAACAAAACTTGACATGGAAGGTTTAAACACTTAAGATAAAACACACCAAGGTACATGGAGGATAGCATGTGACTCAACAACACATCTACACAACACACAACAATATCTTGAAATGTCAAAATGCTAGGCAAAGAATATCAAATGCTACACATGGCAATATTCACACACTATTGTATAAGCAAAGTAACGGATAGCATTGCACGCTAGACTATGTCAAAGCCAACCATGTCAAGAGATTAGTGCAAGAAGGAAAATATAAGCCGAGTCAATACCAAGTTGACAAGTGCCAATCAACCACTTGTAGGTGTTAACAACAAGTACACTGCTTCAAAAAGGCAAGTAGAAGGTCAACAACACAAGATGGCTCAATTGTTCATTGTAATAACATGTACAACAAGAAAATTGAATCCTCAAGGAGTGACATATTTTCTTCTTGGTGATTAGATAAGATGGGGGAGTATTTTGAGACAACAAGAGTGTAGGCAAGCTATGGACTAGAAATGGAAGAGTACAACTCTGCTACTTCAAAAATGATGATTCCTTTGGTTGAGGGGGACATGAACATGAAGACCAATGCCACTAATGCAAGCAAAGTCAAAGCGGAGCAGAAGAAGAAGAAGAAGATCAAAGAGAAAAAGAATAAGAAGAAGAAGCATAAAAATCATGAAGACACTGAAGTTGCAAGCAAAGTGAAGAACAAGTACAAGATCAAAAAGAGCAAGCTGGACTACACCGACAAGAAGACCTACAATGAACAGAAGATCTATGTCAAAAGAAATGCTAAAAACCGCAAAGGCCTGCCGGTTTTTTACTAGACTTTTTTCAGCTTTTAATGCCTAGCCCAAATGTCTTTATTATAAGTGTGTAAACTCCTCATGTAGCCTTGTACTACAGCCTTTGTACACTTTGTGAGGCCCCTGTTATAGCCTCTGGATGACCATCATGTTTGTGGTACCCGCATATAGCCTTTTTTGCGATAGCCCCTAGTGTTTTGCCATGTTTATGGTGTGCCCACACTTTGTAGGTGTTGCTCTCACTAAAGCCTCTACATACTTTATACTTTCTAGTTGTGATTGAGGAGGGATGTTGAGATATTTGCAATCACAACTATTGTAGGCTCTTTGTATGAGGCAGTTTTGGGCTTAGGATGTACAAGCAAACTAAATCCCATATGCATAGAAAGGGAAAAATACTACCATCCAACAACTATAAAGCATTAAACTTGACTATCACTTTTCATATGGAATGAATACAATGTCATGATGCTCTACACTTTTAGTTAAATATCTTGTCTTTGTCAGTCCTACACAAGATTGTGTTTATGAGTCCAAGCTCCCATCTTGGAACCTATTTCACTTGTGTAACAGTTTCTCTCTACTTGTCTATGTCATCATGAGTTTGGGCTTCATCTTCCACTTGCCATAGCATCTACCATGCTCTAGATCTGCACATTTCCACACCTTCTGGTCCCTTGGGTCATCTCCTTATCTACAAGGTATTGCACCCACAGGCTAAGACATTGTTGGAGTCTACTTTTGGCATGGAGCCCTGGGTGGTTGTGACTGTGGGCATGGTTGACACTAGGAGGGTAGGAATGGGTACATTTTGTTCCTTGCCCTTGCATTCTTTTGGAGGAGGGAGCATGATTTCCAGCACATGGAGGGCACATGGGAGCTTGGCCCTTCCTCTCTTCGCGGGCTCATGGTATCTAGCTCATCTCTCTTGCTCTGTTGCTCTATTGATAGGCGCGTAGCTAAAGCCATATCCTCATCCACCTTTCTTTTCATCTCTATCTCTTCTTCGACTACCTTCCTTTTTCTCCCCTCCTTAGACCTTCTCAATTCTTCCCTCAACCTTTCCGCCTCTTCTTCTTCTTTCTTCTTCCTTTCTTCTTCAGCCTTTTTAGACTCCTTGCGAACCCTCTGCAAATCTACTTTTTCTTTTTTCCTCCTTTCTTCTTCTATCATTCCCTATGAAGCTTTCCTCCTTTGCTTCGTGCACCTGTATTGGCTAGTCTACAGCTCTCCTTCCCCTTCATATCATCAATCTCCGTCTCTTCACTTGTTTACGTCTGCTGCTCTTGTTGAGGAGGTGATCTTAGTGGTGTCTCTCCAACTCCTTCTTCTTCTCCTTCTCTCTGTCTAATACACTAAAAAAATAGAAAGCATAATCTAACACATGGAGACATGATTTAAAATAATTTTCTTGCTAGTATTGAGTTCAAGAAGCATAAGAAAATCTCAATAAAAATTTTAAGAATATTCAATGTTTTGTATGCTTCCACTGTATGATCTATAACAAAAATATGGCTTAAGGTGCACCAATCCATACAAGCAAGCAATACATTAAATGTAAGCACGAACCCAAGCTTCCAAAATAATGAAAATGAGAATTGTATTATTTTTTAATTTTTTTGAAAGAGAATGGAAAGAAAAGAAATCATACTCTAATCTACTTCCTAATTCATGTCCATCACGACAACTTCATTTTGATAGCTTGGCCTCCCTACCTAGCCATGTGTATTTTAGAACAAGTATATTTTCAAAGTGTGGAACGCTCAATCCTTTTGATAATCTTAGTTTCTTAATCCACCACAATATATTGTCCTAAACAAACTATATAGGTTTCAAATTACCCATACCTTCTCTACGTATAGAAGAACAAAGCTTAATCCTTTAGATCCATCATGGCCTTATATTCCTACACATAATGAGAGTACTCATCTCATGTAAGTTACTCATGAATATATGTGTGCATCACATTATTGTGCCACTACATGGACACAGTGTGAAAAACTTTGGAGTGCATCATCATCCGACTTTCTTATTGATCTAGAGAGTCAATGTCATCATAGTCATAAGTGCTAGTGTCTACAGTATGGATGGTTCAAAAATACTAGATTTTTGGACAAGTTTAGCTTATTTTTGATATTTTGGATATTATTTTTTGTAAATATCCTAAAAAGCTGTAGAAAACTTCTAGAGTAAGGTGACATGCAAAAAGAAAGGGTTTGTTTAGCCGCTTTAGGAGATTTCATTCAAAAAGAAGGATTGGTAAAATCACACTTCTTATGGTACCATTAACTAGAAGTTCCGTATGGTGGATCATCATTGAAGAACTAAAGTGTTAAATTGAAGGTTGTGGAAACAAGAAGAGTCAATATAAAAAAAGAGGTGATGGCACAAAGATATTCACAATCTTTTATTCCTACAATGGAAAACCTATCGTGCATTCTTTGCCTAAGTATCAAACTTTTGTTTTTGTACACATGACACATTTTGTTGGTTTGAGAGATGAGTCAAACTCCAAGAAACTTCTAAGTTTTGTTCCATACTTTAGAATCCAAATTGTTTTTAAGGTTGTTATGCAGCTATTATATGAGTGCCATGTATATACTTAGGTATTACTTAAATTGAGGTAAGCTCTACTAGTTCCTCATAGTTATCTAGTCATCGATGAAGCAAGAGATCTCAATAGTCAATGGTGAAAAGAATTGTTGGTATTGAGGAAAAGTGTGCTTGGAGAATATTATGGGGAGATACCATTGGTAGGTTATAACTAAGCTAAGTTGTTTTGAAGAATAGGGTCTCTAGGGGTCACAATTTTTTGTGATGATTAGAGAAATTGTTTCTTTGTCAAGTGCCTTTTCCCTTTGCTTTTGTTTTTACTATGATGGCATTGAAGTGATTGAGAAGTTGAGAGAAAGAAGTGATGACATTGAAGTACTTTTGTTGTTACTATGATGGCGTTAATGTGACTGAGAAGTAGAGAGAAAGAAGTGCAAATGACTCAGTGAAACATGTCTAGGCTAAGCTCCCTAGGTATATCCTAGCCTTGAGTGCCTTGATCAAATGTGAGAAAATTGAGAAAAGGGCTAAGGGGTTAGAGATAGAGCCAACAAAGATCAAGGACATTGGGCATACCTAACTCTCGGGGGGGTCACTCATGAATATATGTATATATAACGTGAGTTCAAAATAAGGGGTTTTTAAAACACCATTTTTATACATTTTTTACATACAGAAGGGTGTCATATAAAGGGGCTACTTACAGATTGAATAGAAAAGGGTTGTGTTTTATTCAAGAAAAATTCACAGATTAGGATATTTATAAATAGGCCTTGAACGCACATTATATAGAGAATATATATATAGTGAACCCCTCGGGACTGAAGTCTTCTTCCATGGATACCTCAACCAACTAGACTTGATCGATGGAGCAATCGGGTGTCATGATGAGTTATGCTTCAATGGTCTCCCTAAGCATTAAAGAGGTATGCCAATCTGATCTTAATCTCTCAAATTTAGCCACTTGGTGAGCTTAATCCTTTGTTGGAGAGATTCAAGATTGCATGTTTAGTAGCTCAATCCTCTTGTATGCATGCATCTCGGGGGGGGGGGGGGGGGGGGGGGGTCACTCATGAATATATGTATATATAACGTGAGTTCAAAATAAGGGGTTTTTAAAACACCATTTTTATACATTTTTAACATACAAAAGGGTGTCATATCAAGGGGTTACTTACAGATAAAATAGAGAAGGGTTGTGTTATATTCAAGAAAAATTCACAGATAAATATATTTATAAATCGGACATGAACGCACGTTATATATAGAAATATATATAGTGAATCCCCCGAGACCTAACTTAAGGACCTTTTTGTGACGTAGTGTTTATGGGTGCATATATATTTTACTTTTCCTTTCTTTTCCTTTTTTTGGAATTTTATACACAAGTGCCATACAATGAGGCTTTCATCCTTACAAAAATTAGTGAAATTAATAAGTATTATAACTTCAAATCATCATAGAGATTTTATCTTTTATACTGGTTAAACATTGGATGAATGTTGTGTCTAGATTATCAAAGTGCAAGGCTCAATGCTAGAGTATTTGTTGGTGGTAATGAAGCATAATTAATTATGAAGATTGTGATTTATAGAGCGGCCATTGTACATCCTTTCAAGAAAGTAGAGGACTTGAAGGTAGAGGTCAAGATAGATTTTGCTTGACAAATTTAGGTCCTTGATGGTCAATGGTCTTCTTATGTACCCTTGAAGTTAATTAATTCTCCTACACATCTTTGTGCCTTTAGTATTTCCAAAATCTTGATCTATTCTCAATATTTTTCACTTTGATCCTTCATTGATATATTCTTTAGGCTCAAGTGTATGGATTGACACTCGTTTTGTCCTACGTTTACTTGATAAAACTTTAGAGCATATGTTGTTAAGTTTGAAAGGCTAAAAATATGAGCATTTACCACTTACTAGTTCTAAACTCATTAGTATCACCTTGTTGGTTACCCCCCTCACTTGCACAAAAATGTTGTAATGCTTTTGAGTATTACTATAGTTTGCTATTATAGTGTACAATGATTTTTCTATTTGAAACTTTATTCATATACAACAATTGCAATGATTCTAATGGTTATATACAAGTTAACGGGTTATGGTAAAACATTACTTGGCCATGGAACAATCCATTAATAAAAGTTAGGATTATATATAAATGCAAAATATGTGTGTCAAGAAGTTGTGGTAAGTTAACTAATAGGGATAACTATTGTGTAACATTGAGTGCCATATTTTCTTGGCCTAATCTACTCATGACATGCAACTTTTCTTTTGTGAGGATTTAATCAAGTAGGAAATGTAGGACTAGCCCAATTAACTCCACAACTTGTCTAGTCGTAAGTACTGAAAGGGAAGTTGGAGCTACATATGTTGGATCATTCTTCAAGTTCCATATAGCCCATCTTTACTTTGAAATAGTCATTAGGTAGCTTATATTTCCAACCATTGAAGATCAAGCAATATACCAATTTTTAAAAAGAAAACTTTATTCTTATCTATTCCAATTCTCATGCTTCCTCCCCCTCCTTTGCATGTTCTCCAAGAAGGACTCTCACATGTCTTGAAATAGGCTATTTTTGTCCCTCTTGTGCCCCTCTTGTTCTTTTTGTAGTTGTTTGAGGGACTCTCTAATAGCCCATTTGAGGTCTTCTTTGTACTTTCAAGATATCTTCTTCTTGTGGCTCATTTTCTTCTTCATCCTAGTTTCTCTTATCACCCTATTCATTTCTAGTACAAGAAGTCCTGATTTGAGCTTATGGCTCTTTTCCTCTTCATCTGTTTCCTAAGTGTTTTTATTGGCTTCTTCATCCCTCTTCCTCTTATCACCCTCTTCATCTCCTTCATTACACATGGTCTAATTTGATCTTTTCTCTTATTCTTTTCCTGGTTTCCTTTATCAAATTGGTCCTTCACATTGCCTCTTCTAGTTTGATGGGGCTCAATTGTAGTTGAGAAAATAGAATTAATGTTTGCACCAACTAGGCTAGTTTAGTAAGGGCAAAAGTATACACTATTATTCATGCATTTATATCTATGCTCAATAGCTTTCTTGAGGGCCACCTTGAGGATGATTTGGACTTTAATGAAAAACACAATTATTGACTCAACTGATAAGACATTCAAATTTCATTTAGTTACAACTCATTAGATCTTCCATCAAGGATTCCAGGTTCTTTCTAGTAGAGGCCTTGGGGTCTATGTAAGTAAAATTTCTATGAAATATTTGATTTGTGAGCCTCACATCGTCATCTCTACAATGGTAGTGAAGAGCAATCCATTGTTATTTAGATCCTTGGGATTTTGGCAACTAGTCATCATGGCTACTTCTTTCTTACTTCTTAGTTTTCTGCTTTAGGCCTAAGGCTCACTCCACTAGTTTAGGGGTGAGACTAACATTTGCAAGTCCTTATTTCTCTTTGTTTGTGATACACACTATAGATATTTTTGGCTTGTATTTTTTAATGAAAGTTGTGTGACCTCTTGGCTACCCCTTGAAAGCCATGGTATGGCTTAAGTCCACATTTATTGATCCACTTCTTTTGGGACTCTTCCTATTGCCTTATCTAGACTACCTATTAAGTTGTACCTTAGATCTCCTATGCTGTAAAGTGTGGATTGCTGCACTTAAAGTGTAATATTGCTACATAGTGCAAATGATATTATCCTAGTTAGTTTTCCTAATGACCATTGTGTTATTAGTGGATGACTACTTAGTTTTTCACACCACAAAAAGAAAAAATAAGGTGAATATTTACTTAGTAATATTTGAATAAAAAGTGAATGACAACTAGCAGTCAAAACACTTAACAAGGTTAGATTTGGTTAGCTTAAGTTTACATGCTTCTGGACATGCAATGTCTTAAATTTGAAATGCTATTTTTCTTCAAATTTCTAGATCATTTGATTAGTTATTTTAAACTTTTAATGATTCTCATTCTATCCTTTTGACTATGCCCCCCTCCCGCCCCCCCAACTCAATAGTGGATAGATTCCTAATAAGAATTTGGCAATTTCGGGATCTTTATGTGTGTGTATTAGATATAATTGAGGTTTTACTACATATGTACAAGGGGAAAGTGTGCTTATTCATGGATAGGTTGGAGTCATAGCTTCTTGGGGAAGCTAGCAATCGTAAAATAAAAGTTAGGATTATACTAAAGCTTGACGAGGGAATCCAAGTTGAAGGGTTAATAAAGTACCTTGCAAAGATAATAACAATGTCAATCAATAGGGATGGGCCTCCCAGTCAGCTTGCAACATGGAATTCTTCTCTGGGAAGGATCTTTGGTTTTTTTCTCCATTTCTAAGGGGCAAGTCAAGTTATGAGTGGTTTGTAAGTTATACATATGTCTTGTAAGTTTGCTATGTTATACATATGACCTAGGTGAGATTTACATAGGTTCTTTATGCTTCTTTGGACCAAATTGTCATTTGGCTAGTCAATTAAAGAGCACCCTGCCACAGCACAAAATAAATCATGAACCGGCTAGGTAGAGGGTGCAAGCATACTTGTTGGCCACAAAAACCTGCAAGAAAACTCTCCTCACCAAGAATCATGCTCTCTAAACACACAAGTGAATAGTACACAAGAAATTAAGAAATTCTTCCATCCTCACCCTCTTCCTCTTCCTCACTCTCCATTAAAAATGAGCATGAAGCATAAGAGAAAGAGACAAGAACAAGAAGGCAAGTGTTGTGCCAAATGAGGGAGAGGGAGAAATGAAGCGTGAGAGGAGAAGATAAAGGAAGAGAGAGGTTGTAACCACCTCAACCTCCCACCTCCTCAAATCACCCGACAAGACTCCTCATTTTCCTTTCTTGATATTATAAAATTGGATTGCATACATTTTGGATAAGGTCTAAAAGACCCTTCAATTTTTGGAATGAGACAAAAGGTGTTTGACCTTCCCTTTTCCTTTCAACATTTTTTAATGTGAGCCTTTTGGACTACACATTTTACATTGCTTCATATTTGAATTTTTTTTGACAAGAGGTACATTTGCAATTAGTCATTTTACCAAAATTTGTTTCCATGTGAGCACATTTTGGTGCCTTTATTTGCACATATTTCTTAGTTATCATCAATATTTTGGTTGTTGACTAGAGGTAGTCTCTTATCTTTGACTAATGGTAGTTATTATAGTGGGACATCCATTTGTTTGCTAGGCATGGGTGTTGTGATTAATTTGTCTAGTTGTGGGAATTTGCAATAAATTTCCTAGTGCTAAAGGTGGAGGTCACCTTGGCTTGGGGAAGCATCAAGTGGATATATTGTTCCACATAATTGATATGGTAGTGAGCCAAAACTTAAAGGATTAGCCCAATGGATTTTTTCATCTTATATCTTCTTCATTTGGAAGAAACCTAGAAGAATTTTAGGATACTTTTAGTTTCCATAGTTACCATAAATCTACATTTTCCTAATAATGAGTTAACATAAATCGACATTTTAGTTTCCATAGTTAACATAAATCTACATTTTCCTAATAATGAGTATAGTTAGCTTCCATATGGATAAAGTTTGGCATCACTTGGAACTAATGGTACATGGCCTATCTAATCCTCAAAGTGATAGGGCAAAGTGTTGATGTCTAAGTCTTCATCTTGAAGGGGGTGGGGGGGGGGGGGGGGTCTGTGGTCACTACATGACCATGTATATCATGTGCATTCAAAGGACATTTGAAAATAATGTTTTCTTACATATTGAAAGGTAATACAATGACACCTTTTCCTTATAGAAACTTACAGATTTCCATCAAATTGTAATTAAAAATCCCCTTTTGTAAATATAATCCTATAAGTTTTACTAAATAAAATAACCCTTCTATTGAGATCACATGAGGTACTCTTACATTTTTTGAGGTGACCCCTGGCCTTCATCAATGAAGGTATCATCCAAGACTTCCTTAGCAACTATGAGTTTAATCTTGAGGTAGGCTAGTAGTACAACCAAATTTTCCCTATCATCTAGATTGTTTCTTATAACTACCCTCACTTTGAAGTTCTATGGCTTGATTGGGTTCCTATGGTCTTATTTTGAGGGTCTTACTACTATCGATTATGGTTAGCTAAATTTTTGGCAGATCCAAGAGATTCTTCATATATTTTGGATTAATCAGAAGATAGTAACTCTTGTATCTCTCGTTAAAGTGATCAATCCCTTTCCCTTCAAGGATTTCTAGCTCTATTTATTGAATCATGCAAATAGGAATTTCTCTAGAATAAGCACATGAATGAAGCCTAGTTTCTATTAGCCATTTTAATTCAGCAAGATCTTCAGCATAGGGCTTATTACCTTCTTAGCATTCTTGTACTACAATGTACATGCTTGTTGAGATATCAAGCTCAATACAAGCTAACATGCACATATGTAGATGTACATTTTTTGCATCCATATCACTAGCATGGTTGGTAGTTGCATTGGCATATTGTTTTAGTGATACTTTATAGATGGACATTTGTAGTCCATGTACTGAAGTTATGGGATATCTATCTAGTTAGCATGTTCACATTATAGACCACTTTTATATTATGCATGTTGAACTCTCTCTTTATTTTTGGCAAAGTGTTATAGTGGAGAAGAAGAAGAACAACAAAGATAAGGGTTTTTAGCTTCCTAACTTGTGTGAATCATCTATGTTGCAAGTGTCTTGCAAGAGCTCAATCTCCCTCTCTCCCTCTATCTTTTCATGGTATCAAAGAAATATCTAGGTGAGGATGCAAGAACAATAGTCTATAAGGAAGCCTTTCTATGGAGCACACATATGGAGATATCTCTCATATGATCGTTGATCAATGAGCTATGTTTGCAAGCTTAGAGTACTTGAGAGAGTATAATAAATCTTTTGTTTGAGCTTGTGACGTTTGAAAACTTCAAAAACCTTGCCATTTTGTAAAGAGGTTGCATATGTTGGGTGTGGTAGACAATATTTGTAGATTACAAGTGTTGCTCATGGTATGCTTATATATTGAGACTAGTATAGGTGACAATTTATCTAGATTACCAAGTTATTGATAACATCAAACTTTTGGGCTTTATTGCACAATGTCTTAGATATTTAATCATATTATCAATGATGAAAAGTTTGATAAGCATAAATTCCATGCTTGGAAGTTCAAATTGACCAATTTCATATAGATAAAGGTTATTGGAACTAGATTGAAGGAGATAATGTTGAGGCTCCAAAGTTATCTCAGGAAAATGTCATACATGAGTAGGCTAAGGTATTCAAAAAATGGAGCGAGAGTTGTTGAAAAGTTATATATTAGCTTTCCATCAATGTTTCACACAATATGATTGGGCAGTCGAGATGCGAGATGCTTTTTACAAGCTATTCATATGTATATAGTGAGTTTGATGACTCAGATTAGGATATGGATGAGGAGTTTGGGATTTGAATTGATTGTATGCTTAGTGCAAGGAAAGCTAGGGATGATATAAAGGGATTATAGAGTGCTCGGCAAGTATGCAGGGGATATCTAGGGAATGCAAAGGTTTACATATGAAAGTCATGTTCCTTGCCACTATGCATATAGAATAAATATTAAAAAATTAATTAAGACTATTTTTCTTGAGAAAGCTATCGGTTATATGCATTGGGAGAAAGTCACAGATGAAGAAATGACTACATTGGATATATGTTGGGATTTGGTACCATTTCTTGAGGAAAAGAAAGCTATAGGATGGTAGTGGATTTACAAAGTAAAACATTATGTAGATGAGAGTAGGCATAGGTATAAAGCAAGACTAGTTGCCAAAGCATATAGAAAGACTTGTGGGATTGATTATGAGGAGATATTTTCTCTAATGGAAAAGATGGTAATTGTGAGAGTTATCATTGCAATGGATCTAACAAAAGGTTGGGTCTTGCATCAAATGGATTTAAAGAATGCATTCTTGCATGGTGAGCTGCAAGAAGAAGTGTATATGGAGTAGCCATTGGGTTATGAGAGCATGTTTCAACTTGATTGTGTATGTTGGCTATGTAAAGCCTTGTATGGGTTGAGACAAGCATACCAAGAGCATGGCATAACAAGATAGCATAGTATCTTGTCTCTATTACTTTTCATGGTGGAAATGCAAGTCACTCATTTTATGGGCATAAGAGTGATAGGGATATTGTTGTAATTGCCTTGTATGTGGATGATTAAGAATCACAATCCAATGTTGTCGATACTCTATATCCACTACTAACTATGCCTATAACGAGAGAAGAAGATGAACAAAAAGAAGAGAATAAAGATGATAGAGAAGAGCTTCTCTACGCCTACTCCCTTACTATCTAATAATTTGATAACATCACATACAACTCAAAACTCAATCCTCTTACCATTTGGGGGGGGGTGCAGAAGAAAAAGAACAAGAAAAGAAAAGAAAAGAATGGAGTTTTATCTTTTGTCAATATTTGACTCAAATATACTTCTCACTCCTCGTTAACCCCTCCTTCTCTAAGGTAGCACTCCATTCGTGTTTCACACTTTTCAACGCTTTTGTGTTTTAGGGTTTCTATAACTATGAATTTAGGATATACACCTCTTTTGCATGTTTTGCCCAAATTTGTGCTCTAGGATAGTCCTTTCTTAGTGCATTCTTGTACCTTAATATAATTAGACCTACTCTATGCTATTGTAAAAACTACATATTTATGTATGCAATCTATACAATAGTTGTAGGTGTGCCAAATACAAATGTAGGTGATATTCCAATGTGCAGGTGTAGCAAGCTTGATGCTCACAAAATAATACAACCAAAATATTGTGTATGATGCAAATACACTAAAGATCCAAAAATAATAATCTACCAAAAAATAAGCTTGATACTTATGTATTGACTTTGCATTGACATTTAGTGATTGTGTTTGAGTTTATCCTTCCAGATTTCATATTAATATTACCCTCTCCAAAATGAGTTCCAATAAAATGGCACTCATGTTAAAGGTAGGATTGGAATGCTAGGATGGTCAATGAAATAGATCTAAAGAAATAAGGGTCCTAATAGGAGAAGTAACTTTTATTGCTAAGAAAGAACTCTTGATGAAGTTGATGATATTTTGGCTAATGGTACAAATGATGATGGTTTGAGACTATGGGGAATGGCAAGGACGACAATATCATTGGTGGCAATGTGCATAGAAGATGGCATTGCTACTATTGATAGTCTTGGCAAGTGATTCTTCATGTTGGATAGACCTTGAATGGTCATGGAAATGAATCAAAGGTTGTCAAATGTAGAAGATCTGGGTATTGAAATAGAAGTGATGGATCACAATTCTTCACAAAATTTTACACCTATAAAGAAAAACCATACATGAAATTTACATCCTAGGTGAAGTGTTAGCCTTCTGATTGTGCACAAGAAAAATATGAATGATGGTTTGGGAGATGGGTTGAACCCCAAGAAAAAGCGTGAAATTTTCTCTCACACTTGAGAACCCAAAAACATGAATAGATTATTGTGTAGATAGCATATGGGTATGCATGTATACATAGGCTAATAATAAGTAAGAAGACTACTCCATGGGTTCTTTCGATGATGGTTGACAAATCATGGAATCTATTTCTTGGATGTATCAAGAAACACAAGTGCCAAGAAGCACTTTAAATAAGTATTAAAAGATACTATGCTTGAAGCTTGATGTTGTTGTATATTTCTCCCCTCGCTGATTTGATGTGTAAATCTTGCTAGAAACTGAGTGTGTAATAGTCAGAGTGGGAGTGACTTGGTTGGACCAAATGGAGTAAGAGAATGAAGTGAAAAATGAGATTTAGGGCAAGTGGCTATGGCTTCCTTTAGGGTTTCAATAGGTCGACTAGTTTTTGCTTGTGGCAAGAGCCACAATGTATCATTTGCCAAACTGTCTAATGGGAATAAGGCTCACATGACAAGCTTCAAAAGACCTATGTTGACAAGACAAATCACAAATCATGGAGATGAGCACTACAAGATACATGCCACATACTGATGTTAAGAGCGATGCAAATATTCATCCAAAAATTTACCCCCGTCGTCTCTAAAATCGTCGGTTTAGGGGTCTCTATAAATTTATCACGAATAGCATCACTATTAGCATCACTTTTGCGACACAAATAATGATGAAAATAGCAACACAAATGGTGACGCTTTGTGATATACATACCAACTAAGATAGTGATGCATGCAATAAATTAGTGATGCAAATTAGAGAGAAAAAAAAATTGGTGGTAAGGCAACCACAACACCATATATGCTGAATAATATTTTGCAAAGCTATTATTGAATATGCAATCATCATAAAGACGTGTGCAAAAGCTACTCAAAACCACAAGATTAATAACTCATAAAATAAGTATAAGACTGACAACTCATAAAATTACATGGAACCATAGAGAGAAGAGTCCAAAACAAACATGGAAATCTATTTGTAAATATTGTAGAGTGCGATATAAATGAGGATAAATATATCTAAAAAATGCTATATGGAAGAGTCATGTATGGAGAAAATAGAATAGTATTGTTAGAAATAAGGTTGTTAGTACAAGTGATATTCCAAATAAGAAAGCAAGAAGAACCAAAAGAAAACTTACAAAGTCCTCCAAATAAGTCCTATGGCTGCCACTCCCTAAATGATGTACAACCCCTACCTCGAATTGTGCTCTTGCTGCCTTCACCTGCCACTATAATCTCGGAGAGTTTGTGGCCTCCTCCCTTAGTCTCTACCAATCTTCTACATTCAACCACTTAGGCTTTGAGGTGCTACTCTTGATTGCCTTGCATGTATCTGATCATCTATGTGACATGTATGTATGTATACACTCCATCATAAACCTAGTGGAAAACCTCTCTACTATCATAGGTACCAGAAACTCCTCATGCAAAGGTGCCACTACGTAGTCCTTGCTCCCCTCAGATACATTCTTTCAATGGTTTACAAAGTTATGCCTAAATGCTTGTTGGCACAACTCTCTCATGCAAGACAATACCCTCCTCCCCTTATCATTCATGATCACAACACCTATCTTGTCATCTATGATATATATGTACCCTACTAGGATATGTCTAAGGTGTGGCCTCTCCCACCTGTGATGACCACGCTGTTGGGCATAACTAGAATACCCATATACATTTGGCATATCTACGGGGGTAGTATCTCTTGGAGTAGTACCTATAGGGATGCCACCTACAGACGACTAGGCAAAACTCGAAACGACTTCCCCCATTCGGGGCGATTCAAGACCATTGACCTCACCTGGATATTGAAGCATCAGAGAGTGCTGAAGTAGATCTCACAAAATGGCCTCACGATGTCTATGATAACTCTTGGTCCGCCATATCTCTAAAGAGGGCCATCTGATCCGGAGATATACGTGTGAACATCTCATGTAACTCCTCATCGGTTATCTTTCGACTCATCATAATCTTTGGGTATCGTCAAAGATAACTTACATAGATAAAAAATTATGTTAGCCATAATCAATATAAGGATTTAGATAAAGTACAACAACATAACTTTGTAAAAAATAATACTATTTAAAATGCATATACTACATTACCCTTAAAAGAAACATTAATACCTCCCCCAACACTATCCAACCTTTGGCCATGCTACCTTCTTGTTGAGCTCGTTGTTGCACAAAGCCCTTTAGAGTTTTCATGAAGCACTCTAAGAAGAACATCCATTGCGTATAGATGGGTCTTGCAATCTCTACTTCATCTATGAAATATACCAAGAGGTGAGTTTGTATCATGAGCATGCTTATGGGTAGGCACTTCTCAAAGAGATAGACCATCTCCACCACTACTCACCTTGTGGATTCAATAGAGGATGTCTTGATCTCCTTATGTGAGATCCATTGCACTAAATTTGACAACTTATAGATCATTGAGCATATTTTTGGAGTGAGGCATCCCATGATCACAATATATAGTATGAACTATCAAAAATTTGAAGCATTATGAACATTAATGTAAAGGGAGCTCTTGCTCAACTGTCAAGACCCACAGACTACTTATTCCTTCAAGTGTTTCAAGTAAGCACTAATGGATAACTCTTACATAGCCGACGTGCTATCCCTCTTTACAAGTGTAGTGAGCTTACCTTGATGCCCGATTGAGTTGCTTCCTCTCTTAAGCACTCCAATAGATCCACGATTCATGATGCAAGCTCAAGCATCCTCAAGCCTCTTCCTCCAAGCTCCATTCTTCATAGCCACACGCAAGATGAGAGAAGAGAAGATAAGAGAAGAAAATGAGAGGAGATGGTGGAGGGCGTCACCTCCAAGATCCCTCACCCTCACACTCCGTCCCTCAAGCACTCACAAGCAAGCTAGCAAGAGAAGAGAAGGAAAGAAGAATAAGAGTCCACTTTGCCACACACCAAAGAATGAGTTCTTCATTCACTTTTTAAATTTATATACAAAACCCTAAATCCCTTTTGGGTGGTCATCCCCTTATCTTCTTTTTTACATGACCAACTATTGTGGCAAGGTCCTTTTTTCATTTCCTTCTATGTGCCTTCTATTTTCCTTCTTTATTACCTATGCCCACGTACCTTTTACAATTTGCACAGGAGGGAGCTTGGTGCTCTTTTACAATAGTTTGAAGGGTGCCTTTCATTTAAATATGTGCTTTTATCTTTGACTTGATTTTAGAGCCTGGCCTTATGCTTTTAGTTATTTTCCATCTTGCCTCTTCAGTTAACATCAACCCCCTCTTAGATGTGTTAGATTTCATGGAAGTAGGAAGGAGAGCAACACGGAGTGAAGCAACATGCTTACTCTCTCTATTCTTCTTCTTATTCATTTAGCACACACACATAGTGCATATACAACCTAAGGTCATAAAGACCATTCACACTAGAAGTAACACTGACTTATTTAATACACCTAACTGATCTAGCCAGACTAGCTGTGTCCAGCTCATGTCGGTCAAACACACATGTACGAGCTTGATATTCTAACACTCCCCCTCAAGCTCAAGACAACATATGTACTCCAAGCAGCTGTCTAAAACCACAAAACTTATCTTTATCCAAGGACTTGGAAAAGATATCCGCTACCTGTTCATCAGTCTTCACATGCATAAGATCAACTCATCCTGCAAGAACCATCTCTCTGAGGAAATGGTAGTGTACCTCAATGTGTTTCGTCCTGGCATGATAAATTGGATTCATAGCCAGGAGTACACTACTCAGATTGTCACATAGCAACTTCACTGGAGCATCTACCTGTATGTCCAAATCAGCCATAAGCTTGAGCAGCCATGAAATCTTGCATGCTGCCAATGCAACACCCCTGTACTCTACCTCAGTACTTGACAAAGCAACCGTAGGCTGCTTCTTGCTGCTCCAGCTAATCATGCCGCTACCAAATCCAAATGCATATCCACTCGTAGATCTACGTTCATATGAGCAACCTGCCCAATCTGCATCCGTGTATCTAGTCAATATCAAGGGTTTATCTCTGACATAGAACAGCCCATACTCTACTGTGGACTTAACATATCTCATAATGTGTCTAATTGCATCCAAGTGCGGCTTTCTAGGCTTCTGCATAAACTGGCTTATGAGCCCTACAGCATAGCTCAAGTCAGGCCTAGTGATGGTCAAGTAAATCAAGCTGCCAACCATCTGCCTGTACATAGTCACATCCTCTACTTCAGCCCCAATGTTCATGTCTAGCTTGACATTCTGATCAAGAGGTGTATCCAGCGGTTTGCATTCAGCCATGCCATACTTCTTCAGCATCTCTATGGCATAGTGCTTCTGCATCAGCCATAACCCATTGTCAGCTGGAATTACCTCAATGCTTAATAAATACTTAAGTTCTCCCAGGTCTTTCATGTCAAATTCAGATTTCAGCATCTTCATTGCATGCTGTATGCCCAAGTCATCATCACTAGTGATTATCAAATCATCAACATATATGACCAGCACTACTAAACCACTGTCCGTCTTCTTTGTAAATAGGCTATGATCAGCCCTACCAACAGCAAAACCCAATCTCTGCAAGTAGTTACTGATCCTAGCATGACAAGCTCTCGGGGCCTGTTTCAGCCCGTATAATGCCTTTTTCAGCCTGCATACATAATGCTGAAAATCAGGGTGCACATACCCTTCCGGCTGAACCATATAGACATCCTCTGCTAGGTCACCGTTAAGAAATGCATTCTTAACATCCATCTGCTGCAATTTCCAGCCTTTAGCAGCAGCCAAGGCAATCATAGTGCGTATAGTTGCCATCTTGGCAACAGGGCTGAATGTTTCCTCATAATCAAGTCCATACTATTGGGCATACCCCTTTGCAACCAGCCTGGCTTTGTATCTCTCCACACTGCCATCTGACTTGCATTTGATTTTGTAGACCCATTTGCAGCCAATGGTCTTTTTCCCTTCAGGCAGTGGTACTAAATCCCATGTTTTATTTTCAGCCAAGGCATTCATTTCTTCATCCATGGCTCCACACCAATTCTCATCTTTCACTGCTTCAGCATATGTACTTGGTTCTTTGACCTCCATCACTTTTGTCATGTACGCATAATGCTTTGCAGAGTAGCCACTGTATGTCAACCTGTCAACAGGGTATCTGACCCTCTGCGAGCGTCTAAGCTGTGGTGCACTACTCGATTCACCTCTCTCATGAGGCAGAATGTACCTGTTCTGCCTTGTGCCAGGCGTATAGACAGTCGGAATACCAAGTTCGTTGTCTAAAGTATCACTAGACTCATAGCCCGAAGTCATTCTGCCAGGTGTCATCATACCAGATGCATCCTCAATAACTTTCTCTTTTCCTTTGCTATCCAAGACATCATGTCACCCCCTCACTGACATACCCATGTCAGTGTGGACGGTGAGCTCCTCAATCTCCCTGTCCATGGAGATACTGTCTGACTGATAGGTCCTGTCATAGCAGTGCTCTGCTGCAAATCAACTATAGAGACATGAGTAGAAGGCATATCAGATGGCACTGCAACTGGTGATACATACCAAGAACTCATCTCATCAAAGATAACATCCCTGCTTACCAAAGTCTCCCTGGTAGAGGGATCATAGCATTTGTATGCCTTCTTCTCCTGTGAATATCCAATGAAAACACACTTATGTGCTTTGGGATCCAACTTCTTCCTTTTCTCATCTGGAATATGCACATAAGCAAGACAGCCAAAGACTTTCATGTGACTTACATCTGGCTTATAGCCATACAACTTCTCAAACGGTGTCATCTCATGAATACCTATAGTGGGAGTCCTGTTCAAAATGTATACGGCTGTCATAATAGCCTCTGCCCAATAGTAAAGTGGCATATGCTTTTCATTCATCATAGCCCTAGCAGCTTCCATCAGAATTCTATTCTTCCTTTCAGCTACTCCGTTTTGCTGCGGAGTGTAGCGGCAGGTGAGCTATCTACGAATGCCATTTTCAGCCAAGAAATCATCAAATTCATTTGATACATACTCCCCACCACTATCAGATCTCAAGCAAGAGATGTAGCATTCAAACTCCTTCTTAACCTGTGCTTTAAATTGCTGAAAAACAGCAAAGACCTCATCTTTTGTTTTCAATATGTAAAGCCAGGTATATCGACTGTAGTCGTCAATGAAGGATACATAATATCGAGAACCTCCCATAGATACATTATGAGCTGGCCCCCAAACATCAAAATGCACTAACTGCAATGGACGTGTACTCTGTCGTACATTCCTGATAAATGGCAATCGTGATTGCTTATTAAACTGGCAAGCCTTGCATACATGACCAATATCTGAATATTGGAACTTCGGTAACCCTGTAACCAGCTGTTTCTTTTGCATAATTTGCAGCCTTTGCAAATTTACATGCCCCACT
This sequence comes from Lygodium microphyllum, assembly GCF_053477565.2. Taxonomy (NCBI): domain Eukaryota; kingdom Viridiplantae; phylum Streptophyta; class Polypodiopsida; order Schizaeales; family Lygodiaceae; genus Lygodium; species Lygodium microphyllum. Next base: position 129,176,301 of record NC_141160.1, on the reverse strand, counting down.
CTCTTGTGCCATATTTCCAAATCCCTAACAGTGCCAGAACCATGGGCAAACATAGCTGAATTCAGCTCTGGCAAAGAAGCATCAAGAGTAAACATTCTGCCATTCCTGTGACCACGAGCTATCAACTTGCAGCCATTTCCAAATTCTTCAATAAAGCAACCATGCTTATTGAATCTAACCTACAAGTTCTGCTCCGACCAACAGATAACAAGTTCTTCGTAATTGAAGGGACATGCAATACATCATGCAAATTTTTCTTTCTACCACTATGGACCACAAGAGGCACTTTGCCTTTATGCTCAATGCTATGCTGCGTGTCATCACCTGTGCATACATAGCCATGCTTTTCAGCCACCATATCCGTGAACCAATCACCATGAGGGGTCATGTGGTTCGACGCCCCCAAGTCAATGTACCACACTACATCATCAGATGATTTTTCAGCAGCCTTATCTTTGACATACTGCATGGCAAATAGTCTAAAACCAGAGTCATATGCCTGACTGGACGTAGCATAATGTCCATGCTGCTTGCCCTTCTGATTTCCCTGCTTCTTCCAGCAATCCTTTGCAATATGTCCATACTTTCTGCAGTAGTGACAATCCTTATCTTTATTTGTATTGTCTGACTGACGCTGTTGCTGCCATGAGCCTCTGCCACGGGAGTTAGATCTCCCCCTGCCTCGAAAGTTTCCACCACCTCTTGCATTTGATGACTGTTGATTGCTATTACTATAGGATGCATTCTGCTGGCCTCCTCTGCCAGATCCATAGCCTCTACCACGGCTACCACGACCACGCTGATTCGAATAAAAAACTGCATCCTTATTCTTTGAGCTGCTTGACCCTGTAGCTAAGCCAAGCTTCACCTCTTCATGAATCAATAATGCAACCAGCTCATTAAAATCAGGCATCTCAGCCCGCATAGATACTGAAGTGTCAAAAGACTTGTACTCCAGACCCAAGCCATTTAAGGTCACTGCAACCATATCCTCATCTTCTACCTGTGAGCCAACAGATGCCAGCTGATCTGCTATGGTCTTAACCTCTGTGACATAATCTTGTATGGATCTATTCTTCCTCTTCATGTTATTGAATTTCTGCTTCAGTTGTATCTTCCTTGCACTTGTAGTTGTGCCATAGTATTTGACCAATATATTCCATGCATCTGCTGGGGATTTACAGTTCATGATCTGCATCACCATAGCATCCGAGATACATAATGACAACCAATGTAAAACTCTGCGAGCTCTTTCCGTCCAAGCTCGATGCGCTCGTCTTTGATCAACTGTAGGATTCCTATCTGGAACTTCAGGTTCAGCCTCAACACCTGTCACTAAGTCCCAGTATCCTTTGCCTATCAGAAAGTTCTCCATGCGGAACTTCCATATTGCATAATTGTTGCTATCAAGCTTTTCTTCCACAATCTGGGTTACATTATCAGTTCTATCAGCATTTGCCATGTTGCAGACCTTGCCTGACTATCTGCAAACCAAGATCTTCTTAACAGTTCAACTTCAGCCCGGAACTGTTTATGACAGTTTTCTGCAATTAATTGCAGTAAAAAACCAGGGTATTTCAGCCCACTAACAGTCCAAAATAGCTCACACCAAGTGGCTTAACCTGTGAGTAAAGCAGTCAATGTAAATACTATGTATTCACTTAGGTTTGAACTCCTGCAACCTCACTGCCAGGGTACATATATGCAGTTTGAAAACTGTAAAATGTAAATAATCAGCAGCACTTTCAAGTCCAAAACTGAGTGGTAATCATGTCACACATGTCCCAAAAACTCCCAGATAGCTGCTAGTACACTTGGCAGTCATGACATGAGCATAGAGTCACAGAACAGTGCATAACCAGCACATATAAGTGTCAACAAATTCAGTTGCAAGTTGCAATCAACCAAAGTTCAGCATATCAAGTTCCAATCAGCCCCAAACTGTCTTCCAATCATGTCATACATTTACTTCGTAATGACAAGGTCAATACATGAGCATCTAGGTATACATAGGCAACCTGTTTTCACTGACCAAAGCATAAAACTTCATGAACCATTTGTACTTGACCAGGACAATATGTCTACATTTACTTCAGCTCCAGACTTCAGTTTTCAATGATGCTCATAGGCATGTTTCAAGCCTCCATACATCCAGCATGTATATGACAGCTCTCATAGGTGATAGAGCTCTAAAAATGACATGTATTGCATCAGTAGTATCCAATGCTTGTCACTGACAGTATATGATAGTTTTCAGCAGTGAAACAGTTCTCAAATCTGAATATTTTAATGAGAAAATTCAGCTCAAGTACTTCACATCAAGTACATATGACTTCTTGACTTGTGTTGTCTGCAATGCAATCTTCCCAGCATATTAGGGAGCTTCAAGTGCTCTTCAGGATCAAAACAGTGATGTAAATCACTGTATTCAGCAGTGTACATTCAATTTCAGACCTGTATACCTGCATAACAGTCCATGCCTCATCACCCAAGCTTCCATTGACATGTCAGACCTTCAAGGTCACACCCCAGGGTCAGCATACACTTCATAGAGCATGTACAAGATGCTTAATGCCTCGTTTTGAAGCTGGAGGACATGAATATGGACCTGGCGCAATAGCGCAGAATGGCAAGGGGGGCAACACAGCTCACGATCTTGTTAACCATGACAATGAAGCACTCCAAGGTGCTCAACACATCCCTCTCAAGGCTACAAACAAGCCTTTGATAATGCCTTTGATCATTGAGCATACAACCATACACTGCATACCTTCCATTGTTCAATGGCTTCAGCCTGTTTGAAGAAGAATGACCTTTCCTCTGACTTCAGCTCCTGCAAGTCCAATGCCACACTCCCACGCACTCAATCTTTGCCGATTCATGGCTCTGATACCATGTTAGATTTCATGGAAGCAGGAAGGAGAGCAACACGGAGTGAAGCAACATGCTTACTCTCTCTATTCTTCTTCTTATTCATTTAGCACACACACATAGTGCATATACAACCTAAGGTCATAAAGACCATTCACACTAGAAGTAACACCGACTTATTTAATACACCTAACTGATCTAGCCAGACTAGCTGTATCCAGCTCATGTCGGTCAAACACACATGTACGAGCTTGATATTCTAACAAGATGAGTGCTAGTTCCATGGCACTTTGCTGGGCTTTGTTGATAAGGGTTTGGTGCTTTGAAGGGTGGTTGCCTAAGTGGAGGATGGAGCCTTGTGTGGGTTGGTAGTGGTTGAGAAGATTGGCAATGATTGCATTGTTGGAGACCAAGGGTATGTTGAGTCGATGGTGGGGCCTTCGATGTTGGTGGTTGCAGTATCTGTGATTATCTAAAAAGAGAAGAAGTACTTTACCTAGGGGGAGTGTCTACCTTACTATGTAGTGCATCGTGCTCGTCCTCATGGAATGGGGAACTAGGTCTACTGATCACATGCAAGCTTGGGTGATGTCCCACACTTGAGGACCCCATTCGTGTGGAAGGGAGGTGTAGTGGGTGCAGCTTAGGGATATAGGTCTAACCATAAGCGAGGCGAGTTTCCTAGGTATTGTCATGCCCTTGATGTGCCTTGAGCGTGATGTGGGGAATCAAAATGGGTTGAGGGGCTAGGGACAGAGCCGTCCGGCCAAAGCCCCCAGCGCACCTAACTTGAGAATCCCTAGGTGTAGTGATTGTGACCTATGTGGAGTTAAGTGCTTTTCTTGTGTTTTCTTCTCTTTCATCTAGATTTGTTTCTTCCTTTTCTTTCTCTCTATTTTTGTTTTATTTTCCTTTTTTAAAGAATTCTTTCTTTGTTTTGGAGTTACATAGTTATGACGAAAGCTAAGCTTCGTCCTCAGAGTCATGATGAGGTGGAGAAGGGGATCTATGAGATTTATTGAGGAACAGGAGGCCTTGGATATATCCCTCAAGATCGAGGCAGACTTGGAGAGTGGTGGTGGAGAGGAATGGATAATTGCAGTAGGTGAACTAGCTATCATTCATGTCCTCCAAGAGGGCTAAGCAAAATGAAGGAAGTAGTGTAGCTCGCATCAGTAGTCGAGTCATTGTGCAACTATCTATAGCATTAGGGTCAAAATAGAGGGTCAGAAGGCCGCACTCTTGTGGGGTGGGGGCTTGCCTAAGTAGTATTCTAAGTAATCTAATATAATTACAGGTGGTTATAAAGGCGGGGTCAGGGCATGAAGAGAATTCCTCATGGAAGGGAACTAAGGAATCATAAAGGCCTTCTGAGGTGAAGACAAGGGCGTATTTGGGCTTAGCGCAATGCACATTGTAGATTACAAGGAAGTTGTAATCTCGGCCATGGACATCGGGGTCAAAATCAACTCCTATCCTTCGAGGGTATGGCATGAATGTAGAATTATTTTGCTCTTAGGGCATGATGTTACAAGAAGCCATAATCCAAGTGTCCATTTTTACATCACAAATATGTCTCCTCCATGTAGACTGGCACTCATAGCTTATCACGGGACTTCGAAAACCTTGTTTTGCCAAAATTCCACATCCTCAGTGCCCCAAAGGTGGGGTTTTGCTTAGTCTCCTTCAGCCATCTATGTCCTAGCTTGCTTCTAATGGCAATCACCTCTTTCACCACCTTAATGGGCAGGACTCGGCACAAGTTGGTGGGGAAGTGGAAATTAAGATCAAAGGGCTATGATGCATTCTCCTATTGCTCCTAGGCGATGAGATTTGCATTGAAGTTTGATGGGAGTTCATCTGAGATTGGTGGAATGTAATTTTCTTTTAGTGCTGCTCTCCTCTCAACGGAGGTGTCCTAGTCTTCTAGGGGTGGAGAAGGAGGCGATGGGACTAATTTCTCTTCATGAGGTCCCATTTTGAAGTTTAGTCCAACCTTTTCCTCTTGCTAGGCTTCCTGCTACGCCCCTTCGATGAACCCTAATGCATGCACCTCTTGTGGGGTTAGGCTTGCTTGAAACAGATACTATCTTTGTTCTTTGGAGCTTAGGCGAACTCCCACTGGTTGTGCCAGCATCTGCAAGCCTGCCCTCAAGGTCCTATGTGCAATCCCAAGCTTCTTCTTGATTGTTTCAATGGCCTCCCTTTCCTCTGTTTGAGCGACATCAAGGAGCACATTGAGGAAGGCCTGTTGCTGGGCATTGAAACTCATGTGGGTGGCTACTCTCCTTTTAGCCAATACTTTGTCTTTCTCCACCTAAGCTAGATGGTGTGCCAGGGTTTTAACTCTTATTTCCTTCTAATTGGTCCATTCTTCTGCTCTCTTCTTCATGTCTTTGAGGCTTTCCCCGTGCCTCTGAACTAGCACAGTCAGCCTTCATTCTTGATATTCCATTTCTCCTCTCAAATTCTAGGGGAATCTTCTTTGACTTCAGGCGCATCGTCTTGGCACATCATGTCTTGAGATTGGTGCCGCTTTAGCCCAGCATTGCAGAAAAATGATATTGTTGTCAGAAAAATGGCGCAGTCTGATAATTCGCTTCCTGCTCTCTCGACACGCCACGATGCTGGCCGCCATGATAGGGCTTTGGTAGCCTATCACCTAAGATTCCTTGCCATATAAAAATCTCTTGAAATGATTCTGTCTACAGTGCACACAGAAGAAAAAACCAGGCTTGGGTCAAAACTCTAGAGTGTGGATTCCATAGCCAAAGCTCCAAATTTCCTTCTTTGCAATTTCTCAAAGCTCACTAGAGCTCTTGCCACTCAAGTCTACTACCTAACTAGACCAACAAATCAATAAGAAGGGGAGATCTTGCAGACTCGAAAGATTTGGAGCAAGCAACAAGACATTTAAGCTCAACATCAAGTTCAAGCATAATACCTACATAGTGTGTTTTCACACTATCATTGTTTGTGTCTTTTGACACATTAGATTTAAACTCTATTGTTGAAAAGTTTCAGAGTTTCAAGACTGATTCTCAATGAAAACTATGAAAACCTTAATCAGGAGAAGTAACATGATTATTGTTACTCATTTATACTACCTTGGAAAAATGTATATTCTACTTACAGGAGGAAATGAAGCTGTATATACTCCAATACAATCAATGATCTCAGTAGAAGACCTTGAAGACATCTCTGCTGCTTCAAAAATGATGATTCCTTTGCTTGAGGGGGACATGGACATGAAGACCAATGCAACTAATGTAAGCAAAGTCAAAGCAGAGCAGAAGAAGAAGAAGAAGAAGACCAAAGAGAAAAAGAATAAGAAGAAGAAGCAGAAAAATCATGAAGACACTAAAGCTGCAAGCAAAGTGAAGAACAAGTACAAGATCAAAAAGAGCAATCTAGACTACACGACAAGAAGACCTAGAATGAATAGAAGATCTATGTGTAAAGAAATGCAAAAAATCACAAGGGCCTGCCAGTCCTTGACCAAATTTTTTACTAGAATTTTTTTGGCCTTTAATGCCTAGCCCAAATGTTTTTATCATAAGCGTGTAAACTCCTCATGTAGCCTTGTACTACAGCCTTTGTACACTTTGTGAGGCCCCTATTACAGCCTTTGGATGGCCATCATGTTTGTGGTACCCACACTTAGTCTTTTCTGCGACCATAGCCCCTAGTGTTTTGCCATGTTTATGGTGTGCCCACACTTTGCAGGTGTTGCTCTCACTAAAGCCTCTACACACTTTGTACTTTCAAGTTGTAATTGAGGAGGGATGTTGAGATATTTGCAATCACACCTATTGTAGCCTCTTTGTATGAGGCAGTTCTGGGCTTAGGACATACAAACAAACTAAATCCCATATGCACAGAAAGGGAAAACTACTACCATCCAACAACTATAAAGCATTGTACTTGAATACCACTTTTCATATGGAATGAATACAATGTCATAATGCTTTGTACTTTCAATTAAGTATCTTGTCTTTATCAGTCCTACACAAGATTGTGCTTATGAGTCCAAGCTTCCATCTTGGAACCTAATTCACTTGTGTAACAATTTGTCTCTACTTGTTTATGTCATCATGAGTTTGGTCCTCATCTTCCACCCGCCATAGCATCTGCCATGCTCTAGATCTGCACATTTCCACACCCGCTCTGGTCCCTTGGGTCATCTCCTTATCTACAAGGTATTACACCCACAGGCTAAGACATTGCTGAAGTCTACTTTTGGCATGAAGCCTTGGGTGGTTGTGATTGTGGACGTGGTTGGCACTAGGAGGGTAGGAATGGGTACATTTCATTCATTGCCCTTGCATTCTTTTGGAGGAGGCAACATGATTTCCTATACATGGGAGCTTGGCCCTTCCTCTCTTCGTGGGCTCATGGTATCTAGCTCATCTCTCTTGCTCTATTTCTCTATTGATCGGCATGTAGCTACAACCATATCCTCATCCTTCTTTCTTTTTAGCTCTGCCTCTTCTTCAACTACCTTCCTTTTTCTCTCCTCATACCTTCTCAATTCTTCCCTCAACCTTTCCGCCTCTTCTTCTACTTTCTTCTTCGGTCTTTTTAGACTTCCTGTGAACCCTCTACAAATCTACTTTTTCTTTTTTCCTCCGTTCTTCTTCTATCATTACCTATGAAGCTTTCCTCCTTTGCTCTGTGCACCTCTGTTGGTTAGTCTACAACTCTCCTTCCCCTTCATCATCAGTCTCCATCTCTTCACTTGTTTACGTCTGCTACTCTTGTTGAGGAGGTGATCTTAGTGGTGTCACTCCAACTCCTTCTTCTCCTTCTCTCTACCCTTGCCCCAAGGCTTCTTTGATAATGGTCATAAGGACCCCACTAAATCCAATAGTTGAGGCCTTAGAAGATGAGGCTTTCCTTTTGGCCTTGGTAGCTGGGAACTCTCCTCATGCTGGCCCTCCTATTGCTAGGGCCTTAACTGAGGTCTCGATGGTCTTTCTCACAAAACCATTGAGGTCCACCTCATCCAATGATCATGCTGCAATGCTCTCTAGCAAAGGGACATTAATGTGGATCATGATGGTGTTGTAACTCTGACTAGAGAACAATGCATGCACCATTTTTGCTTGGAGTTGAATCTTAGGTTCGGGGATATTTGCTAAGCTAATGCCATTGTTGGTATGGACCGTCACCTTGTCCACTCCTAGCATGACGTACACATCTCACTTTGTCTTCCATTCCACCTTATTGACCAATCCCAGGGCCCTTTCTACCAGGTTTGGGGTTAGCTCAATTTGTACTTGGCAAGTATTTTCCCCCTCTCGCACGGTGACGCTGCCACGGTACCTATTAAAAGTTCTTAGATTTGTGCAAATGGCATGTATTTGTGCAAATGGCATTGGTCTATGATTTATTGCACGGCATGTTGCTCGATGGCCACGTTTTCTCGACTGAACTTAAACTAGTAAAAGACCCATGTTTCCACTGAAAGGCTATATTTTGCATGCTCTTCTTCTGAAAAAGGCAATTTGCCAACCTTTTCTTAGCCTGCCATGATGGGTGCCTATCATGAAGCCATATTCACCATTAGTGCTTTTTAGAATAATTACAAGCAGAAGGAAACGACTACATACTTGCTGAACTGAAATGCTTGAGTGCAGAAGTAGACTTTTTCTTCAAGTAGTCTATTGATTTCAAATTTTATTGACATTTTCCTTAATCACTAGTTGTTTAATCCTTTCATTTCTATTTTTAGGCATTGATTGAGGTTTCTAATGTGTGCTTTTTCTTTATTATTTTCCTTATGTGTTTGATTTGATTCACCTTACCCCCTCACCCCTTTGAAATGAGAAGAATCCTTCATAGGATTAAAGGGTTAGAGGATGAAGAGCCTTTACTCAGCACATAATCTTAGTGTTTTACTTTCGCATGAGTGAAGCATAGAAATTCATATTATATTCTAAATTAGCATAGTTGTCTATGTCGAAAGGATAGATGCCTACATGCATAATGTAAGTGAGGACATCAAGCAAGAAGTCATCAGAGTCCATTGTGCTAGCAATGTGTAGCTTCTCCTTGGTGAGGATGTGATCTAAATAGGGATGTCCCCTAATGTGTTATTCTAGGGGTTGATTATGGATGGTAGTAAACACCCTATAAGAAGTTGGAGCTACATAGGTTGGGTCATATTCTGATGCCTTGATTGCATGTTGCTGCTTAGCATTGGTAATTATTTGTCATCCATCTAGCTCCCATTGCAATCGAAGAGCCTACCATATTTCTACAAAAAAGAGGAGTCGTTGTCAGTAAGCTATTTCAACTCCTCGATTTCTTGGTTTGTGGCCATGATCATGTTCTTCTTATACAATGTAATGAGACACTATTTGATTACATGTTCTCTGGATATCTCAGTGGAAATTAACTCCTCAGCTGCTTTGGAATCCTTAATGAATACAAATTTTGACTTTTCCCAAGAGCAAGGGAGTGTACACACTTTCATTGCTATAGGCTCTTCAAAAAGACCCAAGTCTAGTTGATCATAGCTTTTAGCTAGTGTCATGAAAGTAGCATCCAAGCATTTAAGGCAAGCAACCAAGTCATCCCCCATATTTTCAGCTAAGTTCACGACTAAGGTAAGAAATGATCGCCACTGATAAGAGGGTGTAAGGCCGAGAGGTGGTTGAGGTTTGATAGAACTAGAGAGTTTAGCATGCAATATCAACAATTGATGGTTGTTTCTTGGTTTTCTCCTGAGGTTGTGACTGGCCTCATGTTCGATGGGTTTGGTTGGAGCTATGGGTGTCGTGCTACTAGGTGCTTTTGAGGTTTGAGGGGCACTAGTGGGACTAGATTTGGGCAGTTTGTTAGTAGTAGGCTGTAGTTTTGGGCGATAGATTGGTTTAGGCCCTACTGATCTAGGATTTAGATTTTCTATGAACTTGGTAGCTTGATTCTCTAGTGGCTTGAGTGCTTGACTTATTTGGATGTTCATATGGTTAAGTTTGAGGGTGGCTTTTGAGAAGTTCCTTTGGCCGTCTTGGCTCTAGGTACCCAGATATGGGCGTATTCTTTGGGACCAATCAAGGCTTGACCGTTCGTCAATATCGGTAGTTTCTTCTATGCCTCCTAGGTTTTGAGTGTGGGTCCTTAGCCTTGTGAGGACATGGGTTTCTATTCCTACGTGGCGGTCCTTGATGTTTAGGTACCCATTTGAATTGGGGACCATGGGATTCAGGTCTGGGTTCAGTGGGTTGTTGGCATTGAGGCTTGGCGGGTTGTGACGAGTCACAACCCCCCTCCCTAGACATGATGGTGGGTTTGTCTACCGGTGGCTTTGCGGACTTTGATGGAGTTATGCACCCCTTACTAAAATTTGTGACAATATGTACATTGCCTGTGGCAAGGTGAATTCACTAGGACTCGTAGTCGACATTACAATGAATTTTCTTTTTAAATGTGTATCCTAATAACAATTCGATACTTCCATCTTTAGTGTTTGGCAATACGTACAAGATCATTGACATGCTTTCAGACTCCATAGAGATGGCAACCTTGCGTATGATCGCCCCCAATATGGGTTGAGTTTGGCATTAGTGGACTGTAGCTGTGGTTTGCCAATTTGAAGCCAATGATCATGAGCGAGAGAACATTAAAATCGGCTCCCTCATCAATCAATGCATTGAAGGTGTGTGTTTGCTTGGCAGTGACCATTATGCTTAAGTAAGCTGGTTCTATGGCTTCCTCATCCTCATCCTCATCATCTATCTTAGTGATAGTGGCCACTTGTACATTGACAGGGGACTCTAGCATTGGAGGCTCATGTAGCGGGTGTGTGGGAGGATATACCTCTTTATGTGGTTGCCATTAATAAAGAAGCCTATGCCCTCTCCTTCTAGGGTTTCAAGTTCTACGTTGCCAGTTCGATTGATGGCCCAAACTCTGAAAGGTCCTAACCCCCAAAATTTCATTTTCTATTTATGTCCCTTGATTGAGTACAACAGTACTAAGTCACCTTGTTCAAAGTCTCGTTGCTTGACATGCTTGTCAAAGGAGCTTTTGCATCTTGCCTTCTCGCATATTAGCACGTGGGTGGTTAGAAGCTGGGTCTCTGATAGTAGGCATTCTAGCTTGACCAAGCACTCCGTCCATGCCTCCTTTTCATCCCATCTCTCTTGAAGAGCAATCCTCATGCTAGGAATAAAGAACTCTATAGGTAGAATTTCCTTAGTTCCATAGGTCAGCCTCCTAAAGAGAGTCTCACCGACTACTGTTTTATAAGCTGTATGGTAGGTCCACACGATTGCCATGAGTTTGTTATCCCAGTTGTTGTGCAAAGCAATGACCACCTTGGTCAGGACATTTACTAGGATTTTATTCGTAGACTCAGTTTGACCATTTGCTTGATGGTAGTATGGCAAGGATTTTTGTGGATGATTAGAAAGGTGGATAGGAGATGAGCTATCACTTCATTGATGAAGTGTGTGTCTCAGTTGCTCACAAGTTCGATGGGGTAGATGGATCGTGAAATCACTTGCTCCCATAGGAACTTAGCAGTGGTCCTAGCGTCATTCTTTCTTGTATCTTGTGCTTCTTTCCACTTCCTCAGATAATCTGTGGCCACGATGATGTACTTAGCCTGTGAATACTGTGGTGCAGGACTTATTGGTCCAAATGAAGTCAATTCCCCATTTATTAAATGGTTGTCTTACAATGATTGGGGTCAGATCCATTTGATCCTTGCGAATTGGGACCTTGGTTTGTTGGCACTTGTCATAGTGCTTTACGAATCCTACTACATCTCAGAAGAGAGTAAGCCACCATAGCTAAGATTGCATCACCTTGTGGGTTGTTGTGTCTCCACTGAAGTGTCCTCCTATGATTCTGCCGTGTGCTTCAGTAAGCACATCATGCATTTCATGTTCACACATACATCGGCACAACAGCCGATAAAGTTGGCCTGCTATCTAATAGGGTTGGATTTTCAAGACGAGTTACCCTCGGGGGGTTCACTATATATGTATCCTCTATATAATGTGCATTCATGGCCTATTTATAAATATCCTAATCTGTGAATTTTTCTTGAATAAAACATAACCCTTTTCTATTCAATCTATAAGTAACCCCTTTATATGACACCCTTCTATATGTAAAAAATGTATAAAAATAGTTTTTTGAAAATCCCTTATTTTGAGCTCACGTTATATATACATATAATTATGAGTCCATACTCAATCACTTGGACTATGCCATCTACCCAATAAGATGTCAAATTAGCTTTAAATAGATCACTTTTGCTAGATATGTTAAAGAGATGGGCATCAAGTAGTTCATGTGTAATGCCTTGTCCATCGGCTTCTCCTATGGGAATACGAGACATATGGTCAAGCATGTAATGTTGTTTTCCCTTGTATACAACCACAGAGAAGTCAAAATCCAAAAGCAAAAGTAGACATCGATCGATGCATCCTGTAGCACAAGGTTTGTTAACAAGATATAACAAGGCTTGATGGGTCAACAAAGAAGGTAAAGTGCATAGCCAAAAGGTAGTGCCCAAACTTCTTTATAGCAAATACCATGGCTAATCCCTCTCTCTCCGTTGTCAAATAATTCATTTCGATATCCATGAGTTTTTTGCTAGCAAAAATCATAGGATAGTCTAAGTTGTGTTCACCATCTGCCACAACACTGCTGCTACAATGAATTTAGAAGCGTCAATGTGAACATGGAAGGTGATTGTCCAATCTAGGGACCATAGAATTGGTGCAGTGGCTAGAGACTTTTTGAGTTGCTCGTACATGTGTTGGCATTCCTCAGTCCATTCAAATACGATCATCAGCTTGTATAAAGGTCTAGCGATCAATGCATAGTTCTCAACACAAATCAAGGTATGGCCTAGAAGCACTAAACTGTAATTAGTTTTGGTGATGGGAGATTGACAATGACCCTAACTTTTGAGAAGTCGGTGGTGGTGCCGTTCTTTGATACCACATACCCTAGGATGCATCCATGCTTCACCCAGAACTAGCACTTTACGGGTTTCAATGAGAGATGATATAATCGACACTGTTCAAAGATAGCTCAAAGCTTGTCTATGTGCTCCTTTTAAGTGGAGTGAATACACAGATTGTCGATGAAAATCTCTAACTCCTTTCTAAGCATGCCCTTGAATATAGCACACATGAGCCTCTAGAAGGTAGTTGGTGTGTTAGTCAACCCAAAGGGCATGAGTATGTAGGCAGAGATTCCCCACTCACTAGCAAATGCGTTTTTGTGCCTATCATCAGGGTGCACTTGCACTTGTTTGTTCCCCGAGAAGCCATCCAAGAAGTTGTAGGCCTCTTTACTAGCTACTATTTTGAGAATGTGTTTGTATACGACAATGGATAATTATCTCTCTTTGTAGTAGCGCTTACCTTCTTGTAGTTGACACACACTCTGATCTTGCTGTTTTTCTTTAGCACTATGACTATGGGTGAAATCTAGTCCATGTGCTTAATCTCATAGATAAATATTGCTCTCATTAGTGTATCGATTTCTTCCTTGACAATGTGAGCATGTTTTGGATTCATGGGATATGGTCCCTCCTTGCATCGGGTGTCATGGGTATATTGTGAGTCACTACACTCGAATCTATCCCCTTGAGTTCCTCGAGAGACCAAGCAAAGATGTTTATATACTCTTGCCATAGAGAAATGAGACTTGCTTTCTCTTCCTCAATCAGGTCATCGACGATAAAGATAGGTCGAGGGGTTTCCCCTTCCTTAGCTAAATTAACCTGCTTGACCTTGGTGGGTTCTTCGATTGGTTCACTTGCTTGCCCCTGGCGCTTGGCTCCTAGCAAGATTACTACCCTATTGCCTTTTGTGAACTTAGTAAAACTCTTTTGTAGGTATTGCAATTTTCTTTGCTCTTCTGCTTGTATGTCCCTAGGCTATTTCCTCCTTTCCTCCTTTAACCTTCGGTGCCTCAAGTGAATGGGTAGGTCCCCTTTGGTGTGCCTACTAGTCTTAGCAGGTCGAGTTATCTCGAGATCACTATCTGAGCTCACTTTCGAATTGGAATCAAACTCTCTGTCTTTGCTAGAAGAGGGAGTCTCTCATGGTGGTGATAGCTCAGAAGGTGAATTCGTCCTATATATGGGCGCAACACTTGGTTGGACTAGTCCTGCTTTCTCATAGTCTATTGCACCTATGTGCTCTAACCAAGTGCAATCTCAATCCATGTGCATGACTCCTTTTTCGATTCTAAAGTAATTTTCCTTGCGCAGTTTGGAGTCTGCTCATATTTGCTCGATTATGTGTCTCTCAATGTCATATTCTATCGTATCAATCTCCCCTTCACTCTCGTATTGAAGGAGCAAAAATCCTCGTACTCATCATCAAAATCATCCTCATCTCACTGCCCATCATCTTCTAAGTCTTGATACTTAGGCTTCTTCTCATCGATGACTAAGGCCCAATCGTACATCAGTTTAAGTCTTGCACTTTGGTCCATCACCACTTAGGTTCATTCAATAGATCTTTGAGTGCTTTAAGATTTGTTGATGAGTTACCAGTAGCTAACTTGTTAGTTAGGTACTCTAAGATCACATGGACCTCTCACTTATTATTCGGTACTTGGAATGAACACTATATTGGGGAATATGGGATTTTTCCATAAGTTTGGGACACATGGTCAAATCTTTGGATTTGTCATAATTTGAACATTATAACTCCAAATCGAGCGCTCTATAGCTCAATAGATTTTATTTTTCAAGCACTTTCCAATGATAGGTCATATCATATGGTTTTGAGAAACTTATGGGCATGTTATCCGGGTGCCACCTTTTTAGTATTTAGAAAATGGGAATTGGGAGATTCCCAAACTTACTAATATTGTATTCATGTGAAAGGATTGGGTTTTCTACATGAGCTTTTAGCCATTATATAGATTGGCACTACGGGTGCATCGTTGGCCTTGCCAATTGCCTTGATGGCTTGTTCATACTCCTCATTGTCTTAGAACGGCAGGTCAACTATAGCAAGGATATGCATCTAGCTTTGCTCATCCTCAGGACAAGGGATATACTTAGTCAATGGCATGTAAGATTTTCTATTTGGGTCGTCACCCCAGGCCGTCACACTTTAGTATAGTGGAGATGGCATCTAGGTCGACTGGCATGGCCTTCCACGTGTCCATCTCTATTCTTACGGCTTCTATTTGACTACCTAGGAAGATTAGAATGTTTCCTAGTCTTCTATGACTCTCACATTGCACATCCAGGGTCGGCCTAGTAGGATATCATAGACCACTCCCTTCATGACTATAAAATCAATTGAGAATTGGACTCCTGCAATTTTTACTAGCCAATTATTTAACATTGTTAAACCTGGCCATCTCGACTGGTGGGTTGCCCCAGGTCAGCATTGTATGGCTCAGCACAGTGACTCCCGCTCCTGTGTCCATGATCCCTTTCCTTGTGTTGTCACCTAGAGCTAAGACTGTGGCGAGACAACATGCTTTTCAGTGCCCTCCCAAAAAGCATTGATGTGTAAATTTTTGGCACTGACTACAGTGTCAAACTTGGTATCTGCATTTCTGTGTTGTGTTCATTCAAGTCAGTGGCATCTTGCCCCATTGGTCCTTCAACCCACTATTTCAGCTCCTACCATAGTGGCCGATGCTACCTTAGTAGATCTCCTAGGCTTAGCGTCACAGGGGTGGTTACCAGTGAGGTGAGAATATTGCTAGCTACTTATTGTGCTCTTGTCTGTGTGCTTCCTAGCCAATGGCCTTGGTTGATTCACTATCCCATGCGACACTGTTTTGTTGAGATGGCAAGCTCAACACATGTGGACATTGATGATGGACTGCCTAGCTAGATGACTACGCATGTCTACACTTAGCACGTTGGTGGTCATTATGACACTCACATGGCCAGTAACTTATCACTTATTATATTTAGTTTGCTACATCTATCTACAGATGGCAAAGATATAGTACCAGTCGATTAGTGTAGTCGGTTATGCATTGTTTGACTTAGTAGGCCACTTTCCTTTATGTTGTATCTTATCTATACTTTGTGTACATTGTATAGTTGTATAGTGTGTGGAAGAAGAAGAAGAAACCAACAAGAAAATGTTTTGGCCTCCATCTCTCTTCTTGTGTTCTTGAGTGAGCTTCCTCTTGTGTATACAGTGTGTTTGGTGCAACAGCTCAAGCAAGTCTCTCCACCACGCGATTCTTGACATGGTATCAGAGCCGCACCATTGAGAGAGGCTAATTTCGAAGGCTGAAGTGAAGGAGAAGAAGCAAGGTTCGAGCAAGCAAGCAATGGGTAAGAAGCTCTCCCATTCTTTCACTCTCTCTCTTGGATAGTGCCTGTGAAGGCACCGGAAGCAGGACCGAGCAAAAATCTCAAATTGCTGTGAGATTTGGTGTGCGAGCAGAGCACTGTATATTCCACATATAAGCCCTTAGGATTTTTCGCATTTATTTTGGGTGTCTGAGGCCATTTCAGGCCTCGTTTTAGAGCCGCAAGGTTGCGGACAACAGTTTCAAGGTACATTGTGATTTCGACTGTATTGACCGAAAGTGGGTGCGCAGGTTACAGATTGAGAATTTATAATTTTTGAGGTGTTTTCAGAAATCAAACATAAGGTTATCTACAAATAGGTTACAAATTACATGTACTATTGAGCAATCAGTGAAAAAGGTTGCTTGGTGTATTTTTGTGCACGTGTTGTGAAAGATTGAAAAAGACTAGCTTGCTGTGTTATATCCTTGTTTGTGATAATGGCAGAGAATAGTGGAAATCCCATTATTGAGAAGCTCAACAAGAACAACTACCCTTCATGGAAGTTCCATGTGATGAGCTTCCTCATTGGAAAGGGCCTTTATAAATTTGTTTCAGGTGAAGAAAATGAGCTAGAGTTGGGTATCCCTCCTGGGTATCCCTTCGACTGCAGATGAGTTAAAAGCATGGAAAGAGTGGAATGCGAAAGACAAAAAGGTGATGTACTGGCTATCCACAGTCATTGATAATACTATGCTGGGATATATCAGGAATGCAGAAACTTCATATGCAGCTTGGACAATTTTTGAGAGCATGTTTTCAGTAAATACAAAGGCATGAAAGATTCAATTCAAGCAAGAGTTGAATGCCTTGAAGAAAGGAAAAATG